>NC_044554.1:125349857-125654472 GCF_007565055.1 Rhinopithecus roxellana | reverse complement strand
ATAACCTCGGCATCATTGACATTTTGGGTCAGATAATTCTTTGTTGTGGAGGCTGTCTTGTGCTTTGTGGCATGTTCAGCAGCAGTCCCAACCTCTACCCACTAGATGCCAGCCCTTCTCCCCAACTGAGATAATAAAAAATGTCTCCAGACATTGCCAAATATCCCCTGGAGAAGACAATTGCTCCTGGCTAAGAACCACTGATCTAAAAACTTGCTGGGGCCAGGTGCAGTGGCTCATGTCTGTAATCCCAACACTTAGAAGGCTGAGGGAGGAGGACTGCTGGAAGCCACAAGTTCAAGACCAGCCTGGGCAACACAGCAAGACTCCATCCCTATGAAAAAAAAAAAAAATTTAACTAGCTGGTGTGGTGGGACATGCCTGTAGTCCCAGTTACTTGGAAGGATGAGTTGGGAGAATTGCTTGAGCCCAGGAGTTGGAGTTGCAGTGAGTTATGATCATGCCACTGCACTCCAGCCTAAGCAACAGAGTAAGACCCTGTTTGTAAATAAATAAATAAAACTAAAAAGAAAAGAAAGCACTGGAATGAGCCCATCTTGTACTGAAAATCATTAAATAGAAGAAAGATGAAAGACAGCTATCCCGTCACCTCTACTTGAGAGCAGAAAATGGGACCAGCCTCTGTGCAGCTCCTTCTGGCCCTACTCACCTCTAATTTGAGTCCCATACAGAGAAGGCAATGGGCCTGACTACCAGTAGCTGTGCCACACTGACCCATAACACACAGCACCTGTGCTAGATAAATGTGCAATCTTCAAACCGGCATCTGCATACCCCTGGCCTCCACAGAGGCTTTCTTTTTTTAAATTATTATTATTATACTTTAAGTTCTAGGGTACATGTGCGTAACGTGCAGGTTTGTTACATATGTATACTTGTGCCATGTTGGTGTGCTGCACCCATCAACTCGTCAGCACCCATCAATTCGTCATTTATATCAGGTATAACTCCCAATGCAATCCCTCCCCCCTCCCCCCTCCCCATGATAGGCCCGGATGTGTGATGTTCCCCTTCCCGAGTCCAAGTGATCTCATTGTTCAGTTCCCACCTATGAGTGAGAACATGCGGTGTTTGGTTTTCTGTTCTTGTGATAGTTTGCTAAGAATGATGGTTTCCAGCTGCATCCATGTCCCTACAAAGGACGCAAATTCATCCTTTTTTATGGCTGCATAATATTCCATGGTGTATATGTGCCACATTTTCTTAATCCAGTCTGTCACAGATGGACATTTGGGTTGATTCCAAGTCTTTGCTATTGTGAATAGTGCCACAATAAACATACGTGTGCATGTGTCTTTATAGCAGCATGATTTATAATCCTTTGGGTATATACCCAGTAGTGGGATGGCTGGGTCATATGGTACATCTAGTTCTAGATCCTTGAGGAATCGCCATACTGTTTTCCATAATGGTTGAACTAGTTTACAATCCCACCAACAGTGTAAATTTAGAAAACCCCATTGTCTCAGCCCAAAATCTCCTTAAGCTGATAAGAAACTTCAGCAAAGTCTCAGGATACAAAATTAATGTGCAAAAATCACAAGCATTCTTATACACCAGTAACAGACAAACAGAGAGCCAAATCATGAATGAACTTCCATTCACAATTGCTTCAAAGAGAATAAAATACCTAGGAATCCAACTTACAAGGGATGTAAAGGACCTCTAGAACTACAAACCACTGCTCAGTGAAATAAAAGAGGACACAAACAAATGGAAGAACATACCATGCTCATGGATAGGAAGAATCAATATCGTGAAAATGGCCATACTGCCCAAGGTAATTTATAGATTCAATGCCATCCCCATCAAGCTACCAATGAGTTTCTTCACAGAATTGGAAAAAACTGCTTTAAAGTTCATATGGAACCAAAAAACAGCTCACATTTCCAAGACAATCCTAAGTCAAAAGAACAAAGCTGGAGGCATCACGCTACCTGACTTCAAACTATACCACAGAGGCTTTCTAAAGAGCCTGCAGGCAAGGGAAAAGTTAATGACATTAATTTCCAGATCCGCAGCTTCTACCTATATGCTTTCCTAAAACTGCCTACCAGAGAATGTGCCCATGGTTGTAGAATTATTCGGGGCCTCTTTTCCCATCTCCATTTTCACAAAATGCCTTCTGCCATATTAACGTTAAAGACAAATATAAACTAAACAAACAAACAAAACTTCAGGAAATCCCAAATCTTACTGTGGTGCTTAATTGCAAGATATAAAAACATCCCTTTGTGAAAAGAGCGTCTTCCCATACATTTTAAATTGAAGTTGGTATTTAGATTTTAATTGGATTCAAAGAACGATGTCACGGTTTTATTTTTAACTGTCAAAGTTTACAACATTCTGAAAATCACATTAATTGTGATTCTATAAATTTATGATGAAAAGCATTAGATGTAACCTAAAATGTGTGGAGATGATGGAGCTGCAGAATTTTTTTAAATTCTTGAGAGATTATAAAAGAGAAAAAAAAATGTTGGAAGAGCACTGAGTTAAAGCATAATGAAGCACACTGGAACTGTTACCAGGCAGGTCTGTTGATCAAGTACAATCATCCTCTATAGTGCTTGAGATTCATTTTTTTTTTTTTTTTTTTGCGACGGAGTCTTGCTCTGCTGCCCAGGCTGGAGTGCAGTGGCCGGATCTCAGCTCACTGCAAGCTCCGCCTCCTGGGTTTACGCCATTCTCCTGCCTTAGCCTCCCGAGTAGCTGGGACTACAGGCGCTCACCACCTCGCCCAGCTAGTTTTTTGTATTTTTAGTAGAGATGGGGTTTCACTGTGTTAGCCAGGATGGTCTCGATCTCCTGACCTCGTGATTCGCCCGGCTAATTTTTTGTATTTTTAGTAGAGATGGGGTTTCACCGTGTTAGCCAGGATGGTCTCGATCTCCTGACCTTGTGATCCGCCCGCCTCGGCCTCCCAAAGTGCTGGGATTACAGGCGTGAGCCAGAGATTCATTATTTTTATTATGAATGCCCTCAACTCTGACTGAAATTTCTGCTTTGTGTGTTTGCCACATTGATGGCATCAGCTGTTCTGTACCCCCAAAATGAAACCGTGGGTTGTTCTATGCGATCATAGCAAGAATATAGGTAAGTGGAAAACTGTTAGGGCGTAAGTAATAATTTGGAAGCAAGAACAGCTGCTTAAGAGGATTTCAAGACTGATATGAATTGAAAACTAAAGAGCACATAAGTCATCTGGTAAGCAGTGGCCCTCCCAGGATTTAGGAGTGAGTCAGTGTTCCGGATCATGACACAGCTGCTACATCAGGGAAGCCCGAGAGGACAGAACAGCCTTAAAGAAAATTCATCTTTGCAATGATTAAAGTTTTGATTTGCAGTTACCCCTGCAAGATAGTTTTCAGGTGGGGGCTGCTGTGCATTTGGTACTTAGCAAGACACCTGGTGACAGGGGAAGCAAATGTGGAGCTTCAACTCACCTTAAGTAAAGCAGGGCTTGCTTTTCTTCTGCCACATTGGGAGACATATTACTTGTTGTTATTCCTTTGATAACACTTTTAAGCTTTTCTTATCAGTGTGTGAACATATTTCTTGAGGGACTCTTAGTCCTGCGACAATAAAAAGCTACACTAAACAATACTTTTTTTGGTATCCCACACAGGCAAACAATGAGCTATAGTAGGAAGAGAAGAAGCAGACTTTGGAATCAGGCCGACCTGCATTTCAAATCCAGCCCTTCCACTATCTGGCTCCATGTGACCTTGACCAAGTGACTTAATCCTTCCAAGCATCTCCTTGTTTGTCAAAGAAAGAAAAATGTCCACCTTAGAGGGATGCTGGGATGATTCAATGAACTAACACATCTGTAAAGCACTGACTGTGCACAGGGGAGGTGCTCAATGAATGACAAGCTGAGCTAGGACTGCCTGCCATGCCTGGAGGCCTGACTCAGTTGCAGGCCTGACTCACTGTCAGTTGATGTTTGCTGTACCTGCCACCTGGACTCCTGGTAAAATGCCAAAAAATGTCCTGATAGCCAAGAACATTTTATTTTTTGGCTGCCACTGGTAGGATAGTTCGGCTTTGTCTTCGATACATTTCAGCAGAGTGACCTCTGCTCCTCTCCCCTTTTTTAAACAGCATATGTAAACCAGTGATTCTTCATGTATTTTTAGTTAGCAATATCCCCATTTTTTTCCCTAGAAAACTGCATTTATGCACAAATGCATGAAAATTTGCATCAATTTTAGTGGGTTCATTGACCATCTGAAAACCATTCATATGCCTCCCTTTTACAGTATCTATGGGTTGTTGTTTAAGAAGGTTCCTCCAACAAAGAATCAAGGATGTTTTATGAGTATGTGAGCTCATGAGGATTAGCACCTAGGCAGTGGTATCTATGTTACAATGGAAACTTCACTCTGAGATTCTGGGGCCAGGCCTCACGCAGAGAGGAATCAAGGAACACAAGTCCAGGATATTGATGAAAAGTGTCTGTGAACAGGAATAATTTTTTTTTTTTAAAAAAAGATAGGGTCTTGCTCTGTCACCCAGGCTGGAGTGCAGTGGTGCAATCTTGTCTCACTGCAACCTCCACCTCCTGGGTTCAAGTGATTGTCCTGCCTCAGCCTCCCGAGTAGCTGGAATTACAGGCACGAGCCTCCAGCCTGGTCTCTAACTCCTGACCTCAAGTGACTGGCCTGCCTCGGCTTCCCAAAGTGCTGAGATTACAGGTGTGAGCCACTGTGCCCAGCCAAGAGGAATAACTTTTACATGGACCTGGTCAAGGATTTATACATTGCAAAGAAGAAAAATGAGAGTTGAATTAACTTGAGTTAATTCTCAAAAAAAGTCAACTCTAGAAGCTCCTAGTCCCAGCAAAGTTCCCAAGAGAATATATGTTCTCACATGCTCTAGGGAATGTAGAAGCCACAAAGGTTTCTAGTAAAAGAGATCCCTGATTAAGGTAGCAACTATTTACACAGCATTTGAGATCCACAAAGTTTAACAGCTAATTTCATTAAGGAGACAAAAACAATGCCATATATTATTTTAAGGGGCCATGGGTCTACTTTGAGTGTGCATATATTATTCACAGTTACCAATCAACTGGCAAAAAGTGTGGCTATACTTGTGGCTTTAAGAAAATAACAATGGATCACCCTGAAATTGGACAGCAAACCTGAAAGAAACAGACATACACTGTCTTTTTTGCCTCTCACACAGCACAATAGCCAAAATGGATGGGTCCTATTTTTAGAGTCTTTGGAGAGACCTTATTTGAATCCTACCTCTGCCATTTATTAAATGACATTGAGTATGCCATTTAATTCATTTAATTATTTGTAAAATATGGATAATAATGTCTACTTCATAGGATTAATATAAGAATTAAAATGAGATAACATAAGAGAAGAGCTTGGTATTCAATATATGAAAATTAACCACTGTAACTGTTTTATAGTATGGAAGAGAGAGGTTAAAACTCCCGGCCTGGAGTCAGGCCTTGATTCAAATGCTGCCTTGCTCAACTTAGTAGTCGAGCATAAGTTACTTGACAGCTTACAGCTGTGTGTCTTAGTTTCCTCATCTGTAAAATAGGATTACAAACAATATCTGCCTCATAAGATTTTTGCGATGTTTAAATAAGTTAACACCTGTGAAAGTATTTTAAAATGCAATGCCTGGTAAAATGCTCAATATATTTTAGCTATTGTTATCAATCTTTGTTTCATTTGGTGGAACAAAGTGCAGGGAGAATAAAGTAATGAAGGAATATATTTGTTTGAAACAGATTTTGAAACAGATGCATGTGACCTTTTCATTTGATGCTACATTAAACAACAAAGAAACTGGAGAAAATGGTAACAGGGTGAAGCCTGTGCACACTGTCTGTACTAAGAGGAGTACCTAGATTTCAGATTTGGCATGCATTTTACAAGACCATTTTACATGGTCTACATCGCTGTTTTGAGTATGGACAGAGCAGCACCCAGGCTGGATCCTTGACTCAGCACTGTCATCAAAGGCAAGGCTCATTTATTAAATGTAGACTCGGGAAGGAGTGTTTTTGGAAGCAGAGGGATTGGGAAGAAAGATCCTAGAGCCTTCTCTGAGATATAAAACATGGTGACTGAAATGCCAAGTGACTTCCTCTTACTCTCTTTGAAGTTAGTCAGAAACTGAAGACCATGAACCGCTATTCTAAGAACTCTGCCCCTTCTCCTGCGGGTCGAGTTTATTTTCTCTGCCCATATCCCTACTGGTGATTTTATCTAAAGCTTTAACAGTAAAACAACCATGCATGTTTTCAGTAGCAAAGAGGGAGGAAAGGCTGGGGGGTGGGGAATGGCTGCAAGCCACTCCCTCCTCCTCCAGGGGACTGTACACCAGAGGCTGCAGCATCTCAGAGGTCCAAAGAGGGAGGAAGCAAGTGCATTTGTATCTGAGGCCTGAGACAAGGAAGAAAAAGTAAAATGCTTAGATGCTGTGGGCCAGAAACAGGGCTAAGAGCTTGACAGGCTGGAAAATCCTGCATTCGACCCCCAACTGTATTCTAAAAACTTCCCAAGTACGGTGCTAGAAGTTTTAAGAGGAATGGGTCTTGGAGCACTGGATCCTCAGACCTGAACAAATATTCAAGAGTTGGTTCCTATGAAGAGAACATCTGGTGACTCAGTGGCAGGTGTTTCAGATTTTATTTTATTGAGAAATATGATCAAAAGAGCTGAGTTTGGACCCCTTTTTCCACACCAAACCTTTCTGAACAAACGGCATTGTAAATAATTAGAGGTAGTATTACATTCTCACCAGTACCCTCAGCTTGCAAATTGCACTGAATATTCCCTTTTCAAATTTACTAACACTGATCAACATATATCTCTCTAATTTCCACAATTAAAGTATGTACACACACTGTTACTTGTATCTGTGTTAACATCAGGCATTGGGTTGTCACCTGCAGTTGCCTATGCCTTACTGTTAGCTGTTCTTTTTGCTAATCTGGAATGTTTGGAAGCAATTTTTCACGACTCTGAACTACAGTAGGTCTACAATGCCCACTTGAAAGGCATTCCAAGCAAGAAAATGGCTGGCTACTTGTTCCTGCCCCTTACCTAGGATTAGTAGAGGCCAGAATAGCGAATATATTCCATCTTCTGCATGTTGTTGAGTCTCTGATCTCCTATGTAATTTCCTGTCCTGATCCTTGGCTTCTGTTTAATCTTATTAGCCAAGGTACAAGTCATGAGACTCCCGCACACTCAGTTCCCATCAGCGCTGCCAGGATCACTGCCCTTATGATGACGACGCACGGATTTATAAGGCCAGAGCGATTCCGAGTGGGAGCGGGGGAAGGAGAGCCAGGCGGCCGGGAAGGTGTTTACCAAAACATCATCCCTCCCCACACTTTTTCCGCAGCAGAGAGAAACTAGCATCTTCTCGCTTTGAAGTGTTTAATCAATGCCCTGCTGGAAGTGAATTCGCTCCCTCCGACTTGGAGGGTAGTGACAGCATCTAAGAGCTTTGCAGACAGCTCCAAATGTAATCAAACAGCATCCTTTCCCCTCCCTCTGCAGCTTCCCCCCTCCTCCGGGGGCAGCCAGCCGGTGGCCCAGAGGGATGCAGATTTCAACGCAGCTCGCCCTCTACTCCCCCGGGAAGACTGAGGCGGGGCGCACTGGGACGCCCCTCCCAGCCCACAAGGTGGGCGACCAGGTGGTGACACCACGACCCTTCCTTCTCTGCCCTAGTCTCTCGGCTCTGCCGAGAGCGGGATGCCACTGGGGGGCTTTGGCCGCCTTCGGGCTCAGCGGAGCACGCAGGAGCCTGGGCAGGGAGCAAGGGCAAGGGTCCGGCTGCGGCTGCAGGGGCCTCGGCTCCAGCCTAGTTCCCAGCGCAGACGACACCGGCATGGGGAGGGTTGGGAGGGCTGGGGAGAGGTACGGAGGCGGCGGTCCGGGGAACGGCGACATCCCGCTCCAGTTTACCTGGACGCGCTCGGCAGCGGCGGAACTGGGCTCCCCGAGCCGGCGGCGGCTCCTGGGCGGCGGCAGCGTTGGCGCAGGCGACTCCCGAAGGTGGCGGGGCCGGCGCGGGCAGGATGTGCTGTCTCACGCTGCGCCGGCCGCTCCGCTCGCGCTCCTCCGGGAGCTATCACTTCCTCTCTCCCAGAGCCTGACACTGACAGCTCCCCGGAGCACCCAGTCTGCGGGGCTCGCCCCGCCCCCTGCCCACGCCCTCCACGCCCGCGCCCCTCCTGCGGGAGGGCCTCCGCTCCGCGTCTACCGCGCCCGGTCTCGCCAGGAGGGGGTGGCGCGGGTCCGGAGGCTGGTGGCGAGCAGGGGACCTGGAAAGGTCAATTCGTCTATCCCTCTGCCGTCGGCAGGACTTAGACCTAAGTTGCTGCAAAGAGAAGAGCTTCAATAATCTGGGAGCTCCTGCTGAAATGCCACCATTGAACAACTTTCACTCCCAGGCAACAACACTTCTAAAGGTCATTTAAATAGAAATAAAGAAAGCTCAAATCTACCTGTTGTACACAATGACTTATAGGTCTGATTGATCCCAATTTTCCTAGAAGAAAAAAGAATTAAGTGTGTGTGTGTGTGTGTTGTGTGTGTGTGTGTGTGTAGCTTGCCTTCACATTGCTTCTTAAAGTCCCAGTTTTTAAAAATCTCGGTAACTAACCAGACGCGGTGGCTCACGCTTGTAATCCAAGCACTTTGGGAGGCCTAGGCGGGCGAATCACCTGAGGTCGGGAGTTGGAGACCAGCCTGACCAACATGAAAGAACCCTCTATACTAAAAATACAAAATTAGCCGGGCGTGGTGGCATATGCCTGTAATCCCAGCTACTCGGGAGCCTGAGACAGGAAAATGGTTTGAACCCGGGAGTCGGAGGTTGCGGTGAGCCGAGATCCCACCACTGCACTCAAGCCTGGGTAACAAGAGCAAAACTCCGTCTCAGAAAAAAAAAAAAAAAAAAAAAAAAATCTGGGTAACTTATTATTGAACTCTGCAAAAAACAAGCTTGCCACAACAGCTAAGTCATAAGGCCAAAACATTGAGTTTGGGATGTTAGGGGGTTTGGCACCATTTTATAGATAAGCTTTTCATCATATTTCTTGCACATCTGTGAAATATTTGTACACGTTAGAATGTAAATTAGTGGAGGGCAGGGACTTTATCTTGTTCACCGCTGTATTCTCAGTATCTAGAACAGCATACACTATATAATGGGTATTCAGTAAATATTTATAAACTTATTAATTCACAAGTACTACAGTAATTTCAAAATAAATACAGATTCTAGTATGAATACAGTATGAATACATACTCATCTGTAAATGGCCATCCTTATTCTACTTTGGTCTTCCTGGCTAATCTACTGTGATCATCACTATGGCTAGAAAAGAAAGAGCTGAAATGTCTAGGTAGAAGATATTCAAGGTATTCCAGAAGGAAAATTCTATGAAATAAATACTTGCCACTACCATGACTGAATATTTAATACATGTCAATTCTACATACATTTTACTTTAACTTTTCTATAACATCATGTAGTACATAAAATGAATGCCATGCCCCCAGAAAAGGAATTTGAGTCAAAGAAGTTGACTCCCTTGCCCAAGTTCCATAGCCACTGAGTGATCTAGCTGAGATTTGAATTCCCATTCATCTGCAGCTTGTACTTTAACTACTTTGTATTCTGGTCTTTCCAACGTTGCATTGTTTTTGTTGTTGTTTTGTTTGTGTTTTATTGTTTTTTCTTTTCTTTTCTTTTCTTTTGAGACAGAGTCTCCCTCTGTTGCCCAGGCTGGAGTGCAGTGGCACAATCTCGGCTTACTGCAACCTCTACCTCCTGGGTTCAAGCGATTCTCCTTCCTCAGTCTCCTGAGTAGCTAAGATTACAGGTGTGCACCACCTAGCCCGGCTAATTTTTGTATTTTTAGTAGAGATGGCATTTCTCCATGTTGGCCAGGCTGGTCTGGAACTCCTGACCTCAAGTGATCTGCCTGCCTCAGCCTCCCAAAGTGTTGGGATTACAGGTGTGAGCCACCATGCCTGGCCTCAACATGGCATTGTTGAGTGCCCATGAAGTAGGAGGTGGGACTTAGACACTGGACCAAATTGAGGACTAGCTAAAACAGAGATGGGGCGGAGGCAGCTTTCCGCAAGAGATGCTCACCAGTGTGCCATGTCAATTTACCATTGCCATAGCAACACCCAGGAGTTACCACTCCCTTCCATAGCAATGACCCCATGACCCAGAAGTTACTACCCTTTCCCTAAAAATTCTGCATAAACCTTGATCTACAAGTAACTAAAGTAGGTATAAATATGACTGCAAAACTGCCCTGAGCTGTTACTCTCTGCCTATGGGGTAGCCTTGCTCTGCAGGAGCAGTCACAGAGCTGTAACACCACCAGAGCTGTAACACTGCCACTTCAATAAAGCTGTATTTTTCAACCCTACCACTGGCTCATTCTTGAATTCTTTCCTGGGCAAAGCCAAGAACCCTTGCAGGCTAAGCTCCAATTTGGGGGCTCACCTGCACTGCGTCACACAACCTGCAAAGCATTGTGCTTGGAGCTTCACATGATTTAAAAAAGAGAAGACTATAATCCCTCTTCTTGAAGGGGTTAAAACCCAGTTGGAGGTGCAAGGATAGGTAATGGCAATATAATTAAAAACAAACAATGAGGAAATAGCCAAAGCAGTACAATGGTTTGGGTGGATGAGATGGAAGGAGGAAATTAGAATTATGACAATAGATAATATTGAAATAGGTAGGGTTTTAGGGTAGAAATGAAGAGCAGAGAATATTTTCGGGCATAAACAAAGCTCCAAAGAAGAGAAAGAACAAAGTGTACTCAGCAAATAGTGAGTGGGCCAGCTTTTTGGAGCATGACAGACTCATGGGAGAGCCAACTGGGGCCCTGAGAAAGGCTGTAGAGCAGATAATGGAGAATCATTAAAGGCCTTTGAGTAGAGAATGACACTTGGGAAGAGTCATCTGGGGCTATCTTTGGGTAGAGGATTGTAACAAGGAAAGGCTTAAGAGACAAGTTTAAAGTTCATTCAAAGAATCCAGGTCAGGATTTAAAAGGCCTGAGTTTGCCAAGTTGTATTCATCACAAATAGTCTGTAATATATGCCCAGAGCAAATTAAGCCCTCAATTTCAAAGTTAGTTATAATATTATCACTTCTCAGTATTTAACCAAAATAATTCAAAGTAGGATTTCAAAGAGATATTTGCACATTCATGTTCAATGCAACATTATTCACAATAGCCAAGAGGTGGAAGCAGCTCCAATGTTCATGAATAGGTGAATAAGTAAAGAAAATTTGGAATATATGTATGCATACAGTAAAATTTTATATTTAAAAAAGAAGAAAATCCTGTTACATTCTACAGTGTGGATGAACTTGAAGGACACTATGGTAAGTGAAATAAGTCAGTCACAAAAAGTAAAATAGTGTATGATTCCACTCATATGAAGTATCTAAAGTAGTCAAAATCATAGAAAAAGAAAGCTCAGGCATACTACAGAGATACTGCGAGCTCAGTTTCACACCACCAAATATCACAATAAAGTGAGTCATACAAATCTTTTTTGGTTCCTAGTGCATATAATAGTTATGTTTACACTATACTGTGACCTATTAAGTGTGCAATAGCATTATGTCTAAAACATGTATATGTCTTAATTTAAAAATACTTTATTGCTAACAAATGCTAATAATCATTTGAGCCTTCAGTGAGTTGTAATCTTTTTGCTGGTGGAGGGTCTTGCCTCAATGTCGATGGCTGTTGACTGATCAGGGTGGTTGTTGCTGAAGGTGGGGTAGCTCTGGTAATGTCTCAAAATAAGACAACAATGATATTTGCCTCATCCATTGACTCTTCTTTCCATGAAAGATTTCTCCATAGCATGTCATGCTCTTTGATAGCATTTAAACAAATTTATGGGCACATAGTAGGTATTTAGTATTTATAAGGTACAGGAGACGTTTTGATACAGGCATGCAGTGTGTGTTTGGTAGCCTTTATCCACAGAACCTTCAAAACTGAAGTGAACTATGTCAAACCTTGCCACTGCTTTATCAACTAAGTTTATGTAATATTCCAAATCCTCTGTCATCATTTCAACAATGTTCATAGCATTTTCACTAGCAGTAGGTCTCATCTCAATATATCACTTTCTTTGCCCTTCCATAAGAAGCAACTCCTCATTCATTGAAGTTTTATTATGAGATTGCAGCAATTCAGTCACATCTTCAGACTCTACTTCTAATTCTAGTTCTCTCACTATTTTTATTACATCTTCAGTGATTTCCTTCATGTAAATTTTGAGCCCCTCAAAGTCATCCATGAGGGTTTGTATTGGTCCATTTGCACTGATATAAAGGGACCCCGGAGGTTGGGTAATTTATAAAGAAAAGAAGTTTACTGTGGCTCATGGTTCTGCAGGCTGTACAAGAAGCATAGTACTGGCATTTACTTCTGGTGAGGACCTCAGCAACCTTACAGCTATGGCAGAAAGCAAAGGGGGAGCCAATGCATCACATGAATAGAGTGGGAGCAAGAGCGAGAAGAAAAGTGCCACACTCTTTTAAACAACCAGATCTCCTGTGAATTCAGAGTGAGAACTCACCATTACCATGAGGAGATCACCAAGCCATTCATAAAAGATCTGCCCTCATGATCCAAACACCTCCCACCAGGCCCTACCTCCAACATTGCAGATTACAGTTTAACATGAGATTTAGAGGGGACAAATAAACAAAACATAACAGGGTTGGAATTAACTTCTTCCATACTCCTGTTAATGTTGATATTTTGACATCCTTTCATGAGTCACGAATGTTCTTAATGGCATCTAGAATGGTGAATCCTTTCCAGAAAGTTTTCATCTTACTTTGCCCAGATATGTCAGAAGAATTCCTGTCTATGGCAGCTATAGCCTTACAAAATATATTTTTTATATAATGTAACTTCAAATTCAGAATGACTCCTTGATCCATGGGCTGCAGAACGAATGTAGTGTTAGCAGGCATAAAAACAATATTAGTCTCCTCATACATCTCATTGGCGCTCTCGGGTGACTACGTACATTGTCAATAAGCAGTAATATTTTGAAAAGAATCATTTTTTCTGAGCAGTAGATCTCAATAGTGGGATCAAAATATTCAGTGAACCATTGAACCATGACTGTCATCTAGGCTTAGTTATTCTATTTATGCAGCATAGGCAGAGTAAATTTAGTACAACTCTAGGAACCTTAGTATTTTCAAATGGTAAATGAGCATTGGCTTCAATTTAAAGTCACCAGGTGCATTAACCCGTAACAAGAGAGTCATCCTATCCTTAGAAGCTTTAAAGCCAGACATTGACTTCTCTCTAGCTCTAAAAGTTCTAGATGGCATCTTCTTCCAATACAATGCTGTTTATCTGCATTAAAAGTCTGTTGTTTATATAGCCACCTTATCATTTATCTTTATATCTTGTGAATAACTTACTGCACCTTCTACTTTAGCACTTGCTGCTTCACCTTGCGCTTTTATGTGATGGAGACGGTTTCTTTCCTTAAACCTCCCGAACCAACCTCTGCTAGTTTCCAACTTTTCTTCTGCAGCTTCCTCACCTCTCTCAGCCTTCATAGGGCCTTGATATGGATTGGGATAAAGGGAATGTTGTGGCTGGTCTGATTTTCTATCCAGACCACTAAAACTTTCTCCATATCAGCAGTAAGGCTATTTCACTTCCTTATCATTCTTGTATTTATTGGCGTAGCACTATTAATTTCCTTTAAGAACTTTTTCTTTGCATTCACAACTTGCCTATTTGGTGTAAAGTGGCCTAGCTTTCAGTCTGTCTTAGCTTTCAACATGGTTTCCTCACAGAGGTTAATCATTTCCAGCTTTTGATTTAAAGTGAGATATGTGACTCTTCCTTTCACTTGAACACTTAGAGGCCACTGTAGGGTTATTAGTTCACCTAATTTCAATATTGTTGTGTCTCAGGAAATAGGAAGGTCCAAGGAGAGGGAAAAACATAGTAGAATGACTGGTCAGTGGAACAGTCAGAACGCATACAATATTTATCGATTAAGTTCGCCCTCTTATGTGGCATGGTTCATGGTACCCCAAAAGAATTGTAACAGCAAAGATCACTGATAATATATCAATATAACATAAAATAATGGTGAAAAATTTTGAAAAATTGTGAAAATTACTAAAATGTGATACAGAGACACAAAGAAATCACATGTTTTAAGAAAAATGGCACCAATAAACTTCCTCAATGCAGGGTTGCCACTAACCTTCAATTTGTAGGGGAAAAAAGCCAGTATCTGGTAAGCACAATAAAATGAAGTATGCCTGTATAAAGATAATTTCCAAGGACTGGGGGTACAGGGATGGAGGAGTTAGTGATTAATTAGTAAAGAATTTCAGTTTTGCAAGATGAAAAAATTCTAGAGGTTTGTTGCACAACAATGTGAATGTACTTAAAGTTACTGCACCATACACTTTAAAATGATTAAGTTGGTAAACTTAGTGTTAAGTTTTTATGACAATAAATAAGTTTTAAATTATTTTAATTTTTGTGTACACAGGAATGGTACAAATATTGGCTACGGGCCTGGAAATGAATAAGAAATGAATGTTCTCTATCTCCAAGAGACTCAAAATCTAATTA
This sequence comes from Rhinopithecus roxellana, assembly GCF_007565055.1. Classification (NCBI taxonomy): domain Eukaryota; kingdom Metazoa; phylum Chordata; class Mammalia; order Primates; family Cercopithecidae; genus Rhinopithecus; species Rhinopithecus roxellana. The sequence continues at coordinate 125,639,780 of NC_044554.1, read as the reverse complement.
AAACATACAACTGCCTTTTAATACCAAGCAGACTAACAAAGGTACAATAATGGAAGACATTTGCCATGAAAGATTGAAAAAGGAAAAGTAAATTCCAATTAAGAATGCTTTCAGGCTGGGTGCGATGGCTCATACCTGTAATCCCAACATTTTGTGAGGCCAGGGAGGACAGATCATGAGGTCAGGAGTTTGAGACCAGCTTGACCAATATGGTGAAACCCCATCTTTACTAAAAATACAAAAATTTCTCTACTAAAAATACAAAAAAAACTAGCCGGGCGAGGTGGCGGGCGCCTGTAGTCCCAGCTACTCGGGAGGCTGAGGCAGGAGAATGGCGTAAACCCGGGAGGCGGAGCTTGCAGTGAGCTGAGATCCGGTCACTGCACTCCAGTCCGGGCGAGAGAGCGAGACTCCGCCTCAAAAAAAAAAAAAAAAAAAAAATACAAAAATTAACCAGGCATGCTGATGGGTACCTGTAATCCCAGCTATGCAGGAGACTGAGGCAGGAGAATCGCTTGAACCTGGGAAGAGGAACTTGCAGTGAGTCAAGATCATACCACTGCACTCCAGCCTGGGCAACAGAGTGAGACTCCATCCCCCCAACAAAAAAAAAGCTTTCAGTTTTCAGTCTGGAATGGAAGGCCTTGTTGAAGAGGTTCTGAGGGTGTGTGTATAGTTAGATATGTTTCAACAAATGATGATGGTATTTGAGAACGGGGTTAGAGATCAAGCAGAAAAACAGCCCTATATGTCTCTCTCTCACTCTCTCTCTCTCTCTCTCTCTCTCTCTCTCTCTCTCTCTCTCTCTCTCTCGATAGACCTTAGTTTTTAGAGCAGTTCTAGGTTTACAGAAAATACAGAGAGTTCCCATACACTACCCTCTCTCTAACCCTCCTCCCTCTTAGCTTCCCGTATTATTAACATCTTGTATTATTGTGGTATATTTGTTATAATTTATGAGCCATTATTGACACATTATTATTAACTAAGGTCCATGGTTTACATTAGGGTTCACAATTTGTGTTGTACAGTTATATGAGTTTTTGACAAACACATAATATCATGTATCCATCATTACAATAACACACACAACAGTTTCACTACCCTAGAAATCCTCTGTGCTCTACCCATTTGTCCCTCTCTTTCTCCTTCCGAACCTCTGGAATCTACTGACTTTTATACTATCTCTGCAGGTTTGCCTTTTCCAGAATGTTATATGGTTGGAATCAAATTGCATACAGTGTAGTTGGTCCTGTGTATCCACAAGTTATGCATCCCCAGATTCAACCAACTGCTTATAGAAAATATTTGGAAAAAATAACAATATAGCAATTTTAAAAATACAAAAAAGCCACAGTATAATAACTGTTTACATAGTATTTGTAATGTATTAGGTAAGTAATCTAGAGATGACTTAAAGTATAGTAATCACAGGGATACATCCTGAGAAGTGTGTATTTGTGCAACTTCATCACTATGTGAATATCAGAGTGTAGTTCCACAAACCTAGGTAGTATAACCTACTACATACCTAGATTAGATGGTATAGCCTATTGCTCCTAGGTTGTGATCCTGTAAACAGGCCAAGTGTGGTGGCTCACATCTGTATTTCCAATGCTATGAAAAGCCAAGGCGGGAGGATTGCTGGAAGCCAGGAGTTTGAGATCAGCTTGGGCAACATAGCAAGACCTCCTCTCTACAAAAAACATTTAAAAATTAGCTGGACAGAGTGGAGTGCTATGATAGTCCTAGCTACTCAGGAGGCTGAGGCAGGAGAATTACTTGAGCCCAGGAGTTGGAGGTTACAGTGAGCTATGAGTATGCCACTGAAGCTAGCTAGCTTTTAGGGTACAGGTGGTTTTTGTTTACATGGATGAAATGCATAGTGGTAAAGCCTGAGATTTTAGTGCACCCATCACCCGAGTAGTGTACATTGTACCCAATATTGTGTTTTTCTTCCCTCATTTCCCCTCCCACCATCTCCACTTCTGAATCTCCAATGACCATTATACCACTCTGTATGCCTTTGAGTACCCGTAGTTTAGCTCCCACTTATAAATGAGAACATACGGTATTTCATTTTCCACACTTGAGTTACTTCACTTAGAACAATGGCCTCTCTAGCTCCATCCAAGTTGCTGCAAAAGACATTATCTTGTTCCTTTTAATGGCTGAGCAGTGTTCTATGTTGTATATATACCATATTTTTTTTACCCACTCACTGGTTGATGGGCACTTAGGTTGGTTCCATATCTTTGCAATTGTGAGTTATGCTGCAATAAACATATACATGGAGGTGTCTTTATATAATGACTTCTTTTGCTTTGGGTAAATACCCAGTAGTGGGATTGCTGGATCTAATGGTAGATCTACCTTTAGTTCTTTGAGAAATCTCCATACTGTTTGCCTAGAGGTTGTACTAATTTATATTCCCACTAACAGTATATAAGCATTCTCTTTTCAGCACATCCTTGCCCACATCTATCATTTTTTGATTTTTTATTAATGACCACTCTGACTAGGGTGAGACGGTATCTCATTGTGATTTTATTTTGTATTTCCCTGATGATTAGTGATGTTGAGCATTTTTTCATGTATTTGTTGGTCACTTGTATATCTTCTTTTGAGAAGTGTCTATTTGTGTCATTTGTCTTTTGATGGCATCTTTTTTTTCTTGCTGATGTATTTGAGTTTCTTGTTGATTCTATATATTATTCCTTTGACAGATGCATAGTTTGTAAATATTTTCTCTCATTCTGTGGGTCGTATGTTTACTCTGATTTTTTTTTTTTTTCTGTGTGGAAGCTTTTTGGTTTAATTAGGTCCCATTTGTTTATTTTTGTTTTGTTGCATTTGCTTTTGGAGGCTTGGTCATAAATTCTTTCCCTAGGTCAATATCCAGAAGAGTTTTTTTCTTGGCTTTTCTTCTAGAATTTTTATGGTTTCAGGCCTTAGATTTAAGTCAAGATTAAACCACCTTGAGTTGATTTGTGTATATGGTGAGCGATAAGGATTCAGTTTAATTCTTCTACATGTGGCTATCCAGTTTTCCTAGCACCATTTATTGAATAAGGCATCCTTTCCCCAATTTATGTTTCTTTATGCTTTGTTAAGGATCAGTTGGTTGTATTTGGCTTTATTTCTGGTTTTTCTATTCTGTTCCATTGGTCTACGTATCACTTTTATACCAGTACCATGCTGTTTTGGTTACTATAGCCTTGTAGTATAATTTGAAGTCAGGTAGTGTGATGCCCCCAGCTTTGTTCTTTTTTCTTATGATTGCTTTGGCTATTTTGGCCCCCCCCCTTTTTTTTTTGGTAACATGAGTTTTAGAATTTTTTTTCTAGTTCCATGAAAAATGATGTTGGCATTTTGATGGGAATTGAATTTAATCTGTAGATGCCTTGTGTAGTATGGTCATTTTCAAGATAATGATCCTTCCAACCCATGAGCATGGGATGTTTTTCCACTTGTTTGTATCAGTTGTGAGTTCTTTCAGCAGTGGGTTTTTTTTGTTTTCGGTTTTTTTGTTTTTGGAGACAGAGCCTCACTCTGTCCCCCAGGCTGGAGTGCAGTGGCACGATCTTGGCTCACTGCAAGCTCTGCCTCCTGGGTTCACTCCATTCTCCTGCCTCAGCCTCCTGAGTAGCTGGGACTACAGGTGCCCGCCACCATGCCCAGCTAATTTTTCGTATTTTCAGTAGAGATGGGGTTTCACCGTGTTAGCCAAGATGGTCTTGATCTCCTGACCTCGTGATCCGTCCACCTCAGTCTCCCAAAGTGCTGGAATTACAGGCATGAGCCACTACGCCTGGCCTCAGCAGTGTTTTATAGTTAGTCATATAGAGAGCTTTCACCTCTTTGGTTAAGAATATTCCTAGATTTTTTTTTTCAGCTATTATACAAGGGATTGGGTTCTTGATTTGATTCTCAACTTGGTCGTTGGTGGTGTACAGCAGTGCTATTGATTTGTGTACATTGATTTTGTAACCAGAAACTTGACTGAATTCTTTTATCAATTCTAGAAGTCTTTTAGAAGGCTGTTTAGGGTTTTCTAGGTATAGGATCATATAGTTGGCAAACAGATAGTTTGACTTCCTCTTTTCCAATTTGGATGGCCTTTATTTCTTTCTCTTGCCTCATTGATCTGGCTAGGATTTCCAGTACTGTGTTCAGTAGAAATGATGAAGGTGCGCATCTTTGTCTTGTCCCAGTTTTCAGAGAGAATGCTTTCAACTTTTCCCCACTCATTATAATGTTGGGTTTGCTATATATGGCTTTTATTATTTTGAGGTATGTCCCTTTTATTTATCATTTGTTGAGGGTTTTTTTTTTTATCATAAATACATTTTCTGCATCTACTGAGATGATCATATAATTTTTATTTTCAATTCTGTTTAGGAGGTGAATCACACTTATTGACTTGTGTATGTTGAACCATCTCTACATCCCTGGGAGGAAATCCACTTGAAGATGGTGAATTACCTTTTCGATGTGCTGTTGGGTTTGGTTTGCTAGTACTTTGTTGAGGATTTTTGCATCTATTTTCATCAGGGATATTGGTGTATAGTTTTCTTTGTTATGTCCTTTCGTGGCTTTAGTATCAGGGTGGTACTGGCTTCATAGAATGACCTACACAGGATTTCCTCTTTCCCAATCTTTTGGAATTGTTTCAGAAGAAATGGTAACAATTTTTCTTTGAATGCCAGGTAGAATTTTGTTGTGAGTCCATCTGGTCCTGAGCTTTTTCTTGTTAGCAATTTGCATTACTGATTCAATCTTACTTCTTGTTATTGTTCTGTTAAGGATTTCTCTTTCTTCCTGATTCAAGCAGGAAGGGATACAACAAGAGAGGGTTGTGTGCTTCCAGAAATTTATCCATTTCCTCCAGATTTTCTAGCTTGACTACATCGAAGTGTTCGTAATAGTCTCTAATAATCTGTTATATTTCTATGGTTTCAGTTGTAATGTGTCCATTTTCATTTCTAATTGAGCGTATTTGAATATTTGCTCTTCTTTTCTTGGTTGATCTAGCTAATGTTTTATTTATTTTCTTTATCTTTTCAATAACGAACTTTTTGTTTCATTGATCTTTTGATTTTTTTGGTTTCAATTTCATTTAGTTCTTCTTTGACCTTTGTTATTTCTTTTTGTCTGCTAGCTTTGGGTTTGATTTGTTCTTATTTCTCTAGTTCCTTGAGATGTGACATTAGAGTGTCAATTGGTGATCTTTCAGACTTTCTGATGTAAGAATTTAGTGCTATAACCTTTCCTCTTAGCACTGCTTTCACTGTATCTCAGAGGTTTTGATAGTTTGTGCCACTGTTATCATTCATTTCAAATAATTTTAAAATTTCCATCTTGATTTTATTGTTAATCCAAAAAACCATCCAGAAGCAGGTTGTTTAATTTCTATGTATTTGTATATTGTTGAAGGTTCCTTTTAAAGTTGAGTTTTAGTTTTATTCCACTGTGAACTGAGAAAGTGTTAAATAAGATTTTGATTTTTTCAAATTCATTGCTATTTCTTGAAAAGACTATCTGAGGCATATATTTTTCCTTTGATTTGATATTTGATTGGAGAGGTTTTAAAAGCACTATCATGTGGTGCTGGCCAAGTTAGTTATTTACAACTACATACCTCTATTGTTACAACCCAAAGTTGACTTTGCACTGGGTTGGGGAGTAGTACATTAAAAATAGTGGATCTTGGCCGGGCGCAGTGGCTCTGGCCTGTAATCCCAGCACATTGGGAAGCCAAGGTGGGTGGATCACGAGGTCAGGAGGTCGAGACCATCCTGGCTAACACAGTGAAACCCCGTCTCTACTAAAAACCCAGAAAATTAGCCAGGCATGGTGGCGGGCGCCTGTAGTCCCAGCTACTTGGGAGCCTGAGGCAGGAGAATGGTGTGAACTTGGGAGGCGGAGCTTGCAGTGAGCTGAGATTGCACCACTGCACTCTAGCCTGGGCGAGGAAGTGAGAGTCCGTCTCAAAAAAAGAAAAAAAAGTGGATCTTGCTTTACTTAACAACCTGAGAAGTTCAATCTACTCACATTTTCATTACATAAATTGATGTACAATGCTGGTAATCTACTATTCTGTGATGAATCCTTGTGTATTATAATTACCCACCAACTTGCATGTTAGATTTTCAAATACTTTATTTCCCATAAATTATGGACACTTTGATGCAGTGAAAAGGGACATAAGAATGGGAAAGAAAGGAATTCATCCATGCAAATTGACATATCTCAATACCAGTATCAATCCCTTTACTCCTATAAAAAAGCATATCAAATTTGAAATGTTACATACCATCACCCAGTCTCAAGCCTACCTCAGATACAAAAATTACACTGAGGTTAAAATGAAATGGTCTTTGATAAGTTTTTTTATAAAATATGTACTAAGAGCCATTTACAAATTAAATACTGCTTATTGCAAATGTACCCATTTTACTTCTTAATTTAGTTATTACTCTTAAAGTCAAAAGAAAAGCTCAAAGAAGTTAAATAGCTATGATAAAATATGCTGGCCAAATTCCTAACTTACTAGCCATTAAGTGGTGCTTTCACACATACACACACACACACACACACACACACACACACACACACACAGTCTTCAGTTTTAAAAGAGGAAATTAAGAAATATCTATGTGGTTTTAGATTTTTCTAAATGTTTGTTAGATAATTTCCAAATACAGCTCTAGTTATGCTATAACTACCCATCTTTGTAATATAATCATATTCTAATTATCCCATTTCCACTCATTTCACTTTTGCCTCCATATGTCTTCATCTTCTCTTCTTTCCCCTCATTCTTATATTTCCTTCCAGCAGCTTTTCTTTCAAGTATAATGCTAAGCCAAAATGCATGTTTTTAACAATTGGTAATAAAATACAACCAGGAAAATAACCTGTACAACAAAACCAAAAATCTTTAGATCTTTGAAAAATCAATATAAACACTTAAATGTAAAGGGAAAAATCCAATGATTATAAATATGAATTATGTACGTAGTTTTCAACTCACTTTTCATCATTGTCTAAATATAAATGTTTATTTTTCTGAGCTGTGAAATGAGTGTGTATAACTTTATGTTATACCTTGATACTTATTATTTCAATTTTAAATTTCTAGAAATCAAATAAACCTACCTTCTCGAAAAACAAACCACAATTTTGGTACATTACTTCTCGAGATTATAGCCTAGAAACATACTTTATAGTTCTTGTAACTGATCCTTGGAAAGATTAATCCTAATAGAAGAGTGATACACCCATCTGTCATAGTTCTCCAAACATCTTTTTAAAAAGTGGAAAAGCATGTAAGTCATCTGTGTTTATTTACAGATAATTTAACCTATATACATTGGTACTATGTATGTGTCTTTAATCAGGAAGTTTGAGGATTTTTCTGTGATGCTTCACTATTTGTTATTTCTTGTGAGCTAACTTTTAATGTCATTTTACTATTTGATAAGTGAAATCCAGACATGTTGTGTGTTTTAGAATATATATTTTATACATTATGTGCTTCCACTTAATTCTCTCCCTTCTTATACTTGCTTCATTATAGAGTTATACTTTAAGAAGAATTATAAAACAGCTTGTACAAAATAACAAACTGTATTTTCTAGCATTAAAAGAATTTCTAAATCAGAGATATTACATAGAGGTTAAGAACTCAAGCTTCAGAGTCACGCATACCTAGGTTAAAACTAGTTCCTATGATTAACTAGCTGTGTGATTCTGTACAAATTGCTTAAACTCTTTACACCTCAATATCTTTATTTGTAAAATCTGCATAATAGTGCCCATCTGTTGAGATTGTAATAAAAATTAAATGAAATTATGCTCATAAAGAATTTGGTATAGTGATTGGCACCAAGTAAACTCTAAATGAATATTAGATATTGTTATTAGTATATAGGTGTGGATAGAACAAAGACTGAAAAATTGCCCCAGAACACTAATGGTGGCTATTTTGAGTGATTACATGATAACATTTTTTCTTTTGAGTGTAACCTTATTTTTTAATGGCCCTATGATGAATATTCATTATGTGTTCCAATACATCTGCCAGATACCCGGAATAGTTCAGTGACAGCAATAAGTCACTGAAAAACAACAGAAGTTTCTATTATAAGCTTTTTCCTTTTGAAAGCTCCTTAAATACAGACTAAATTTTATCAGTTGGCTGTGGTTACAGTATTAGGAACAACAGTGGATATTAGGAACAATAAGCTTCGGACGGGTAAGGGGCTGCACCTCCTTGTTATAAGGCACACAAAGGATAAGGATGAAGTCAGGATGAATGGTGATGATTGTGCCCACTTCCTCTCTGGATAAATACCATGTATTGTGTTCTTCTCCTTCTGAACACTACATCCAGCACAGACCACATAGGGTTCCACTGAAATGCAACGAACCATGAAGAAATCCCTCCCCAGGGATCTTATAATAATATACTGCAGTCTTCTCTGGAACTCATCTGGGGCAGTATAACCTCCCAGTATATCCTCCAGGGAGATGCTTTCATGCTAATGATGAGGGGGTAGAACCAGGTCGCCAGTGGTGCCCTTGCAATCCCCAATCCTTATTCTTCTACTTTTACTAGGTATTAAGGTGAAATTCTTCGTGGAGGATGATACAATTCACATTACTGATGAGATGATATTTAAAAATATGGGTATATGTGAAATATAAGTTTAAATAGTTTATGAGAGGATACTGAAAGAAAGAGATCCTCTTTTCATTTAAGTTTTTATCATGAAAACCAAATTGCACACAAGAAGACCTTTAATGTCCTAATGGTCTCATTTAAGAAAAGAACCATTTCTTTGCCTCTTGGATGTGTCTACCAAATTTTGAAAGATGTTCAAATTGACATTTTAGATTGGTCCCTTTATTGTTCTAAATATATATGAATGTGTGTGTGTGTGAATTTTGAATAACGGTCTGAAGTTGATAAAGGACAATTCATAAACATCTTTAAAAATTAGTGTATTTCCATTTGTCATTGGCCTTGGAATCACATTTTGCTTTTCTTTTTTCAGCTTACATGAAACTATTTAATACCAATGAATAAATGATTGTTCCGAGTACTTTTAAAACTCAGTTTTAATTTTTATCTTTTGCTAGTGAATTTATAATTAACAGTTTCTTTTTAACAAGATTTTTTTTTACTAAAATTTTCTTACCATATGGACTAAAAGTCACAGAAGATTAAATATCACAAGCTGTTTAAAACTGATATGTCTTTTATCACTTTGATGTTTTTAATATTCATCATTTTCAAGTTAAACTTCCCCTCTCTCCTACTAAAGGCTCATGTTGATGGAGATAAATTGCTGAACTGTTCAAATATTTTCTTAACATTCTAACTTGTTAAATATAAATAAGGTCATAGAGAATCATGTTAAATGGGGTGGATTACCATCAAGAGTCTAAAAGTCTTTTTTTCTTTACAGTAAAAGAACTATAAATACAAATACATTTGTGTATTTTGAGAAAAATTATTTCTGAAACATTTCAGGTCAACAAATTAGTAGAATCCAGGTTTTGTTCAATAAATCCAATGAGTATATTTTATATCTATGATAGAGTGGAGGGGGAGAGAGAGATGAAGAGAGAGAGAAAGAGAGAGAAAGTGTCCTGGGAAGAAGTTCCAAATAGAGAGAAAACAAACAGAAAAGGGACAGGTAGTCAGGAAACTTTAAAATTCGCAGTAATGTAAGATAAAGTACCCCATTCCATGTTACTGCAATCACTTTTGAACCTTGAATCAACGCTAATCGGGTCACTATCAGTTTTTAAGTAATCCCTTCACCAATAGAAAGCATATGAAGCATGTTATTTTCAAACATTGCTAAAATAAAGGCTTATTTTCCAATAGAATTCCAAGAATTTTATTCATGCATGAAGTAGTAACTTACATTTGTCATACATTCACTCCACTCCTAGCAGGTGTCCTGTTCGTGAATTAACTAGATACATAGCCTCAGTGGACTTTTAAATTCATAGCTCATTAGATTGCTTTTATTTTTCTGTGCAAAATCATGGCCACTTCCTTCCATGGTGTCCAAAGTCAGAATCAGGATTTATTTTTTGAGCCACTTTCTCCAAATCAGATATATATATATATATATATATATATATATATTTTTTTTTTTTTTTTCTGCAAGTGTTCTATTAGGCACAATATATGGAAGAACATTCTACAAGGCAGGAAAAAAAAATTGGGGAAATCAACATTTTACCTGCTACTCACAAATTGCCAATTATTCTTTAAATTGTTGCATTGTTTTTACTTTTCAAAGTAAAAGATGCATATGCTTCATTATTAGCTTTTATTTTAGGGCCTTAAAATTAGCTGATATCAACACAAAATATTCTGTAGGTTGTTGTCTCAAGTGTTGGTGGAATGAGAGGGTTTCAAATGAAAGGAAAGCAATGGGGCTCCACTTTAACAAATGACAATGTTGCCACTTTTGTCAACACATGCTCTTTTGTGAAACTGAGACTCAACAAATACTGATCAAGCACCTACTATACGCCAGACAACAGAGATACAGCTTTCTACTACTGCTAAGCTCTTCCTGGTGTATTAGAGACCATTATCGTAATTTCCTGGTTGATACAGAGGAAAGCTGAGGCTCAGAGAGTTTCAGTGACTTGCTCAAAATTGCATAGGTTGTAACAAGTAAAGCCAGAACCCTAACTCAGGTGTTTGATAAGACAGCTCAAATGCTTCACTTGCTATACAACCATCATGAAATTTTCTTTGGTGTTTTATCAGGTCTGCTATAGCCAAGAAACAGAGCTGGGTTACATGCACAAACTTACCAAAACTGTAATTTGGACCACAATAAATATTTACTTGACTTCAGTCAGATTAGTTATTTTGTGCCTTAAGTTCTTCATTTGTAAAATGGGGATATTAACAGAACCTACCTCACCGGATTGGCCTGAAAATTAAATGTGTTAGCACATAAGAAGCACTTAGAAAACATTCACATACACTGTGAGGGTATCATTAAATATTGTGAGCCTTTATTATTTAGAATGTGTTCTAATAGATTTTCATTTCACCAGGGGGCTTTTTTTTTTAATTCTCTGTTTCTGATTTTGGAGGATGGTAAGAAAAAATAGTAACAGCTGTTCAGCTGTTAGTTTTAAAGGAAGAAAGCTGCACAAAAAGGCAGTGGAGAAGCATAATTACTTCAATAGACACTAAAAGGAAGAAAAATAAAGAATATATAATATTCCATATCAGAAGGAGTCTCTAAAAGCTACCCCATAGTAACACAAACACACATCTTGATATTTGTCTCTCTAGAAATCAAAACCTGGGGCATTCACAGTAAACAAATAGCACATTAAACCCAAGACAATAAGTACATCAGGTGGGGTAAAATGAGCAGGACATAATGATACAGTTACATCTTCAGAGTGCCCCCACACTCACTTTCGGCCATTTTCTCCCTGCCACCTACTCTTGTCCTGGATGATTAGCCTAGATCTCTGGCTTCCCACTAACCATGATTCTGTGTATTTTGTATCTGCTCTCCCTCCAGTGGTTTCACTCCACCCACTGCACTGCATCCCCAGCCTCTGCTATATGCACTGCCCCTTTTTAAGACATTGGTCAGGCACCAGTGTTGAAGTTTGTATTCCTACCAATGGTGGTCTTCAAAATTATACCAGCTCTGAATCCGAAACATGGTCAGACTTGCAAACAATGCTTATGGACTCCTTTGTAGCAGTGCGTGGTAATGAAGAAAAGCATATCAGTTCTAGCAGCAAGCTGCCTGAGAGTAGTTATGAACGATTAACAATTACAAAGCCAGTGGAGAATGGAGTTTCTAGAGTCAGTGGAAACTACACTTACTAAAAATGACCTCTTAGGATAGAACTTCTTTTAACTTCAGTCTGCACTTCTTTTTTTCAGTTTCCATTCTTTTCATTTGTGTAATAACCTTTGGCCTTCTTTTTGTGGAAAGTTTTGACCATTCCTAAATGGCAGAGGGAAAGGGCTTTTTTTCTGTGAAGAAGTGAGAAAGAGAAAGTGTGTGTGTGTGTTCACACAACTGCACACACACGCCCACACAAGTGCGCCTGGTAGGTTGGAAGGTGCACCTGGGTGGGTAGGAAGACACTATTGAGAGGTGACAATGTACTAGCAGCCCTCACTCTCGACACCTCCTCGTCCTCGGCGTCCACTCTGGTGGTGCTTGAAGAGCCCTTCAGCCCACCACTGCACTGTGGGAGCCTATCTCTGGGCTGGTCAAGGCCAGAGCCGGCTCCCTCTGCTTGTGGGGAGGTGTGGAGGAGGCACAGGCGGGAACCAGGGCTGCACGGGGTGCTCATAGGCCAGCGCTAATTCTGGGGGGCACGGGTGCAGGCTCCGTGGGCCCACACTCGGAGCGGCCTGCTGGTGCCACCAACCCATGGCAGTGAGGGGCTTAGCACCCAGGCCAGAAGCTACGGAGGTGGCACCGGGTCCCTCAGCACTGCTGGCCCACATGCACCATGCTGAAATTCTCACCCAGCCTCAGCGGCCTCCCCTGCGGCAGCACTGGGGACCTGCAGCTCACCATATCCGAGCCCTGCCTTCCCCGGTGGGCTCCAGCACGATCAGAGCCTCCCCAGCTGGCACCGCCCCCTGCTCCCTGGTGACCAGTCCCATCAACCGCCCAAGGGCTGAGGAGTGCAGGCGCAGCTCGGGACTGGCGGGCAGCTCTGCCTGCAGCCCTGGTGAGGGATCCACTAGGTGAAGCCAGCTGGGCTCCTGAGTCTAGTGGGGCCTTGGAGAAATTTTATGTCTAGCTAAGGGATTGTAAATGCACCAATCAGCACTCTGTGTCTAGCTCAAGGTTTGTAAATACATCCATCAATACTCTGTATTTAGCTAACCTAGTAGGGAGTTGGAGAACTTTTCTGTCTAGCACTCTGTGTCTAGCTAAAGGATTGTAAATACACCAATCAGTACTCTGTGTCTAGCTCAAGGTTTGTAAATACAACCATCAATACTCTGTATTTAGCTAACCTAGTAAGGAGTTGGAGAACTTTTCTGTCCAGCACTCTGCCTCTAGCTAAAGGATTGTAAATGCACCAATCAGCACTCTGTCAAAATGGACCAATCAGCTCTTTGTAAAATAGACCAATCAGCTCTCTGTAAAATGGACCAATCAGCAGCATGTGGGTGGGGCCAGATAAGGGAATAAAACCAGGCTGCACCAGCCAGGCTGTGGCAGCCGGATTGGGTCCCCTTCCACAGTGTAGAAGCCTTGGTCTTTTGGTCTTTGCAATAAATCTTGCTGCTGCGCACTTTTTGGGTCCACGCTGCCTTTATGAGCTGTAACACTCACTGTGAAGGTCTGCAGCTTCATTTCTGAGGCCAGCGGGGACCAGGAACCCACCGGGAGGAATGAACAACTCCGGGCAGGAGAAAGGAACAACTCCAGACGTGCTGCCTTAAGAGGTGTAACACTCACTGTGAGGGTCTGCAACTTCACTCCTGAAGTCAGCAAGACCATGAACCCACCAGAAGGAAGAAACTCCATACACATCTGAACGTCTGAAGGAACAAACTTCAGACACATCATCTTTAAGAACTGTAACCCTCACTGCAAGGGTTCGCGGCTTCATTCTTGAAGTGAGCGAGACCAAGAACCCACCAATTCCAGGCACACTATCACTTTTAATACTTATTTTTTGAGCAAATTTTTGAGACATTGGCCAAGTCACCTCCTCACTGAGGACACTACACTTTTTTAGTCACTTCCAGCAATGAGATTATAAGATTTGATGGTTCTGTGATTTGATAAGAATGGATATCATGAAAAAGACTTTCCTATACAAACAAAAGCTGAGGGAGTTCATCATCACTAGACCTACCTTACAAGAAATACTAAAGGGAATTCTTCAAGCCAAGAAAAGAAAGGTACTAATTAGTAGTATACCACCATATGAAAGTATAAAAACAAGTAGAGTTGGCACTTTGTATCCATGAGTTCCGCATTCATGGACTCAACTAACTGGGGGTCAACAATGGTTAGGGGGAAAAAGCTTCTGTACTGAGCATGAACAGACGTTTTTCTTTGTTATTATTCCCAAAAGAATCAGAACAACAGCTATTTACATAGCATTTACCTTGTATTAGGTGTTATAAGTATTATAGGGATGATTTAAAGTATATGTGATGATGTTCATAGGTAATAAGCAAATACACCATTTTACGTAAGGAACTTGAGCATCCTTGGATTCTGAAATCCGTGGAGAGTTCTGAAAACCAATCTACCACAGATACTGAGGGACAACTATACACAAATTCTGAATACTCCAATATTTTAATATTGGTATATAAAGCATTTACATCTTTAGTATGAAGGTTAAAAGACAAAACTATTAAAATAATAATAGATACAATAATTTCTTAAGGAATACACAATATAAACAGATGTGGATTATGACACCAAAAGCACAAAATGTGGGAGAGAAGAGTGCAAAGCTTTTGTATGCAAGAGATGTTTAGTTGTTATCACCTTGAAATATCATAAATGAAAAGTGTTTTATGTAAGCCTCATATAACCGTGAAGCAAAAATCTATAGTAGATACACAAAGATAAAAAGTAAGGAATCAAAGCATACCATTAACAGAAAATCATCTAATCGCAAAGGAAGACAGCAGAGAGGAAGAGAGGAATAAAGTATCTACAAAACAGTCAGAAAATGATTCACAAAATGGCAGTAGGGAGTCCTTACCTATCAAGAATTATCTTGAATGTAAATAGATTAATTTTTTTAATCAAAATATATGCTGCTTACAAAAGACTCACCTTACCTATAAGGACATACATAGATTGAAAGTGAAGGGATGGAAAAGGATATTCCATGCAAATGGAAACTGAAAGAGAATGAGAATAGCTGTACTAATATCAGATAAAAAGACTTTAAGTCAGAAACTGTAAAAGGAGACAAAGTCCATATATAATGATAAGATGATCAATTCCTTGAGAAGATAAAATAATTTCAAATATATATACAACCAACATACACCTAAATATAAGCAAATATTTCTCTGAAGGGAGAGATATACTGCAAAACAATAATATTAGGAGACTTCAGTACTTGCAACAATGGACAGATCATACAGACAGAAAATCAATAAAGAAACATTGGACTTGAACTGTACTTTAGACCAAAAAGACCTAACAGACATATGCAGAACCTTCCATTGAACAGCAGTAGAACTCATATTCTTCTAGAGTTCACACAAAACATTCTGCAGAATAGATTACATGTTAGGCCACAAAAATACTCTTACTAAATTTAAGAAGATTACAATCATATCAAATATCTTTTCCAACAATAACAGATTAAGCTAAAAAGTAGTAATAGGAAGAATTTCTGAAAATGCATAAATGCATAGAAATTAAACATGATCTTGAACAATCAATGGGTCAAAGAAGAAACAAAAAGGGAAATTAAAGAAATATCTTGAATAAAAATGGAAACACAACTTACCAAAACGTATAGATTGCAGCAAAAGCAATTCTAAGAGGGAATTTACAGCAATAAATGTCTCCATCTAAAAAGAAGAAAGATCTAAAATAAACAACCTAACATTACACCTCAAATAATTAGAAAAAGAAGAACACAGTAAGCTCAAAGTTAGTAGAAGGAAGTAAATAACAAAGATCGAGCCAGAAATAAATGAAACAGAGACTAGTAAAACAATACAAAAGATCAATGAGACTAAGAGTTGCTTAAAAACAAAAAAAGATAAAATCAACACATCTTTAAACCAAGAGAAAAAGAGAGGACTCAAACAAATAAAATCAGAAATTAAAGAGGACACATTACAACGGATACCACAGAAATACAAAGGACCGTAAGATACTACTATGAACAATTATACACCAATGAATTGAGTAACCTAGAAGAAATGGATAAATTTCTAGAAATATACCCTTTACTGAGATTGAATCACGAAGAAATAGAAAACCTAAGCAGACCAATAATTAGTAAGAAGATTGAACCAGTTATAAAAAGTATTCCATCAAGGTCAGGCGCTGTGGCTCATGCCTGTAATCCCAGCACTTTGGAGGGTGAGGTGGCAGATCATGAGGTCAGGAGATTGAGACCTTCCTCACTAACGCGGTGAAATCCCATCTCTACTAAAAATAATGAAAAAATTAGCCGGGCGTGGTGGTGGGTGCCTGTAGTCCCAGCTAGTCAGGAGGCTGAGGCAGGAAAATGGCGTGAACCCGGGAGGCAGAGCTTGCAGTGAGCCGAGATCACGCCACTGCACTCCAGTCTGGGTGACAGAGCAAGACTCCGTCTCAAAAAAAAAAAAAAAAAAAAAAAAAAAAAAAAAAAAAAAGTATTTCAGCAAAAGAAAAAGAAAAAAAGCTCAGGAACTGTTAGCTTTGCTGCTGAATTCTGCCAAACCCGTAAAGAAATATTACTGATACTTCTCAAACTCTTACAAAAAATTGAAGATGCATAAATATTTCCAAATTCATATTACAAGGCCAGGATTTCCGTGATACAAAAGCCAGACAAGGACATTGCAAGAAAAGAAAATAGACCAACATCTCTAATAAAAACAGATGCAAAACCCTCACAAAATACTAGCAAACTGAATGCAAATGCCATCGTACATTTTAAAAATCATTCACCATGATCAACTGGAATTTACAGGATGCAAGTATGCTTCAACAAACCTAAATCAATAAATGTGATATACCACATTAACTTAATGAAGAACAAACACTATATGATATCTCAATAAATACAGAAAAGTATCTGACAAATTCAACACCCTTTTGTGATAAAAACTCTTAACACATTACATATAGAAGGAACGTACCTCAATGCAATAGAGGCCATATATGACAAGCCCACAGCTAACATCATACTCAACAGGTAAAAATTAGAAGTTTGTTCTTTGAGACCTAAAGCAAGGATACCCAATCTCATCACTTCTATTCAATAAAGTACTGGAAGCCCTAGCCTGAGCAGTTGGACAAGAGACAGAAATATAGCCATCTCAAATGAAAAGAAAGAAGTCAAATTGTTTCTGTTTGCAGATGACATAATCTTACACATAAGAGATCCTAAAGACTTTAACAAAAAAACTGATAGAACTAGTAAAAGAATTCAGTAAAGTTGCAGGATTCAAAATCAACATACAAAATGAGTAGCCTTTCTGAATACTAACAATGAACTATTCAAAAAAGAAATAAAAAAAGAATCGCATTTACAGGAGCTACAAAATAAGTAAATTACTTAGGAATAAGTATAACCAAAAAGATGAAATACTGTACACTAAAAACTATAAAGCATTGATGAAAGAAATTAAAGAAGACACAAATAGATGGAAAGATACCTCATGTTCATAGACTGGAAGAGTTAATATTGTTAAAATGTCCATATTATCCAAAGTGATCTACAAATTTGATATAATCTCTTTCAAAATTTCAATGACATTTTTCACAGAAATAGAAGAACATAATCCTAAAATTTGTGTGGAATCATAAAAGACTGAATATTCAAAGCAATCTTCAGCAAAAAGAACAAAGCTGGAGGCATCACACTACTTTATTTCAAAATCTACTACAAAACTATAGTAACCAAAATATCATGGTACTGGCATAAAAATAGACACGTAGACCAATGGAACAGAATAGAGAGCCTAGAAATACATCCACAAATTTATGGTCAATTGATTTTCAATAAAGATGTCAAGAACGCACAGTGGGGAATGGACAGTCTCTTCAATAAATGGTATTGGGAAAACTGGATATCCACATGCAGAAGCATTAAATTAGACTCTTCTCATACAATATGCAAAAATAGACTCAAAATGGATTAAAGACTTAAATAAATACTGCTAATTAAATACATTTACTTATATATGTGTATATATGTACACACACAATAAAATCAGTATGTTGAAGAGATACCAGCATTCTCATGTTCATTACAGCACTATTCACAATAGTCAACATATAGGAACAATGTAAATGTTCATCAGTGGATGAATGAGTAAATAAAATGTGGCTTATATACACAATGGAATATGATTCATCCTTTAAAAAGAAAAAAATTCTGTCATTTGTTACCACATAGATGAATCTGGAAGACATTGTGTTACATGAAAAAAACCAGACACAGAAAAACAAATTGTGCACGATTTTACTTATATGCAGAATCTAAAAAAAGATGAACTCATACTAGCATAGAGTTAAACAAAAAATGATAGTTACCAGGGGCTGGAGGCGTAGAGGAGGAGATTGGGAAGACATTGCTCAAAGGGCAAAAAATTTCAGTTTGTCAGGAGGATTACATTCAAGAGATCTATTCTATAATATGGTGACTATATTTAAAAACAATTTCTCATATACTTGAAAAGTGCTAAGGAAATAGATTTTTAAATGATTTCACTACAAAAAAAGGATAAGTATGTGAAATTCATAGTATATACATATATCCAAACATCATGTTATGTACAATAAACATATACAATTTTCCTTCATCATTTATAGTTTTTTTTAAAAAGAACTAATCTCATGATTCCAAGAGGTGCTAAGAAGCACTTCTTTTGCGTTTTGAACTGTGAAAAATTAGGCTCCCTTTGTTAATTTGAAAGAAAAAAGAGTTAATCGTTTAGGTTATTAATGTATTAAATGGAAAATCAGAAAAAAGTAAAACTGTCACACCTGCCAAGTCACTCTACTTTTGCTAAAATTTGCTTTATAAGCTTAGTCAAAGGTTGGGGCACTATAATCAAATGGTTCCAAACTACAGTGGACTAAAGGCAACAGAGGCACATTCCTCTCATGATATATGGCCAAGGTGAGCAGTCAGGCTGGTGGGCAACAGGGAGTTGTGCTCAAGATGTGCACTCCCTCAGGTTCCTTGTACCCTCTGGTTTTGTCAGAGCCTGGTCTCCCTATGTGTGGTAGAAGCTGGGTCACATGAAAGGAGTGTGCAAGCTCAGTGTCTTATCACCTAGATGTTGAAGCAGAACATGTCTCTTCTATACACACTTCACTAGGGAACTTGGTCATGTGACCACATCTAGCTGAAAGAGGGGCCAGGAAATGTCATTTCTAGCAGAGCAGCCAGGACCCAGCTGCAAGTCTATCATACAGAAAGGGATCTGTGTTTTGATGAACAACTGGCTGTCTCTGCCATAATGTTTTAATTCCTAAATCTAGACTTTGGAGGAGTTCTAGATATTACTGATCCAAAAATAGAGTCAATAACTTGTTTTAAAAATATAATAATGCTGAGTGTAGAATGTAAGATGGCAGAAAGTTGATAAATAGACAACCTCATATGCTGTCAAGGATATTAGTTATTTTTTAGGAGATATTTAGTAATTAGTCTAATACAACATCTGTAATAATGGAAGTAGGAGAGGTATAGTAAATTATTAATTATGAAATAATTATTAGCTGACTTGTTCAGTTGACAAGCACACACAGAGTCCAATATAATGTAAACAAATGTTCCTTATTTCAAATTAAGCCATATCTTCCAACACTAAATGAATCTAGAGGAGTGCAGGGATTTGGAAGTGGCACCTTTACTGTATTCAGTTTGCCCTTACAGCTACTTGCTATGTGTGTGTCCTTTTATCCAGGCTGACAAGACTATCCCAAATGTCCAAGCCTTAGTCAGTCTTGAGGGAAAATCTCTCTTCTCTCTTCTTTCCTCAATCAAGAAAGTGTAATTTTTGTCTTTTTCATCCCTTTCCCCAGAATCTGGCTCCTTTTCCTTAATCTGCGGATTGTTATTCATCTGGGGCAAATGGAATCTGCGTGAAAACTCAATACCTTCATACTGACCTCATTTAGCATAACTTTTGTCAGGATTCTGCTAAAAAGACAAAGAAAAAAAAGCCCCTTTTCCTTCTCAGCCTGAAGCCCTACTCAAGGCTAAGAAATAAGTGGATGAGGGATGGGGGAGGGCGGGATGTGCGGTGAGCCCCATAGGTGCATCCCGCTCATCACAGGTCAGATAAGAGCTTGGTTAGATTTCACTCTACCCTCGGCAGAGAACTGTTCTTTGGTCCTCTGCTTCAGAATCTGGACCACCCACTTATCTCTAACAACACCGCACCTTCTTCTTAGTGCTTTTTCTCATCACACTGATTAAGCTCACCAAGCTTAAATTTTACCAGCTTGAAATATAAATCTGTGCAAGTGGCCTGGTCTCCTCCCCTCTTTAGGGCTATAGTTACACCATCCTTATCCAAGGTTGAGGATTCCTGGGCTCCCATGCCACTTTCCTCTTTCTCTTCTTTATCATTCATCTCCAATTTCTCCTCGCAGAGAAGAGAGGGACTCTTTATCTGCCTCATGTGGGGTATATGAATTCTGTCATGGGTCCTGGTATCAGTGTCCTGAAGCCAGATGTTTTCCCTCCCTATCGTCTGCTTAAGAGTACAAACCTTCCCCACAACAAACCACACCTCAGTCTTTATTTGGTGACATGGATTCCAATTTGTTTATTACAAGGTTCTCTGCTAGCAGTCAGTTATGTTATGCCTAGCTGAGCTCTTGGCACTGTTTCGGGGTGACTGCGTATTTGATTTTCAGTCTTATATGGTCCTACAGTAGCAGGCAAACTTTAAGATTTTTCAAGTTTTCTTTCAGTGGAGTTATACTATTTATGGGAACGAATCTAGGGAAATAGATTCTAATGACACTGTTTTTGTGGATTAGGAAGTATATTTATGTGTTTGTCTTCTTTATCTGAATGAAGAAATACTAGAGATTTTTGGATAATGCTCTCTTTTGGATAATGAAGTCTAGCTCTAGTTTTTTTTGATAGTCCATAAATTAGAAGATAGTCTAAATGACTTCAGTTATTTAAATGTATTGACATTTGTTTTGTGGCCCAGTGTATGGTGTATCCTTGTGAATTCCACACTACTTCCAAATAATATATATTCTGCTATTGTTGGTTGTAGTATTGTATAAATATCAATTAGACTATATTTATTGTTAATGTAGTTCAAACCTATATTCTTACTGATTTTTTGTATAACTGCTCCTTCAATTATTGTAATCTCCAACTACAATTTTGAATGTGTCTGTTTCTCCATTCAATTTGATCAATTTTTGCTTTACGAATTTTGAGCTCTGTTATTAAGTGCTTGCATATTAATTATTATTATAAATTCTTAGTGAATTTATTTATCATTATGAAATGTCATCTTTTATTCATAGTAATATTCAGTGTTCTGGATTATTATTTATCTTACATTAATATAGCTACTTCAGCTTACTTGTGATTAATATTTACATCATAAATCATTTTCTAGCCTTTTGCTTTTAAGTGACACGTATCTTTATATCTAAAGTAAGATACTGTAAGAAAATAAAATTACAGACCAATATATTTTATTAACATAGAAACAAGATTCCTTTAAAAAATATTTGCAAGTGGGAATCAAGCAATCTGTAAAGATGATGCATCATAAACAAGTTGAGTTTATCTCAGGAATAGAAAGTCAGTTTAACATTTAAAAGTCAATGACTATAATTCATCATATTAACAAACTATAAAAGAAATACTATATGATCTTTCTAATAAATACAGAAAAGCATTTCACAAAAAAAATCCACACTCATTCATTAAAAAAAAACACTCAAAATAGTAATAGAAGGAAACTTCCTTCAACCTGATAAAGGGCATCTATGAAAAATTTGTAGTTAACATCATATTTAATACTGAAAGACTGAATGCCTTCCTCATAATGTCAGAATGGCTTCTATCACCGTTTCTATTTAATATTATACTGGAGGTCTTAGCCAGTGCAATAAGACTTAAAATCAAAGGCAAAGAGATTGGAATAGAAAAATTGTCTTCACTTTCAGAAAACATGATTGCCTATGAATCATCACCTAAAGACTCTACAAAAATCCTACTAGGACTAATATGTGAGTTTAGTGAGGTCGCAGGTACAAGGTCAATATACAAAAGTCAACTCTATTTCTATATATTAATAATAGCAAGAACAATTAGAAATAAAAACAAATGTAGTGCCATATATAATAGCATCAACAAACCTGGAATATTTAAATATACATTTAGCAAAGTATGTTTATAAATTGTATACTAAAAATTACACAGTATTGCTGAGAGGAATTAAAGATGGCCTAAATAGATAACTATTTTGTAAAGATTGCAAAGGGGAGATCTAGAATAATAGAAACAATTTTGAAAAAGAACAATGTTGGAAGACTATTTCACTTGAATTCATGACATAAAATAAAATTACAGTAATGAAAATGTGATATTGGTGTATGGATAGCTTCGATTAAGGGAACAGAATAGAGAGCAGAAGTAAACCCACAAATACATGGACAATTGATTTTTGACAATATTGTCAAAGTAATTTCATAGAGAAAAAAATCTTGTCAGTAAACTGTGCTAGATCAATTTGAATATCCTTATGAAGAAAATAAATGAATCCCAACCTTTGTTGCACACTGTATAAAAAATAACTGGAAATTGAATATGGACCTAAAAATAAAGCAATAACACATAAAACTTTAAGATAATTTGATTAGCATATGTCTTAAAGGAAAAAAATTGACAATTAATTACTTTCTCAGAATGAAAACTCCTGGTTCAGATGGTTTAATTGGTGAATTCTATCAAACAAGTTTTAAGGAAGAGGCAGAAGCAATTTTAAGCAATGTCTTTCTAAAAATAGAGAAGAACAGCTCATGAGATAACCAGTTAGTTACACATCATCTTCCCCAAAAGGTAGTAGCACTAAGAGAGTAAAAATGAAAACCATAGAGTGGGTTAAGATATTTACAACACATAAAACAGATAAAGGACTCTTGTTCAATATAGAAAGATATTTGACAAGGAAAAAACAACAACAACAACAACAACAAAATCGTCAAAAGACTCAAATGAGCATTTCCTAACTAGGATATCCAAATGCTCTTAAACATGAAAATCTGTTCAATTCAGTAGTCTTCAAAGTAAAGCCATAATAAGATAACATTACTTACCATCAGAATAGGCTGAAACAGACTGAAAATAACAGACTGTGCTGCCTTTTGATATGTGCATGTACAATGATGATTGCATCAGATTATAACACTCTATTTTTACTATATCTCTTCTATGTTTAGATACACAAATACTTAACATTGTCTTGCAATTACCTGCAGTATTCAGTACAGAAATATGCTGTACAGGTTTGTAGCCTAGAAGCGGTAGTCTGTACCGTATAACCTAGGTGTGTAGTAGGCTATATTATCTAGGTTTGCATGAGTATATTCTGTGATGATCACACAATAACAAAATCACCTAACAGCACATTTCTCAGAATGTATCCCCATTGTTAAGCATCGCATGACCAGATAGGTGAAAATGTGTAGCAACAAGAATGCTTGTCACTAATCAAAGTGTTAATACAAACACTTTGGAAAACTGGCACTGTTTATTAAAACTCACTATGTTTATCTTATGACCCAACAATTTCCCTTCTAAATGTATACATAACAGAAATGTAGGTACTTGGGCACCAAAGTCATATGCAAGAATGTTCATAGTAGCATTATTTGTAATAGTTTGTAATAGCTCCAAAATGAAAATAACCCAAATGTCCAAAAACCATAGAAAGGCTAAATGATCTTTTGCATAGCCGTAGAAAGAATTACTATACAGCCATACAAATAAATGAAATACACTACCTATGACAACATAGATTAACATAGCAAACAGCATTAAGCAAAAGAAACAAGATACAAATTAATATATGCTGTATAATTACTTTATATAAAGTTAAAAGAAACAAGCAAATCTATCCTATGGTGCTAGAAGTGAGAATAGCAGTTACCTTTTGGGAGAAGAGAAAAGTTAGTGATTAAAAGCGAGCTTCTGAAATGGTGAGTAATGCTTTCTTCCTTTCTTTTTTCTTCCTAAAACAATACATATTTAATTTTTAAAAATTTTAAATTTTTTATAATTCCAACTTTTATTTTAGTTTCAGGACATACATGTGCGGGTTTGTTATATGGGTATATTGCATGATGCTGAGGTTTGGAGCACAAATGATTCCATCACCCAGGTAATGAGCATAGTAGCCAGTGGTTAGCCTCTCTCTCCCTTCCCCTCAGTTGTCCCCAGTGTCTACCGTTGCCATCTTTATGCCCATGAATACCCAATGTTTAGTTCCCACTTATAAGTGAGAACACGTGGTATTTGGTTTTCTGTTCCTCTGTTAATTCACTTAGGAAAATGGCCTCCAACTTCATCCATGTTGCTGCAAAGGATATGATTTTATTCTCTTTTATGGTTACATAGTATTCCATCGTGTTTATGTACCACATTATCTTTATCCAATCAACAATTGATGGGCACCTAAGTGGACTCCATGTCTTTGCTACTGTGAATAATGCTGCAATGAACTTATGAGTGCATGTGTGGTTTTGGTAGAATAATGTATTTTCATTGGGTATATACCCAACAATGGAATTTCTGGGTCAAATGGTAGTTCTAAGCTCTTTCAGAAATCTCCATACTGCTTTCCATAGTAGCTAAACTAATTTACATTTATACCAGCAGTGTATAAGTGTTCCCTTTTCTCCACAGCCTCAACAGCATCTGTTGTTTTTTGACTTTTTCATAGTAGCCATTCTGATTGGTATGAGGTAGTTTTGATTTCCATTTTTCTAATGATTAGTTATGTGTAGCATTTTTCATATGTTTGTTGGATGCTTGTATATCTATTTTTGAGAAGTATCTGCTCATGTCTTTTGCTCACTTTTTAATGGGGTTACTTGGTTTTTGTTTGCTGAATTATTTAAGCTCCTTGTAGACTCTGGATATTAGATCTTTGTTGGATGCATATTTTATAAATATTTTCTCCTATTCTGTAAGTTGTCTGTTTACTCTGTTGATAGTTTTTTTTGTTGTTGTTGCTGTTATGCAGAAACTTTAATCTAATTAGGTCCCACTTGTCAATTTTTGATTTTGTTGCAATTGCTTTTGAGGACTTAATCATAAATTCTGTCCCATGGCCAATGTCCAAAAGGTGTCTCCTAGGTTTTCTTCTTGGATTCTTACAGTTTGAGGTCTTACATTTAAATTTTTAATCCATCTTGAATTAATTTTTGTATATGGTGAAAAGTAGGTGTATTAGTCCTTTCTCACACTGCTATGAAATACTTTCTGAGACTGGGTAGTTTATGAAGAAAGGAGGTTTAATTGACTCCCAGTTCCATACAGCTGAGGAGGCCTCAGGAAACTTACAATTATGTTGGAAGGGGAAGAGGCACGTCTTACATGGCATCAGGCAAAAGAGAGCATGTGTAGGAAGTGAAGGGAGAAGAGACCCTTATAAAACCACCAGATGTCATGAGAACTCACTCACTATCACAAGAATAGCATGGGAGAAACCACCCTCATGATCCAGTCACCTGCCAGCAGGCTCTCCCGCAACACCTGGGGATTACAAGTCAAGATGATAATTTGGGTGGGGACACAAAGCCTAACTGTATCAGTAGAGGCCCAGTTTCATTCTTCCGCATATGGCTAGCCAGCTATTCCAGCACCAGTTATTGAATAGAAGGTCCTTTTCACATTGCTTGTTTTTGTTGACCGTCAAAGATCCAACAGAAGTAGGATCTTTATTTCTGGATTCCCTATTCTGTCTCATTGGCTTGTGTCTATGTTTGTACTAGTACCATGCTGTTTTGGTTACTGTAGCCTTATAGTATAGTTTGAAGGTGGGTAACGTGATGCTTCCAGCTTTGTTCTTTTGCTTAGGCTTGCTTTGGCTATTTGGGCTCTTTTTCGTTTCCATATAATTTTTAGAGTAGTTTTTTCTAATTCTGTGAAAAATGTCATTGATAGTTTGATAGCAATAGCATTGAATCTGTAGATTGCTTTGGGCAGTATGGTCATTTTAATGGTATTGATTCTTCCAGTCCATGAGCATGGATGTTTTTTCATTTCTTTGTGTCATCTGTGATTTCCTTTAGCAGTGTTTTATAGTTATACTTATAGAAATCTTTCACCTCCTTGATTAGATGTATTCCTAGGTATTATTTTTATGGCTACTGTAAATGAGATTGTGTCCTTGATTCTTGATTTAGCTCTCAGCTTGAATGTTATTGGTGTACAGAAATGCTACTAGTTTTCGTACATTGATACTGTATCCTGAAACTTTACCGAAATTGTTTATCAGTTCTAGGAGCATTTTGCTGGAGTCTTTAGTGTTTTCTAGGTATAGAATTGTATTATCAGTGAATAAAGATAGTTTTACTTCTTATTTTCCTATTTGGATACCTTACATTTCTTTCTCTTGCCTGATTGCTCTGGCTATATGGATTTTAATTTTAATTCTGTTTACATGGTAAATCACATTTATTAATTTGCATATATTGAATCAACCTTGCATCTCTGGAAGGAAGCCAGTTTAATCATGCTGAATTAACTTTTTGATGCGCTGCTGGATTCAGTTTGCTAGCATTTTTTGAGGTTTTTTGCATCTATATTTATCAAGAATATTGGTCTACAGTTTTCTGTTTTGTTGTGGTTTTGCCAGGTTTTGGTATCAGGGCTATGCAGGCTTTGTATAATGAGTTAGGAAAGACTCCCTCTTCCTCAGTTTTTTGAAATAGCTTCAGTAGGATTGGCACCAGCTCTTCTTTGTATGTCTAATATAATTTGGCTGTGAATCCATCCAGTCCAAGGCTTTTTTGTTTAAGATTTTTATTACTGATTTAATTTAAGAAGTCGATATTGGTCTGGTTAGGGTTTCAATTTCTTCCTGATTCAATCTTGGGAGGTTGCGTTTCCAGGAATGTATCTATTTCCTCTAGATTTTCTAGTTTGTATACGTAGACAGGTTCATAATAGTCTCTGAGGATCTTTTGTATTTCTGTGGCATTGGTTGTCATGTCACCTTTGTCATTTAGGATTGTGATCATTTGGATCTGCTCTCTTTTTTTTCTTTGTTAATCTAGCTAGTTGTCTATGGATCTTGTTTACCCCCTCAAAAAACCAACTTTTGGTTTCATCGATTCTTTGTATGGATGTTGGGGTCTTGGTTTCATTCAGTTCTGCTCTGATTTTAGTTATTTCTTTTCTTCTGCTAGTTTTGAGGTTAGTTTGTTCTTGTTTTTCTGATTTCTCTAAATGTGACATTAGATTATTTGTTTGAGCTCTTCCTAACTTTTTGAGCTAGGTGTTTAGTGCTATAAAGTTTCCTCTTAGCACTGCTTATGATGCACCCCAGAGATTTTGGTACACTGTGTGCCTCCTTTCAGTTATTTCAAAGAACCTTTTGATTTCTGCTTTAATTTCCTTGTTTACCTCAAAGTAATTCAGCAGCAAGTTGTTTAATTTCCATGTCATTATATGATTTTGGGAGATCATCTCGGTATTGATTTCTGTTTTTATTCAACTCTGGTTTGAGAGTATGGTTGGTATGAGTTCTATTTTTTTAAAATTTATTAACACTTGCTTTGTGGCTGAGAATGTTATTGATCTTGGAGTATGTTCCATGTGCAGGCAAGAAGAATGTACATTCTGTGGTTGATGGTGTTTTCTAGAGATGGCTATTAGGTCCAATTGGTCAAGTGTCTAATTCAAGTACAGAATTTGTTTTCTGCCTCAATGATCTATCTAACACTGTTCGTGGGGTGTTGAAGTCTCCAACTATTATTGTGTGCTTTTTAAAAACTCTTTTCATAGGTCTAGAAGTGGTTGTTTTGTGAATCTGCGTGCTCCGATGTTGGATATATATATTTAGAATAGTTAACACTTCTTGTTGAATTGAACCCTTTCTAATTACGTAATGCCCTTCTTTGTCCTATTTACTGTTATTGGTTTAAAATCTGCTTCATCTGATATAAGAATAGTGACCCATTGGCTGGATGTGGTGGCTCATGCCTGTAATCCCAGCACTTTGGGAGGCCAAGGCGGGTGGATCACCTGAGGTTGGGAGTTCGAGATCAGCCTGACGAACATGGGGAAACCCCGTCTCTACTAAAAATACAAAAAATTAGCCAGGCATGGTGGTATATGCCTGTAATTCCAGCTACTTGGGAGGCTGAGGCAGGAGAATCACTTGAACTCAGGAGGTGGAGGTTGTGGTGAGCCGAGATTGTGCCATTGAACTCCAGCCTGGGCAACAAGAGTGAAACTCTGTCTCTAATAAATAAATAAATGTGACCTATTATATATTTTTTTGTTTATTATGTGTTTGCTAGATCTTTCTCCAGCCCTTTACTTTGAGCTTATGGATGTGAGAGATGGGTCTCTCAAAGACAGTAGAGGAATGACTCTTGTTTTTGTTTGACTTGCAACTCTTTGCCTTTAAGTGCAATTCTGTGCCTTACATTTAAGGCTAATATTGATATGTGAAGTCTTGATCCTATCATGAAGTTATTAGTTCGTTGTTTTGTAATTTCTATTGTGAGGTTGCTTTATAGGGTCTGTGGGTTGTGTACTTAATTGTGTTTTTGTGGTAGCAGGTATTGTTCTTTTGGTTCCATGTTTAGTACTTCCTTAAGGATCTCTTATAAGGCTTGTCTACTGGTAATGAATTTTCTTAGCACTTGCTTGTCTGGAAAAAGATTTTGTTTCTCCTTTGTTTATGAAGCTTATTTCAGTGGGATATGAAATTCTTGGAATCTCCATTCTTTAAAAATGCTGAAAATGGACTCCCAGTCTCTTCCTGGCTTGCAAGGTTTCTGCTGAGAAGTCCACTGTTAGCCTGATGGAATTCCCTTTGTACATGATCTGGTCTTTTTCTGCAGCTGCGTTTAAGATTTTTTAAATTTAGTGTTGACATTAGACATTCTGGTGACTATATGCCTTGGAGATGTTCATTTTGTATAGATCTTGCAGGTGTGTTCTGGATTTCTGGTATCTGGATGTCTACGTCTCGAGCAAGATTAGAGAAATTTTCTTGAATTATTCCCTTAAATTTGTTTTCAAGGTTATATTTTTTCTCTTTCTCTCTCAGGAATGCCAATAATTTGTAGGTTTTGTTGCTTTACATAATCCCATATTTCTCAAGACTTTATTCATTTTTCCTAATTCTTTCCTCTTTTTTTTCTTTTTTCTTTTTTTTTTTTTTTTTTTTTGGTCTGACTTGGTTAGTTCAAAAGACCAGTTTTTAAGCAGTGAAATTCTTTCTTCTGTTTGCTCTAGTCTATTGATAAAGCTTTAATTTTGCTTTAAAATTCCTTAAGCAAGTTTTTCAATTCTAGAAGCTTTGGTTGTTTTCTTTTTAAGGTGTTTATTGCTTCCTTAATTTCCTGGATTGATTTAGAAGATTCTTTGTGTAGATTTTCAATCATGTCTTGGGTCTCATCGAGCTTCTTTGCAATCCATGTTTTGAATTCTTTATTTGTCATTTCTAAGTTTCTATTTTGCTTAGGGACCACTGCTGGAGAGCGAGTGTAATCCTTTGGCGTTGTCACTATATTCATATATTTCATAGTGCCAGAATTTTTATGCTGATTTCTTCTCATCCGGAGATGCTGGCATTTCTAATTGTTGTAATTATTTTCTTGTGGGTAGGATATTTTCTTTTTCTTTATTTGCTATATTATTGTGGAGGGTTTTCTTGTTTCCCTTTCCCTTTCTCCCTCTCCCTGGGAGTATAAATGTAGAAAATATTGGGCATGGTCTTTGCCTTCACTTCTATAGCCCTGTGAATTTCTTTCAGCAGATTTTATATTGGGCTGTGCAGTTTGACCTACAAGCCAGTAGGTGATTCTTACAGGTAACAGCTGGCTGCAGTCAATGTGGCTGGGTATATACTTTATCTTTGTTTACCAGGAGAGGCTCTCTGGTGCCTCAGGCAATGGACTGAATTGTGGAGTACACAGTGGTGTGAGCTCCCTGCTCAGCCCCAAGAAGGTAGGGGGAAAGATGGCTGAGGACAGACTGGGCAGGCCCACCTACAAGTCCCTTGATGGCAGGCACAAACACCAGTTCTGAGGGAGAATTCTGCGCATAGCCACCAAGCACCCAGAAGTGTGCCTTGGCATGGAGCTGGGAAAGTTCCTTGGTCCCAAGTTCTCTGCACAAGAAGGAGGTGCAACCTAAACTCTTAATCTAGGAAAGTGGGTGCTCCAGAAGCCTAAAGATTGGCCTTGGCATGGAATGTAGAGGGACCCACTGCACCACAATCTCTACACAGGAAGGGTGGAGTGGCCCAGGCTGCTAATCAAGGTTATTCAGTGCTCTGACTGCCTGCAGATGTGCCTGGGTGTGGTGCAGAGAGGGTCCTATGATCTTTGTGCAGGAAATGGGGGTGACTCAGGCTGCTGGACCAGGCAAGTGGGTGCTGCTCCTATACAGAGATCTGCCTGAGTGTGCAATTGAGAAGTGCTCCCTACACGCTGATCACTGCACAGGAAGGCTGGGGTGAGTCAGGCTGTCAATCTAGGCAAGAAGGTGCTCCAAATGCCTGGAGATCCACCAGCATGTGGAGTGGAGAGGGCCCTGCTGCACCATGTTCGTTGTGCAGGAAGCGTGGGTGACTCAGGCTGCTGAACCAGGAGAGCAGGTGCTCCTACTGCCTGGAGATCTGCCTGGGTGTGCAGCTGAGAAGTGCCCCCTACATGCCAATCTCTGCACAGGAAGGGTGGGGTGACTGGTGCTGGGTGAACAGGTGCTCTGAATGTCATGAGTTCTGGCGAGGCATAGAGTGGAGAGGGCCTGCTTTACCCTGATCTCTTCACAGGAAGGGTAGGGTGGCTGAGGCTGCTGGTCCAGGAAAGTAGGTACTCTAAATTCCTTGAGTTCTGCCTAAGAGTGGAGCAGAGAAGGCCCCACTGCACCACAATTTCAGGGGAGCAGGCTGGGGCACCCACCAATGACACATGCAGAACAGTGCCAGGTTGTGAAGCTGGCCCTGGCTGCAAGTCTCATCAGCCAGAAGAAACCACAGCTGTAGCAGCTCTCCCACTGTCCCAGGCTTGCAATTATGGAGCAGGTACAATTCCAGCCATACTGCTAAGGTGCTTTCCACAATTATGGCTTTGGAGGTCCCTACTCTCCACAAGAGCATGCCCTCTAGTCTTTGGCTTGAGAATAAAACAACTGCAGAGCCACGCTTCTGCATCATCAAAGAATGGCTGACTTTGTATGCACCCAGATTAAAACTGGCATCCTGTTCTTGGTCCCAGTTCTGGGAAAATGCCTGCAGATGTTCCCGGTGTCTTTCCCTCTCAGCACCTCCAAGACTCTCCCCAAATTACCGCAAGGGCTTGGGAGAAACAAACTGCTCTCCCTGGGCCTGAGTTGCTTGGATCTCCAATAGAATGGTGAGTCACAGAGGGAGGCTCTCTGCCTCTCTCACATACTCAGGCTTCACACTTTTATCACCTAGATGCCACCACAGGGCTAAATGCCCACATACTCCTCCCTGGGATCTGGGATGTCCTTAACGATTCTGGTGGATTCCCATATTCCTTCTTGAATTAAAGCTCACAGAGAGATTTGGAATGAGTAGGTGGAGCAGGATGGCCGAATCATCCAGCAATCATCCCTCCCACAAGAACACCAAACTGAACAGCTATGCACACAAAAAAAGCACCTTCATTAAGAATCAAAACACCAGGTGAGCAATCACAGTGCCTGGTTTTAACATCATATTAAGGAAAGATGCACTGAGAGGGTAGGAAAGATGGTCTTGAAATGCCTATCCACCACTCCCTAATCACCTGGCAGCAGCTATATAGTATGGAGAGAAAATTTGTGCCCTTGGGGGAAGGAGAACCCAGTGATTGTGGGACTTTGCATTGCAACTCAAATTCCTCTGTCACAGAGGAGAGCAACATGGGGCAGAGTTCAGCCAGCACCCACGAGGGAGCATTCAGACCAGCCTTACCTCAGAGGCAAGTCACCTGTTTTAGTGGTCAGAACCCGAGTTCCAGCAAGCCCTGCCACCATGGGCTAAAGTCCTCTGAGGTCCTAAATAAACTTCAAAGGCATGTCTAGGCCTTGAGGACTCCAATTCCTGGCTAAGTCCTGGTTAGTGCTGTGCTAGGCTGGGCTCAAAGCCAGAAGATTTGGGGTGCACATAACCTAGTGAGATATCAGCTGGGGTGGACAAGGGAGTGCTGTTGTCACCCCTTCCCCAACCCTGGGCAGTGCAGTTCACAACTCTGGGAGAGACTCCTTCCCTCTGCTTGAGTAGAGGAGAGGGGAAAGTAAAGAGGACTTTGCTTGTAGCTGGGGTACGAATTCAGCCACAGTGGAGTAGGGCACCATGTGGGCTCCTGGGGTTCTCAATTCTAGGCCTTGGTTCCTGGATGGCATTTCTGGACTTGCCCTGGGCTGGACCAAAGCCCACTGCCCTAAAGGGAGAGACCTAGACCTGGCAGCATTCACCACAAACAGACTGAAGAGCCCTTGGGACTTGAATGAACATCAGCAGTAGTCAGGCAGTACTTGCTGTGAGCCTGGGGTGGTGGTGGCCATGGGGAGAGACTCCTCTACTTGAGGAAAAGGGAGGAAAGAGGGAAAATACTTAGTCTTGCAGTTTGAGTGCCAGCTCCGCCAAAGTAGAATAGAGCACTGGTTAGATTCTTAAGGTTTCCCCCTCCAGGCCCTGGCCCCCAGACCAGCATCTCTGAACCTGTATGGGGCTAGAGCAACTCACTGCGCTGAAGGGGGAAGAACACGAGCTTGGTTGGATTTGCCACTGATGACTGCAGAGCCCTTGGGCCTTGAGTGAACGTAAGTGGTAGCCAGGCAGTGATGACAGTGGGCTTTGGGTGAGACCCAGAGCTGCCATACAATCCAGCAATCCCACTCCTAGGTATATACCCAAAAGAAAGGAAATCAGTCTATCAAAAAAATGTCTGCACTCCCATTTTAGTTGCAGCACTATTCACAATAGCCAAGGTTTGGAGGCAACCTAAGTGTCCATCAACAGGCAAATGGGCCAGGCACAGTGACTCACCTCTGTAATCCCAGCACTTTGGGAAGCCAAGGTGAGCAGACTGCTTGAGCCTAGGAATTTGAAGTTAGGCTGGGCAACATAGTGAGACCCCATTGCTAAAAAAAAAAAAAAAAAAGAATTAAAAAAATTAGCCAGGCACGGTGGCATGAGTCAGTGGTTTTAGTTTCTCAGCAGGCTGATGTAGGAGGATTGCTTGAGCCTGGAAGTTTGAAGCTGCAGTGAGCCATGAACATGCCTAGGGGACAGAGTGAGACCCTGTCTGAAAAACAAACAAAAAAACAAACAGATTAATGGAGAAAGAAAATGTGATACATATACACAATGAAATCCTATTTAGTCATAAAGAGGAATGAGATTTTGTTATTTGCAACATGGATGGAAGACATTATGTTATGTTAAATAAGCCAAGCACAGAAAGACAAACTTCACATGCTCTCATTTATTTGTGGGAGCTCAAAATTAAAACAATTGAACTGACAGAGATAGAGAGTAGAATGATGGTTACTAGAGGCTGGGAAAGGTGGGTTGGGGACGTGGGGATGGTTAATAGGCACAAGAATATCGTTGGAATGAATAAGATCTAGCATTTGGTAGCACAACAGGGTGATGGCAGTCAACAGTAATTTATCATACATTTAAAAATAACCAAGAGTATAATTGGATTCTTTATAGCACAAAGAAAGTATAAGTGTGAGGTGACGGATACCCCATTGACCCTGATGTGATTATTCTGCATTTTGTGCCTGTATCAAAATATCTCATGTATCCCCAATATATATACACCTACTATGTACCCACAAAAACTAAAAAGCTCAAAAGTTGAGCTTTATGTACCATCTTGCTATTTCCATATGTCTGAGGCACACTAAAAGCCTCTAACCCACCATCTGGATATGCTCAAATATAGTTGAAAGAAACTACAGACACTTGCCTTTATATAGCTTCTATCATATAGTTGCCATCAGAATTTTTCCTCTGTCACTTTCTCTCCTATGTATAAAAGATGAAATCACGAACAACCCTCACTGATGCAGTCTGGTCAGGCTTCAGGCAGGGGCAGGGAGAGCTGCTGGGTTCTCCTCAGAGTCCAGCGATCTCCACTCCAGTACAGCTGAAGTGCCACTTTATGGTGGAGAGGGAAACTTTCTTTACAGAAAATTTTTCAGTGTCACCATGTCACTGGAATTGGGACCTTCCAGATTTGATTCCCTCCAATTTGGTGCTTTCTGCCCACTCCCTTCTCTTCCTAATCCACTGAATCCAAAACTCATAATGTTTTAATTATTGATCTGGGGGGTGGTTATACAAGAGTGTTTACATTGCGATGATTTATTGAGTTCTGCCCTTATGGTTTGTGCAATTCTCTGTGCATATTTATAAAGTGTAAAATGAAAATATAAAATTGTTAGCAGTTGCTAATTATGGTGGTGAGAACGTATGTGTTTGTCATATTATTCTCTGTACTTTTCTATATCTTTTAAAGTTGCCAGAAGGAAAATTAAAACTCTGTCTATATATATGTATTTCCAGATATGTGTGGATAACTTTTTAGGAAAATGTAATTTTTATATGACCTTTGTAGCAATAAAAATATAAACAGCCCATACGCCTTAGAAGAAACAGAGGCATTTTCAAAGTGCCCTCACAAAGAAAGCATCCACCCCAGATGATTACTCCAGAAAATTTCACAAAATGTTGAAGATTAGATAGTCTCAATACCACCTAAACTACTATTGAACATAGAAAAGTAAGTTCACTTTTACCTTCTTAATGAAGTAAGTATAATGGGTGATAACTAAGCCTCTTACATATTGTCTACATTTTTTATTAGTGTCCTGAATATATTAAGTCATCGAACATAAATTAATTGTAATTTTCAATTCCCTGTCTGATAATTCTTTTTTTAAAAAAGTCTTAAAATTGACAGATAAAATTGAATGTATCTACCACATACAACATGATCTTTTAAATTATATATACATTGTGAAATGACTAAATGTAGCTAATTAACATATATGCATTACTTTACAGTTATTATTTTTGTGGTGAGAACACATTACATCCACTCTCAGCATTTTTCAAGACTGCAATATCGTATTAACTATAGTCACTATGTTGTACAATAAAGCTCTTGAATTTATTCCTCCTAACTAAAATTTTGTATCCTTTGACCAATTCTGTGTTCCCACCCCACCCCAAGTCTGACAATTCTAACATCTGTGCCATAGCTGAGTCTGGTTCTAATGAATGCTTGTCACTGCCACTGTGATTTTTTTCCTTGCCTTTTGTCATGCCTTGCAATTTTCTTTGGAAAGCTAAACATGTTGTATTGGGTTACAGGATCTGAAGTAAACTGACCTTCAGTGTGTGGATTTGTGTTCGTCTGGCTAGGAGTTGAGCTATGTTTAATGTTTGCTGTAGCTATAGGTGTCAGAGCCTTTGAGTTCCCTCAGTTTCCCTGTTTTTGTATTCCCTCTTCACTTTGGGCTTCCCAAAGTACTCTTCCTCAGAAAGTCTGTGTCTTGTAGCTCCTAACAATTGCAGTCTGCTGTTATTCTACCTCAGCCCTGTTGGTAGGGTGGTAACATGTAGGGAAGGGAAGCCTTCTATAATCTTAAGATTAAATCTCAGTCTTTTAGTGGATGTATGTCTCAAAGCTATGACTTTCACAAGTACTTCTCTAGTGGTACGGCTTCTTTTTTCCCTCTGCTCCTTACCTCCTTCTCTGGCTGTTGGGGTCCGCGTGTTTCCTGAACAAAGGAATGAACACGCAAGACAACACAAGACAAGACAAACATGGCGGGCCGCCCCGAACGACACGCTCCGCTTTATTTTATACCGTCGTCTGTGGAATGTTACCAAGTCACAAGACACATTGTTGTTTTTCTGACCTTTCCCTGACTTTCTGGATTTCCAAGATGTTTACATATAAACAAGCCCCCAGGGTCTGCTATTTGCAACTGAGGCCAGTCTTGTAGGCTCCTTTGTCCTCCCTGTTTGTAGAGGAGGAATGCCCTGCTTCGTTTGCAAGAGCAGGACTTATAATATTAATGGGGAAATGCCCTGCTTCGTTTGCAAGAGCATACAGTCCTTTGCATTTCCCCTTTCCTTATTTACAAGTTTGAATTTCTTTCAAAACCATCATTACATGTTGAGCTCGCTGGGATTCGGGGTTTGCCCTTTGGCACCATCCCTAGCAGACTGTGAAAATGACAAAAGCAAGAACAACAATCAATGCATTGCTAGAAACAGAGGTCAGTAAGGTTTTTACAGGGCTCATAGGGTTCAAAGACGTCAAACTTTGTGCAATACCAGTCATCAAATCTGCACCAGTCAGCAATGGTAACTGATTGCGAAATGTTTCAGAAATGTTCTGTGTTAATTCTTGTATTTCTCGGGAAAGATTATTATGACCAATTAAAAGTCTCTATCTCAGTCCAATTATGTACAGTGCTGTTAAAAGGAACAGGAGTAATACAAAATTGGGTAGTATTCCAATCACATTTCAACAAAGCTCGTGTATTCAACACTGTTAGCTGATCTCCCAACCAAGAAACCACTTGTTCCAGATTATCCGCTCGCTCAGTCAAATGAGCATCTATGTCTCGTTGCTGCTGCCACAACAAATGTGATTGTTCATGCCACTGTTGCACAAATTCTGCATTTTGTATACTCTGGTGTAGAGCTAATCCAGCAACAGCAGCGGTGGAAGCAATTGCTACAGGTCCTATCACCAAGGTCACGATGATTCCAACCATCCTCCGACTGCGGTGGACAAGATCTTGCATAACCTTGTAAATTTGAGTAACCCCAGCAGATTCACTCCAAGTACGTGTTAAGTTTAAAGGTAGCCAGGTTTCTTTTCTGGCTCTTAGTATATATAAATTGGAATGAGACTCATTCCAATTACTATTCCACCAAGTAGTATTTATACAACTTAAGAATGTACAATTGTTTGTACAGTTAACTACCCCTGTATTATTATCCCATTTAAAAATTCCTGTCAACAACAAGTAAGGCTTTCTTACACATGCAATAACATGTCTAGAACTATTTCGATGCAAAGATATATGGAAAGGGTTAGCAATATTAGTAAGATTTAAGAACGTGTTTCCCGTGAAAGTGAACACTGGTTTACCAGCAGCTAGCAACTTCCAGATATGACTTTGTATTTGTGAAGTATTAGCCAAATGTGGCATAGGGGGTGATAGACCACCATCATGCCAAATAATAGTTTCATTGCCATCCACAGCAATGCTGTGATTACCTTTATGCCAACGTAGGTTGACATGGCTGAATTTAGTTTGAAAATCTCCATGTACACTCCAATCTGTAACAAGGTATTTACGACTCTTCCCTTTTACTTCTAACAACAATCATGGCCCACTGCCTCTACACCTAGTCCACTCTAGTTGGGAAACACATCCGGACACATCAGGGATAGGGCATAAAGATAATGTAGTTGGTAGAGTTTCATTAAGTACTGCAGTATGATTATACTTAAAACTTTGAGCCACAATAATCATAGTAAAGGCAGAGATATGACTATGGTTATAGCGAACAGCCCAAGCCTCATGAGAAAGATGCAGACAATGTGGACTACTCCCAAGACATATAGGTAACCCTTCAACCCCAAATTGATATGAACTATTTACTGTGCCAGTGTCTAATTCAGGATCCTGGTTTAAAAAGGGCAATGGCATCCAAGCAGTATCATTAGTAAATACTGGGACTTCTCTGTCTCCCCAGGCCACACCTTGATATAAGGGTGGAAAAGGAATATAAGCCCAGTATGTAAATTCTCCAGCCGTTACCTGACAATTTACTACGGCCAGCATAGCCAGGAATAAAGTCAGTGGGGTTTTGGGCTGCCCAGCTTGTTGAACAACCCCTTCAGCTTTCTGAGTAAGCTTTTTCAGTTGCCCTCATGTCGGTGGCTCCGCACGCCCAGTCCTGAAGGTGAATGTTCTCTGAGCGCTCAGATTCAGCTCCTGAAATTCCTTGAGGAGCTCTTCGGATCGGCTCCTCTTCGCCATGGCACTGTTTCAACTGTCAAGATGGAAACCACTCGTCTCCGGCACCTGTACAGACAAGAGCATAGCCTCGGCCCCATTGTGAAACTTTTCCTTTTAAATATTTCCCTTGTAATGAAGGATAATACACCAACAGATTACTGTTTTGCAGCTTTTCTAAAGGCTGTTGAAATGTTTCACCACTGCAGACTGCTGTAATTGGCGCCAATGGTTGAGAAAATTTAAAGTAAATCCCAAATATTGAATAGGAAATTGAGTCTGTATTTTCTCAGAAGAAATATGTAAATTATATTAAGTTAATTGTTGTTGTAAGACCAGAAAAACTTGACCTTGTAGGACTTTATCAGGAGTTGCTAATAGAATATCATCCATCTAATGGTATATTAACACAGTAGGGAATTGACGTCTAACAGGATTTAAGGCTCTATGAACAAACTCTTGACATAAGGTAGGACTATTAAGCATTCACAATCTTGGGGTTGTAACGGGATAGTTAAAAAAAAATCTTTAAGATCTATAACCATTATTTTCCAATTTTGTGGGATAAGAGTTGGATTAGGAAGCCCAGGTTGTAAAGTCCTCATAGGTTGAATACAAGCATTTACAGCTCTACGATCAGTTAATAAGTGCCATTTTCCTTTTTTTTTTTTTTTTTTTTTTTTTTTGACAAGACAAACACAGGGGAATTCCATGTAGAAGTATCTGGTTCAATATGCCCCTCAGCCATTTGTTCCTTAACTAAATTATTTAAAGCCTTAAGTTTTTCTTTAGATAATGGCCACTGTTCCACCCAAACAGGAGTAGGCTTGTGGACAGCGGCTAAGAGTTTAAAAGATTGTAGCCCATTTTGAACATCATATTTTTGGCAGCTGTACTGCATTTTATAATCTTCAAAGTTTTAAACAGGAATGGTTTAATCAAAACTAAACAAGATAGAATTATCAAATGAATTTATAACAAGTATGATGTCCTTGTTGTCCTTCAGGTCCTACACAGCTCAGGGGCTCGACACTTTGGTAGACTATAGAAGCAGTACCTAGGCCGGAACAATGTTGTTCAACATGGGCAAACAATCGCTTCAAAGTCTTATGTTCCTTAACTAACTTCTACTCCTAGAGACATCAACAGTCCCTGGAGTAACCGCAAATATTCCGAGGCCAGAGAGGTGGAATTCTCCATAATTTTCCCGTGGGTCACCCTTCATTTATTTATTTACCTGCCCACGGTCTCCCCGCGCCTGCCTGGGGTGTTCCCCCTCCAGTTCCTTGCTCTCGTGGAGCCACGGACCCTGCTCGCTGCGCCTGATGTTGGGGTCCGCGTGTTTCCTGAACAAAGGAATGAACACACAAAACAACACAAGACAAGACAAACATGGCGGCTGCCCCGAACGACACGCTCCGCTTTATTTTATACCATTGTCTGTGGAGTGTTACCAAGTCACAAGACACATTGTTGTTTTTCTGACCTTTCCCTGACTTTCTAGATTTCCAAGATGTTTACATATAAACAAGCCCCCAGGGTCTGCTATTTGCAACTGAGGCCAGTCTTGTAGGCTCCTTTGTCCTCCCTGTTTGCAGAGGAGGAATGCCCTGCGTCATTTGCAAGAGCAGGACTTATAATATTAATGGGGGAATGCCCTGCTTCGTGTGCAAGAGCATATAGTCCTCTACACTGGCTATCATGTTCTCAGTTTATTTCCCTGAAGCCCAGCCCCTTTAGGTAAGGCAAGAAGGCTGAAGGAAGAATGCCCTTTTCTTAGATGGAATGAGTCTCTGGCAAATTCCCTTCCTGCAGAATCTACCTTGTGATGGAGAAGCACACAAGGATAATTCACCATGAAGAGGATCTTTCCTGGATCTTGGCTATGAGAACCTGATGAAGTTCTGGAGGTAAAACCAGTGACAGTGTGGAGTACCTCCTAAGACTTTGGCCCCCAAGAGATTTTCACTATCACACTAGTCCACACTCAACCTCTAGCAATGAGTCAAAATTACCATTTAAGTGTTCCTACCAGTTTATGACTTTAACAGCCTCTGCTTCACCTAAGCAGATCTCAGTTGTGACTCCCCAGATACACTTGTTGCTCCAGATGTTGGGGTGGCAGTTTGCCACCCATGGTCTTCATTCTAGATGGGTCCAGGAAAAGTCATTGATTTCCAGTGTGTCCAATTTTTTTCTTGAATTAAGAATGGGAGTGACAACTTCCACACTGTTTACATGGTATAGCTAAACTAGAAGTCTCAAGAAGTTATGATAGAAACCTGCAAAATCAACCTTAATGCACAAGAAAGGAAATAAGAAAAATAAGGGCAGAAATTAGTGAAGTAGGCAATGAGCCTCCAATAACTAAAATCAACAAAAAAGGTGGTTTGTTGAAAATTGATAACATCTAATAAGACTAATCAATAAAAGGGAGAAGGCACATAAGAGTACCAGAGCTGGAAAAGGTGGCATCACTGGAGATTTTCAAGCCAATATAACAGTAAATAAGACTATATCAACATATTAGAAACAATTTTATGCCAATGCATATGAACATATAGAAGATATGACCATACTCCTATTAAATACGACTTACCAAAATGGACAGGAGAAACAGATATCTAAATAGACCTACACGGTTAAATATTTACAATTTCTATAATGCAAACGAAATATTAAAGAAACTAAATCACTAGTATAAAACCTTCCCCACAAAGAAAACTCAAAACTCTGACAGATACTTCAGTTCTGTTTTAAAAAGTAAATAATAAATAGCTTCAATATTTTGTAAGTTTTTCAGTAATGTGCAATTATAGGAGGAAGAATGCATGTCAGATATTGGGCAGCCAGTGGTATGGACAGGATGGACATTTGACAGTCATCTTTGGTTGCCCAGCAAATAGATCCCATTTATATTGTTAAAACCAAACAAGACTGGGTGCAGTGGCTCATGCCTGTAACCACAGCACTTTGGAAGGCTGAAGTGGGAGGATTGCTTAAGCCTGGAGTTCAAGACAAGCCTGGGCAACATAGAGAAACTCAAAAAATAGAAAATAATTAGCTGGGCATGATGGCACGCACTTATGGGGCCAGCTACTCAGGAGGCTGAGGTGAGAGGGTCACTTGAGCCCTGGAGTTTAAGGCTGCAGTGAGCTGTGTTTGCACCACTGCACTCCAACCTAGGCAACAGAGTGAGAGCCCCATCTCTAAAAAAATTTAAAAATTAAAATAATAAATAAATAAATAAATAAATAAATAAATAAATAAATAAAAACACCACAGCACAAGAGTGTTTGTGAGAAGCAGAAATTTAATCCCACTGAAAATTTAAAGGACACCAGATGTTCTCCTCCTTAACTGGGATTTTGAATGTGGAAGAAGAAACATGAAGACACAGAGAAAGTTAGATGTAGTTCATGGTGGTGGAGTCAATATGGCACCCAGGCACTGCAGTGGGATTCTAACAGACATTCCTGTGACACAACAGTGGAAATGCTATCTGCTTCCCATGCTCCCTGGAATCTGCCCATTATCTGAGCTAAGGTCTTTAACTTTCCTGTCAAACCTGTGAGCTGCATAATAGCATTGTAATACATTCATTTTCTGGTACGTTTAGCCAGAGTTCAAAGGTACAATCATCATACATATCCTTCGTACTTGGAGGTGATACAGCTGAGAAAGTATTAGCTCTTTCCACAACCTGTTTCTGAGGTATTACAGTACCTTCTAAAAACCCTCATTAGTTAGTGTTAGTTTTTGCCATTTCTGGAGCAAGGTTCTGGCCTTTAGAGAAGACTCATTTTTTCCTTACTTGAAGCCTCAGCTATTTTCTGTCACCTTGAATCTTTCCACTGGGCTCTTTGCCAGACTTCCACTCTCAGGTGGAATGACCGTGAAAGTTTTAGGTTACATAACTCATGGCTGCTGATAGGTAGTACAGCCTTCAGGATGTAAGTCTTTTTCATCCCAAATGACAAGAGACTTGAGACTGGCAATGCAATGAAATATTTACATTTCTGTTTCTCAGGCCTTAGCTATCATAAATGCAGAGATGATAGTTTGTAGAGCTGCTATCCATTGCTGCCTATTTATGCTTAATTTAGTAGTGGTAAGGACACTAGTCAGGGTTTTATATTTGGCTATACTATTAGGTCGGTGCAAAAGTAATTGCGATTTTTGCCATTACTTTTAATGGCAAACTTTTAATGGCAAAGTTACTGGCATTAACTTTTAATGGCAAAAACTGCAA
Organism: Rhinopithecus roxellana; assembly: GCF_007565055.1. Taxonomy (NCBI): domain Eukaryota; kingdom Metazoa; phylum Chordata; class Mammalia; order Primates; family Cercopithecidae; genus Rhinopithecus; species Rhinopithecus roxellana. The sequence goes on along the minus strand of NC_044554.1, from coordinate 125,597,530 downwards.
TTACTTTTGCACAAATCTAATACAAAAGGGTACTGCATTTCATATAATCTGAAAATTTAACCCACATATCCTTCTTGACAGCTAAGAATTTTAATTTATGATCTCATTGCCAGACTGAATCAACCTAACTGATGCTATGGGCTCCTTTACTTGGGGGTACTCCTGTTTTGATACCAATTCAAGCCTTCCAAGTTGAAATTTATGTGAAATATTATGAGGGCTGAGAAAATCCAATATCCAACACGAGTTCTCAGCATGGTTGCTCACAGGTTTCTTCCCACCTCTCTCTCTCTTAAGGATCCATGGGACTTCAATACTCTAACCTCAGAAATATTTCCAGGCTGTGGGCTCATCCCCTATTGAGACACAATGTGCTCCTCATATGTCACAAAGTTGTAACAGTGCCAACCCTTACAAGGTCAGTTCCAACCCTGCCTCCTTCAGTAGTCTATATACTCTACTCTACTCTCCAATGTCCTTCTGAGGATATCAGTACTTCCAAACATTTCATTTCTTTCTGCTGCTGAGGGACCTTGGAAATATCCTGAGTCACTGTCTAAGACTGGAAAAATCCTACCAGGTATGTTATCTATCTTCTCATTATTATCTGTATTCATGAGTGGCTGACAACAAACACATATAACACCACTGATTCTAATCCGACAATCTAAATTTGTGTTTTCAATATTCTAAATTTAAAGTACAATTTACTGGTTAAACTTTTGTTCAGTTCATGACAGGCAAAAAATATATATATATATATATCCTATTTTTTCCAGAGTTCATGCATACCATGATGATTAACTATACATAAGGGTTCTAAGACATGATTTTTCTGGTTTTAATTAATAATTTAAAAATATGGTTTCCAAAATAATTTATCTCAGAATGATTTTTTTCCAATCTGTTTACTTTTTTGAGCTAGGGTCTCACTATGTTGCCTAGGCTTGAGTGCAGTGGCACAATCACAGCTCACTGTAGCTTTGAACTTCCAGGCTCAAGCAATCCTCCCATCTCAGCCTCCCAAGTAGCTAGAACTACAGGCACACACCACCATTCCTGGCTGATTTATTTTATTTTTAGTTTTTGTAGAGATGGGGCCTTCCTATGTTGCCCAGGCTAGTCTTGAACTCCTGGGCTCAAGTGAACCTCCTGCTGTGGCTGCCGCAAAGTGTTGGGATTATAGACATGAACCACCACACCTGACCCTTTTTTCTTTTCATTTCTTTTTAGTTGACAAATAATAATTGTATATATTTATTGGGTAAATATTTTTATTTCAACTTTTATTTTAGATTCAGAGGGTGTATTGCAGGTTTTTCACATAAGTATATTGTGTAACACTGAGAATTTTGGGGTACAAATGATCCCATCACTGAAGCAGTGAACATAGTACATTGGGTAAAATTTGATGTTATGCTACATGTACACTTTGTGGAGTGATTAAATCAGACTAATTAACAAATTCATCAGTTCACATATTTATTATTTCTTTGTGGTGAGAACATTTACAACTTTTTTTATTTTAACGATTTTGAAATATACAATATATTACCATTAGCTATATTTCACCATACTATGTAATAGATCACTGGAATTTATTTGTCCTGTCTAACTGTAAACTTTGTACCCTTTGGCTAACATCTCTGCTTTCCCTATCTACTCTCCTTCCACACTTATGCCCTGGTAACCATTGTTCTGCTCTCCATCTCTATGAGATCAACTTCTATAGGTTTCACATATAAATGAGATCATGTGGTATTTGTCTTTCTATGCCTGATTTTTTTCACTTAACATTATGTCCTGTACATTCATCCATGTTGTCACAAATGACAGAATTTCCTTTTTTAATAAAAGACGGAATAGTATTCCATTGTGTATATACACCACACTTTAAAAATCCGTTTATCATTGATAGACACTTAGGTTGATTTCATATATTAGCTACTGTGAATAATGTTGCAATGATCATGAAAGTGCAGGTATCTCTTTCACATATTGATTTCAATTCCTTTGGATATAATTCAAAATGATTTTCTAAAATGTATTGCCTATTGTTTTGCCCCATTCTGCAGATGCATATACCTTTTCTCCTAGATTATTGGTTTACCTTTTGTAATTCACTATGTGCCTCGGGCCCTGAGAAATCACCAAGAGCACATTAAACTAATGTTGGAACCTCCTCCCCAGCTTCCCAGCTTCTATCTCACCTTCCTGACAAGGAACACTAGCACATAAAGCATGTTCTGAGATTATGGCTAACAACCATAAGAAGCTAACACCCAATTACACCTGTCTTGACCTAGGTTTCTCAAATAGCAGAGCCTGAGAAAAAAGCTCATGTAATATCTTATTAAAGAATGTGATCCATGGAGCAAGCATGAGAAACAATGGAAGGCCAGAACAATGACATGTTATGAAGTTGGCTGTCCATATCTGTGACTGCTTGCTTAATCCCGTGGGATCACTGAAATTATGAAATTTATCGTAATCTAATCTAACTTAAAAATAAATATTGAATTCTTAGGGCATATGTTTTCTGACCACAATGATATTAAATTAAAACTCAATAACAAAAAAATGGAAACAACTCAGATGTCATTCGATGGGTAAATGGCTGAACAAACTAGCACATTCATACCATGGAATACTATTCAGCAATAAAATGAAACAAATTATTGATACACACAACAGCTCAGCTGAATCTCTAGATAATACACTGAGTGAGAAAAAAAAATCTCCAATTTTACATTCCATGTGATTCAATTTATGTAGTATTCTTAAGATAACAAAATTATAGAAATGGAAAACAGATTAGTGGGTGTCGGGATAAGGCATCCAGGAGTTCGGGAGAAATTAATGTGACTATAATAAAGCAACACGACAGATCCTTGTGATGATGGAAATCTTCCATAACTTGACTGTATGAATGTCAGTGTTTTGGTTGTGATATTGTACTGTAGTTTTATTAGGTATTATCATTGGGGGATAAAAGGTACATAGTATCTCTCTGTATTTCTTTACACCTGTCTATGGATCTATAATTATCTCAAAAGAAAAAATGTTCAATTTTTAAAATGAAAGAAGAGCCCTGTCCACAATTTATATGATTATCATTGTTCCAGTATCATTCAAGTGCCATAAGCAGAATGTAACCAACGATCTTATTTGCCACCTGTATCTCACTCCATCAAACCACAGATGAGAACTTCCGTAATTGAAATGCCAGAGGTTATGCCATGCTGCTGCATGACTTCAGGAACAGGTCCCTTATGGCCATCTGACTTGTGAGCAAACCCGTTTCAGAATCTCATCCTGAAGGCCTACTCTGAAGGTCCACTACAAGTACTATAGATGGGTTCCCCAATATGCAGACCCTGAGACAAAGTTCAAACTCCAACAATTTACTGGGGGCTATGATCTAGAAAGTAAAGGTAAGAGCTAGTGAGATCAAAGCAGGAAAGGGTAGAAAGCTAATACAAAGATGGGTTATCAAGCTGGCTACCACCGTGGATGACTGGTTATGTGATAGTTAGAATTCTAAAGATCTCCCCCAAGATACTCATCATCTGGTTATTTAACCAAACACAAATATAGGCACTACTAGGAAAGGACTTTGCAGATGTAATTAAGGTGACTAAAAAGCTGATCTTAAAATACGGAGATTATCCGAAATTAATAGATGAGCCCAATCTAATCACATATGCTCTTAGAGGAAGAGAACTTCCCTAGCTGGAGATAAGAGCAGTCTTGGAGACATGTCATGGAATCTTCCAGCGACACAAATGATCTTGGAATTGGATTCTCCTCAGAGAATTCAGCAAAGAATCTAGGCCAGCAGATACCTTGACTTTGGTCTTCTAGAACCCAGAGCAGAGAAACCCATCAAGCCAACCTAGACTTGTGACCTAAAGTACTGGAGATAAAAACTTTGCATTATTCTAAGTCACTAAGTTTGTGGCAATTTGTTACAGCAGCAATGGAAAATAAATAACGGGTTGATGCCTAAAAGCAACTCAGGAACTGTACATCCAGGGAAAGAAGGAGGGAAAATTTACTCATTGACTCTCATCTCACATTAGTGAAGGTTATTGCACAAGGCAGTAACTGCCTAGGTTATTCGGGGTTCTCCAGAGAACACACACACACACTCTCTCTCTCTCTCTCTCACACACACACACACACACATATCTCTAGGTAGACGGAGAGAGAGAGACATACAGATAGAGAGAGAGAGAGAGATATTTATTTTTAGGAATTGACTCAGGTAATTGTGGAAGCTGGAAAGTCCAAAATCCCAGGGGAAGACTTAATGCTTCAGTTTGAGTCCAAAGTTTATCTGCTGGCAGAATTCCCTCTTTTATGGGGGAGGTTAGTCTTTTTCTATTAAGGTCTTCAACTGATTGGATGATACCCTCCCTCATTATGGAAGGCAATCTCCTTTACTCAAAGTCTACAGATGTAAACGCTAACCTTATCTTAAACAGTATCTTCACAGAAACAGAATTTTACCATATGTGATCAGATATCTGGATACTATGGCCTGGGCAAGTTAACACGTATAATTAACCATCACACTGACCTACATTTTTGAGTTATACATACATGAGTGCTCAGCAGTTTCACATCCAATTTACTATGATAATATATCAATTTTTTAAAAAAAAGCCTTGGGCAGGAAATAATCCAGTGTGAGGGGCAGGCCTGAGGCAAAGTGCTACCAGGCTGCACGTAAAGAAGCAGGCCAGGCCGGGCGCGGTGGCTCAAGCTTGTAATCCCAGCACTTTGGGAGGCCGAGACGGGCGGATCATGAGGTCAGGAGATCGAGACCATCCTGGCTAATACGGTGAAACCCCGTCTCTACTAAAAAATACAAAAAACTAGCCGGGCGACGAGGCGGGCGCCTGTAGTCCCAGCTACTCGGGAGGCTGAGACAGGAGAATGGCGTGAACCTGGGAGGCGGAGCTTGCAGTGAGCTGAGAGCCGGCCACTGCACTCCAGCCTGGGCGGCAGAGCAAGACTCCGTCTCAAAAAAAAAAAAAAAAAAAAAAAAAAAAAAAAAAAAAAAAAAAAAAAAGAAGCAGGCCAGAATGCAAGGTTGTTTTCACGCTCATCCCATAAAAAGAAAGACCAAGGAGCCGAGAAAGGAACAGCTTCATTTTTCTGGATCTCAGACCTGTGGCACATCCAGCTATGACTCTAATTTGCACAAAGGCACCATATGTGCTAGCAGCAGTCCCACTGAGGTGGCATAATGAAGGTCAGTAGGGTCAAGAAGGCAAGAGTTGTCTGAGAGAGTTAGCAAGAGAGATACCAGAGTAATAAGGCTGATGATGGAACATGGCAGAAGAGAAATCTGAGGCAAGAGGTGCCATCTTTTGGCCTTGGTGTGAAATAGAAAATAAAGATAATGATAAAAAGGTGGTCTCCTTAAAGAGAGTGGCTGCTTGTAGCCTGGGATGCTTTCTTCCACCACATGCATTTCTCTCTATGGGTGAGTTGTCAGGTTGGGCAGATTCCCTAGGCACTCTGAGGCATTTAATTTCTTGTTTCACTTTGAATATCAGGGTGTTCCATTCTGAGAGGTTATTTTCCTCTCTTCTTTGCCACAACCTCACACATCTACATCCAGACCCATGGACTGGGTCCTGAAATCTGGAAATCCCCAGGCTAGAGGGACCATATCTTCGGAAGATAGATCGTCCTCTCCTGTGTGGTGGTGGGAGGCACTCCACGGCTTCCCATCCTGAACCCCACTATCATCTGAAGAATTACAGGGCACCAACCCTCAAGTATTGCTAATTCCCTGTGTCTTCTCTCATTTGCTATCCTGGATCCACCACTTACTGGCTGGGTGATCTTGGGCCAATTGTCTGACTTTTCCTTGCCTTTTTCTCTTCATCTATAAAATGATGATAATAAAAACCCATACAATCAGGCATTGTTTAATGATGAGGATAATTCTGAAGAGAAATGCATTGCTAGGTGACTTAGTCATTGTGCAAACATCATAGAGTGTACTTACACAAACTGCGATGGTACCTACTAATAGGTATAGCCTATTACACACTCAGGTTGTATGGTAGACCCCATTGCTCCTCGGCTACAAACCTGTAAAGCATGTTACTGTACCGAATACTGTAGGCAATTGTAATATAATGGTAAGTATTTGTGTATCTAAACAGAAAACGTACAGTAAAAACACAGTATTAAAATCATATGGAACTACCATCCTATATGGGGTCTGCCATTGACTGAATGTTGTTATGCAGTGCTTGACTGTACTTTATATAATTGTGGTTTAGCTTAAATGGGCTAATGTAAGTAAAGCGTTGGGAACAGTGCCAGACCAGAGATTAAAATCAACCTAAAATATAGAGTATTGATTAAATGAATTACAATTCGACCATAAAATAAAATACCATGCAGTTGTTTAAAAATAAAGATTTATAAGATATATTAATGTTGAGAAGTTGCAAAACAGCTTGTATAATATCTGTGTAGAACAATATGGCAAAGTGATATATATTTATATGTGGTTGTATATGCATAAAATTACTCAGGGAAGATACACAAGAAACTAATAACAGTCGTTTTTCTATTTGGGTCATAAAAACTTGGCAAATGGGTGACAGTGGTAGAAGAGAGTTATTTCCACTGTATATTTTTATATGTTTTGAATTAAGAACCATATAAATGTACCATCTACTCAAAAATATATCAAATACTTTTAAAACAAAATAAGAAAGAGAGGAAGAATTCTAATTAATTATTGGATCTAGGAAACTCTAAATGCATATGTGAGGGTCATGATCCCTAAAAGTAGATTTTATACAGTAGATGATCAGGCTTCTTTCTTCTTTGAGAATTTCTGATCAATTGCAGTCCTGAGCCATGAATGCCTGAGTGCTCAGGAGACCTATCTCACAGCAAGGGTGGCACCTGCAGGACAAACTGAGAATTTGTTGGTTTATTTGCTGAGCAGAAGAGTACTATAGCTGTAACAGAGCTGGAGGTGAGTGATCATGGATTTCCCATTAGAGCTGTTACACAAAGAAGTTCCATAATCACTGTTGGCAAACTGCAAGCAAAGGTAGGTTTCATTTAGGGCATCCAGGAAAAGTGCTTCCCACTAACTAGTTGTATTTTTCAGTAAAGGCATTATTAATAGCCTCTGGAACATGATTCCCTCAGGTGTGAAATATGGATTATGAAGCCCATTTTTTAGAGTTGTATGGATTTGAAATGAAGTATCTGAAGTTCATCATCCAGCTCCTGGCACACTCTACAAGTTCAGTAACTACTAGTTATCAGTATTGTTACTGGCCACTGTCTGCCCACTGCTTCTGTTTCAGCCAGATACTCAGCTTGGTACAAATCAGCCCCTTCACCACCTTCCAGATGAAATCCAGTCACCCCATGCACGACATGATTTTTGAGGTTATACTTCAGAGTCTTGCAGAAGGGTCACCTGAGCAGTCATCAGAATCCCTTCCAGGGCCGTTCTCCCTTGTTGCATTCAGCTTCTGAGACACCTGTGTCCTTGTTCCAAGGCTCTCCCTGACTTGTCAACTCTCTGCCTGCACCCCTTCTCTGACTTCTTACTTATTCAGAGTGATGTCTCTCTCCCACTTTAGACTTCTGCCAAATGAAAAACACATCTGGACCTAAGTCAGCAGCGACTTTACTCAAAAACACTATTGCAGTAGGAAGAGAACTCTTGGAATCAATGGAGAAAATGCTTAACTGTAAGGTCTATATGCCTCTCAATGGTCAGGCAGAAAGGGTTTTTATTTTATAAGGAAGAGTAAACCAGGCTACAAAGAACTGGGAGTGGGGAGTAGGACAAGTAGGTGTCATGATCAGAGAGGTGACCTGGAAGTATCATTCTTTGAGGTCCAGAGGGGTTGTTATATGAAATTGTTCCAAATTCCAACGCTTGCTTAACCTCCTAGGGGACAAAGTTTAGAGATCTGCAGGAAGGGGAGAAGCCTGACTAAACTTTCCTTGGTCAAAGTAAGTTAGCAGCACTTTGCTCAGTTGATCAAATCAGAAAATCATATGATGTTGAAAGTTGGTTAGTGGGGAAAACAGTTCAGCTATTACATCTTTTATAAGATGAAAAATGGGAATATGGAGAACTTGTGTCTTGTCATAGGTAAGCAAGGCAGTCTTATCTAAGTTTGGGAAAAGGTAATTCTTTGCAGTAAGCCTTTTTCTGGAACTCTGGAGGATGGGGGCAGTTCTCAGCTGTTGTAGTGTTCTAGGAACACTTGGATCATGAAGAGTTCAACATTGTCATTTCCAGAGTGGCACCTTACACTACACCTCCAACTACTTTTTATTTGGAGCCATTTACTTATCATTCTCTGTCTCTGTTTCTTCACTTCTTTGTATGTAGGAAAAAAATAATTACTAAATTAATTATGCATTTTTAAACTAACTGACAGCAAGAGGAATTTATCTTTACAATTATAGAAAGTTGCATACATCAGAATGTATTTCTTTTTTTGTTTGTTTTTGTTTTTTTGTTTTGTTTTTTTGAGATGGAGTCTCACTCTGTTGCCCAGGCTGGAGTGCAGTGGTGTGATCTTGGCTCACTGCAACCTGAGTCCCCTGGGTTCAAACGATTCTCCTGCCTCAGCCTCCTGAGTAGCTGGGATTACAGGCTCCTGCCACTGCCCCTGGCTAATTTTTGTATTTTTAGTAGAGACGAGGTTTCACCATCTAGGCCAGGTTGGCCTTGAACTCCTGACCTCGTGATCCAGCTGCCTCGGCCTCCCAAAGTGCTGGGATTACAGGAGTAAGCCACTGCGCCCGGTTGGGAGAATATATTTCTTAAGAAGAACATTCTTCTATAGAACCATAGTAATATTATCCCCCTTAAAAAATAATGTTATGGTATTTTCTAATGTCCAGTCTATATTCTAATTTTTCTATTCTATTATTTTTCTATTCTATTTTTCTATTTCTATTAGTCCTCCAAATGACTTTTATTGTTTTATTCTCCCTCTTGAAACAATAAACAATCTAAGTTCACACATTGCATTTGGGATTTATGTCTCTTCAGTTTCCTTGGATTTTGCTACTCAGAGTGTGATCCATGAATCAATATTATCAACACCAACTGGAAATTGGTTTGAAATGCAGAATTTGAGGCCCTGCCCCAAACCTACTGAATCAAAATCAACTTTTGAACCAAATCTCAAGGTGATCTGTATGCACTTTAAGGACAGAAGAACATGGCTCTGGCACATTGTTCCCACATTTTCCCCCAGGATACTGAATTTCTGGAAAGTTGAGAACAGTTACCTTTTTTTCACAACTACTTTTACAGTCACTTACCTGAATATAAAAGTCACTTACATCCATTTTTGTATATTTGGAAAATGGCGATTTTATGTTCTACTTTGCTTTTCTGTTTCTGGGTGTGCTTTAGTATCTTTAAAATATCCTCTTCCTTTTTTCTCATCCTTTCTTTTGATCATGTAGGTAATACATAATTACTGCTCAAAGAAAAACCTAAGCCAGATTAAACTTGACTGAGTATAGTTGAGCAAAGAGCGATTTGAGAATTGGGCAGCCTCAGGAGCTAGAGTAGGCTCAGAGACTTCAGCGCAGCCATGTGGTGGAAGAAGATTTATAGACAGGTAAAGGAAAAGTGAGATACAGAAGCAGTCAGATTGATTACAGCTCAGCGTTTACCTTATTTGAACACAGTTTGAACGGTTGGTCCCCTCTGACTGGCCAAACCTCAGTGATTGGCACAATAGTAGGTTACAGTCTCCATGTAAGTTATAGTTTTCTATATACAGAAAAACTTTTAGGCTGAACTTAAGATATGTGAGGAGAAGCACTAGACTAAACTTGATTTAATAGTACATTTTTTATTGTAAAACTTTAAATAATTTAGAAATCTACAAATAAAAGTCTGCAGTCTTCTTTATGTTTTTTTTTTTTTATCACTTTTATTCCTGTTTTCAGAGGTAACTACTGTTGACTGATTAATACTTATCTGTATCATCCAGGATTCAGTGAAAGATGCAGAACCATGATGAGAATTATGGAAAGAAGAGGTTTTTTTTAATAGGAATTAGACCTTACAAAAATGTGGGCAGTAGTGGAGAAGCAAAAGTCTGGAAGGGGAGTCAGATAGCAAAGTCCCTAGCCAGAGTGCCTGGGAGCAGTGATGTAGGCAAACCAAGCCCTGTGCTTGCAGGGGAATTTGAGCAGCCAGTCATGTTCAACTAGCAAAGTGGGATCAAGAACAGGAGCTAGTGTGGAAGGCTATGCATGGGAAGCTATTACCTCTGCATAACCACCTCTCTGTGGATCCATAGCCAAGCATTTTTGATCAACTGTGGCTGCTATTGGATATCAGGGCAAGACATAAGAAAGAGCAGATGGACATGGAGGTTTGACCCATTGGCCAACACCATATCCAACCACAGTGACCTTCTGAGAGTAATGGCTGCTCTTTTGCCTCTGCCTTCCAAATCTTATACAAGTTCCCTCATGGCCAACTCTAACCTGGATTGAAAAAGAAAGCACAACCCAGCACTGCCTCCTACCCCGCCTGAATGAGTCTATATGGATGTGCATTCTTTATATAAATGAAATCACACTGCGATTTATTTATTTATTTATTTTTGCCACTTTCATAAAGTTTAGGTCAGTTAGTACATATTACATATGAAACAAAACTCCCTCTTTTCACATTTTTGCATCTCTTTAAGGTACATTTTCAAACCATTGGTGGTATCCCTTCGTGGTTCATGGACTTAGTGTGTCAAAAGCACCACTAAAAAGGATAGACTAGAATAGGAAATATAAAAGTGTCATAGCCCTTTGTAAGGATAACTACTACTTTGTCAAATGTTTGTTTTAGCTAAATATGTGTGCTCTGTAGACACAGCCTGAAATATATCTTACTGAAGGAAACAGCAGTTAAGAAAAACATTGCCTTTGAAAGTTTTTTCTTCTTTCTTTCATTCAATTTCCCCCAACCCTATGTTTTTGTTTGGTTGTTTATTTTGATGTATAACCAGAATTTGGAAAAGAATAGAGCAATATCTGGGGCTAATGGTTTTTGAACTAAGGGAATGAGAGAGAAACTACTAAATTCACCTTTTGTAAATAAAAAAAGCCAAAAAAAAAAAAACCCAGAAAAAATAATGTAAATAATATCTTATACATCACCAGTCTGAAGTTGCTAGTGAGCCCTAGAGTAAGATTCTTCTTCAGCAACCTGAAAGAGAAGAGAGCAAATATAAATATGACCAGAAAATCATACGATGTAGAAAGTGCAAAAAAAGAAAAAAAGAAAAAATCTCTTTGGACAATGTTGAATGTTAAAAGAGTTTGACAGATTTCGTTTCTGAACTTCCACAACCAACAGTAAAACATACATTGATTTGTTTGGTAATGGAGACCTCTAGAGAGTGCATGTCAGAATTGCAGCAAAACTTTTTTTTTTTTTTTTTTTTTTTTTTTAGCACTAACTTTTAGTTGACATCATAGATTTTAGGAACAGTAAATGGATCTGAGAGATCCTTGCATTCTGTATACGTGGATCTTCCTAAGACTTAATCATCACCTCTTCTATGCCAAGAAGTTTTATAAATAATGTCTAATTTAATTTTGACAACAATCTTGTCAAATGGATACTATCACTTGTGTTTGCATGTGAATAGACAAATAAATGATGACTCAGAAAGTAAAGTGGCATGTCTAAAAGCTGAAAGCTAGAAAGCAGAAGAACCAAGTCAGGACTCCAGATTCTCAGGCCAGTGGTTGTTCTACTATATCACAATATTGAAACAGTACAAGTTTTTTTTTTTTTTTTTGAGACGGAGTCTCGCTCTGTCGCCCGGGCTGGAGTGCAGTGGCCGGATCTCAGCTCACTGCAAGCTCCGCCTCCCGGGTTTACGCCATTCTCCTGCCTCAGCCTCCCCAGTAGCTGGGACTACAGGCGCCAGCCACCTCGCCCGGCTAGCTTTTTTTTGTATTTTTCAGTAGAGACGGGGTTTCACCGTGTTAGCCAGGATGGTCTCAAACTCCTGACCTCGTGATCCGCCCGTCTCGGCCTCCCAAAGTGCTGGGATTACAGGCTTGAGCCACCGCGCCCGGCCCATGCCCTTCATTCTTTACCAGGAAAAAATGACATACAGAAAAAAGAGAAAAGTGTTGGCGATCACATAGCTAGTAAAGAATAGAACCTAGGCAGTATTCACGATTCTTGGTTCTCAATCTCCCCCTCATACTGTATGAGACTAAATATATTCTACTTAATAGTACTGTGGAAATACTCTTATTTCTGGCAATATGACAGAAGAAAGAAAAAAAGAAAAGAAAAAGAAAAAATATACACATACTTTTAAGGGAGAAAAAAAAAAACAAAAATTCTAGATAAAATAATTAAAAACAAACTTTTACTTTCCTAAAATAGAAATTCCTAAATTTGCAAGTTGAAAATTTTAAAGTTAAGGTAGAAAGGTATCAAAAAAATTCAGAAGACAAAAAGTAGTGAACAAGGTAATCAAAGTGAGGAATTTCAGAAGCTATAGACTACTCAAAGGGCAACTACATTTTATCTGGTCGCCTCACAGGACATCAGAGCAAGAAGCAAACCTTCAGGCCTCCATAAGACTAAAGTCATATAGGATACCACTACATAAAACTGGGACACCAACAGGATAGAACCCTTAGTTGGAAAAGTGAACCAAAAAATTAAAGTTAGGCTGGGCACAGTGGTTCACGCCTATAATCCCAGCACTTTAGGAGGCCAAGGTAGGAGAATCACTTGTGACCAGGAGTTTGAGACCAGCCTGGGCAATATAGTGGAATCCTGTCGCAACAGATAACTTAAAAAGTAGTCATTCATGGTGGCACATATCTGGAGTCCCAGCTAAGTGGGAGGCTGAGGCTGGAGTATTGCTTGAGTCCAGGAGTTCAAGAACAGCCTGGGAAACACAGCAAGACCCTGTCTCTACTAAAAATAATTAGGCTGAGTGCGGTGGCTCACGTTTGTAATCCCAGCACTTTGGGAGGCCGAGAAGGATGGATCATTTGAGGTGTGGAGTTTGAAATGAGCCTAACCAGCAAGGTGAAACCCTGTCTCTACTAAAAAAAATAAAAAAATAAAAATAAAAATTACCCAGGCATGGTGGTGCATGCCTGTCGTCCCAGCTACTTGGGAGGCTAAGGCAGGAGAATTGCTTGAACCTGGGAGGAAGAGGTTGTAGTGAGCCGAGATTGCACCACTGCACTCCAGCCTAGGCAACAGAGTGAGACTCCATCTCAAAAAATAGTGATAATAATAATTAGCTGGCCATGATGGCATGTGCCTGTAGTCCCAGCTTCTTGGGAGGCTGAGGCATGAGGATCGCTTGAGCCTAGGAGTTTAACGTTACAGTAAGCTATGATCACCACTGTACTCTAGCCTAGGTGACAAAGCAAGACCTTATTTCTAATAACAATGATAATCACAATAAAGCTACTCTATAAATGGGAATAGTATATACTGCCCTTCTCAAACTTGGTGCTGAGTTGGGAGAAGAATGAGTTGTCTCCCATGGGAATTTTGTGTGAGCACTTTTTTTAAAGTTAGGTTTATTAAGGCATGATTTCTATGGAGTAAAATTCACTCTTTTTAGTATACAGTTTTATGAATTTTGACACATGCCTACACTCATAACCACAACCTTAATCAAGATATAGAACAGTTCCTTCATCCCCTAAACTTCCCCTGTGCCACTTAGTACTCAAACCGTCCTCCTACCCCCAGCCTCGCAACCTCTGATTTTTCTGTCCTGAGAGTTTTGCCTTTTCAAGAATGTCATATAAATGAAATCATGCAATACTGTAGTCTTTTGAGACAGGCTTCTTTCATTTAGCGTAATGCCTTTGAGATAAATCAGTGCCATTGTGTGTATCAAGAAGTTTTTTCCTTTATATTGCTGAGTAATAGCCCATTGTATGGATATAGCATCCTTTGATTATCCAATCACAAATTGAAGGTGTATTGTAAATTTTACAAACTTTGTATTTTGCCGATGCGTGAAATCCTCACAAATAGGCTATAGTGCTCTACTCAGGTGATCATGTGCACTTGTGTAAGGCAGGCCCTTGACACAAGTTCCCCTTCTTGCCCTTCCTTGACTGTGGCCTAGTGACATTCAAACACTCCAATGAAATTGCCTCCCGCCTTTTGCTTGTGTACTATGCTCTGACCCTCAATAAAGGCACTTGCTGATGGCCCTCTCTGTCTCTGCCTCTCTGTCTCTGTCTGTCTGTCTGTTTCTCTTTGTGTTCCTCCTGCTTGAATAAGCCCACTCCTGGGAGCTCTCCCATATGGCACCCTGTGTGGTGTGCCGAGACTCCTGTCTCTAGGATCTGTGAATATAATAAATAGATTAATTTTATATGCCTCTGTCATTTCTGCAGTTGTGTTGGAGTGATCTTTAAAGACTCCATGAAAAGGACTAACCCCTCCATTTAAAACACAGAAGGATATTTGGGTTGTTTTCAGGTTTTGGTGATTACAAACAAAGCTGTTATAAACATTCATGAATTGTTTTTCTGTGAGCATAGGGGTAGGATCATTGGGTGGTATAATAAGTACATATTTAATTTTATAAGAAACTAGCTAAAATGTTTTCCAATGTGGCTATGCCATTTCACATTTCTACCAGCAATGATGAGAGCTCAAGTTATTTCCTCATCAGCACTTGCTATGGTCAGTTTTTAACATTTTAGCCACTAGATGTCAAAGATCTTTTCATGTGCTTTTCTTCTAGCCGTATGTCTCTTTGGAAAGCTGCCTGCTCAAATCTTTTAATCATTTTTAATTGAGGAAGCTTATCTGTTAGTGACTTTTGAGAGTTCTGATTATATGTGCTTTTTAGCTTCAAGTTTTTATTTTGAGATAATTACAGATTCTTATATAGTTATTTTAAAAATTAGAAGGCAGGTTGCTGTGGCTCAAGCCCATAATCCCAGCACTTTGGGAGGTTGAGGTGGTCAGATCACTTGAGGTCCAGGAGTTCAAGACCAGCTTGGCCAACATGGTGAAATCTCATCTCTACTAAAAATACAAAAATTAGCTGGGCATGGTGCCATGCACCTACAATCCCAGCTACTAGGGAGGCTGAGGCAGGAGAATCGCTTGAACTCGAGAGGCAGAGGTTACAGTGAGCTGAGATCGTACCACTGCACTCCAGCCTGGGCAACAGAGCAAGACTCAAAAAAAAAAAAAAAAAAAAAAAAAGAGAGAGATCCTATGTGTCTCTTTATTCAATTCCCCATAATAATAGTATGTTGCAAAGCTATAGTACACTATAGCAACTAGGATACTGACACTGACACAGTAAAAATACATTTCCATCAACAAAAGGATCTCTATGTTGCCCTTTTGCAACCACACCCACTTTCCTCTACCTGTCCTCTCTTCCCAACCTCTATTAACAGCTAATCTGTTTTTCGTTTCTGAAATTTTGTCATTTCAAGAATACCATATAGCCAGGCATGTTGGCTCACATCTGTAATCCCAGTATTTTGGGAGGCCAAGGCAGAAGGATTGCTCGAGACCAGGAGTTTCAGACCAGTCTGGGCAACATAGTGAGACCTCATCTTTACAAACATTTGTATTTTAATTATCTGGGTGTGATGACACACTGCCTGTGGTCCCAGCTACTCAGGAGGCTGAGGTAGGAGGATTGCTTGAGCTGGGAATTTGAGGTTGCAATGAGTTGTGATCCTGCCATTGCACTCTAGCCTGGGCAAGAGAGCAAGACCCAGTCTCAAAAAATTATAATTAAAAAGTAAGAACACCATATAAATGGAGAAATACTTTATATAAACTTTTGGGATTGACTTTTTTCACTCAGCACAATTCTCTGGAAATTAACCCAAGTTGTTTTATGTATCAATTGTTACTTTTGTTTTATATTCTCAAATGGGTTTCTGTTTTCAATTTCACTGATTTCTCTTCTATCTTTATTATTTCCTTGGATCTGCTTGCTTTTTTTTTTTTTTTTTCTAGTTTCTTGAGGTAGAAGCTTAGATTATTGATTTAAGATTGTTTTATTTTTCTAAGGTATACACTTAGTATTATAAATTTCCCTCTCAACACTGCTTTAGTTGTGTCTTACAAATATCATATGTTGCATTTTAATTTGAATTCACTCAATGTAGTTGAAGAATATTTTTAGACTTGGATTTTACTGATGGATTATTTAGGAGTGTGTTGTTTAGTTTGTGTTGCTTCTATTAAGTATGTGGAGATTTTCTTGTTATCTCTCTTTTATTGGTTGTAGTTTAATTCCATTTGGTTGGAGGGCACACCCTATATAATTTCAATAACTTTATATTTGGTTGAGATTGCTTTGATGGCCAAGAATAAGGTCTATCTTGGTATATGTCCCGTGGGCATTTGAGAAAAATGTGTATTTTGCTTTAATTAGGTACAGCTTTCCTTAAACGTCATGATTAAACATGTTAGTTGGCTAAATCATGTTAGTTGATGGTATCGTTGAGTTCTATATCTGTTTGATTTTCTGCTTAGTTGTTCTATCAATTGTTAGAAGAGTGGTGATATAGTTTCCAACTATAATTGCAGATTTATCCTTTGAGTTCTATCAGGTTTTGTTTTCCATTTATTTTTCAGCTCTGTTGTTTGGTGAATACTCATTTAGCATTATTAAATTTTCTTGGAGGATTGACCTTCTTATCATTAGGTAACTATCCCTTTCTATCTCTATTAATGTTCTTTGCTCTGAAGTCTACTTTATTTAGTATTGTATCATCATTCTTATTTTCCTTTGATTAATGTTTGCATGATATCTTCATCCGTCTTATTTTTCATTTTTTTATTTTCAACTGGTCTGTATTATCATATTTGAAATAATTGTATTTGTAGTAGATTATACTGGGTGATGTTTTTAGTGCACTCTGTCAGTGCAATTTTTTGCTTAGCATATTTAGACTATTTTCATTTATTTTAATTATTTATATATTAAGGCTGAAGTCTGCCATTTTACTATTTTCTCATTATTCTGTCCGTTTTCTTTCCTCTAGTTTTTTCTGCTTTCCTGTAGATTAAACAGTGTTTAGAATTATTTTTTGACTTATCTATCATGTTTTAAGTGAATCTCTTCACACAGTTTTTTTTACAGTGGGTTTCAAATATGACATTTACATATACATAACCTATCACAGTCTACTGCTGTCATCATTTACCAGTTCAAATGAAGTATAGAAACCTCAACTCTTTTTAGGTTTCTTTATCCTAATTCATTTATAATATAATTTAAACAATATTTTCTGTATATAAAGACAGCATTACACTATCCATATCAAATAGTGTTATAACTTTTGCCTCAAACATTAAACATAAATTAGAAAATGCAAGTGGAGAAGAAAGTGTGCTGTATTTACTTACATATTTGCTTACCATAGTTTTTTTTCTTTTAATTTTTATTCCTTTCTGATGCTTCCAGTTTCCTTTATCAATTCTTTTCTGTACAGAGAAATTTTTTTAGCCATCCTTTAAAGGTAGGTTTGCTGGCCAGGTGCGGTGGCTTATCCCTGTAATTCCAGCACTTTGGGAGGCTAAGCCGGGAGGATCACCTGAGGTCAGGAGTTCTAGACCAGCCTGACCGATATGGTGAAAACTTGTCTCTACTAAAAATACTGGTGGCAGGGGCCTGTAATCCTAGCTTCTGGGGAAGCTGAGACAGGATAATTGCTTGAACCCGGGAGATGGAGGCTGCAGTGAGCCGCGATTGCAACACTGCACTCTAGCCTGGGCAACAGAGCAAGACTCCATCTCAAAAAAAAAAAAAAAAAAAAAGTAGGTTTGCTGGTGGCAAGTTCTCTTAGTTTTTCTTCATCTGAAAATGTATTGATTTCTCTTTTCATTTGAAGGACAGTTTTCCCCTGTAAGTATGATATCTTATTCTCTGGCTGCTATCGAGGCTTTTTTCTTTGTCTTCAGTTTTCAGAAGTTCATTTTTGATGTTTCTTGGTGTGTATTTCTTTGGATTTAACCTGTTTGAGATTTGCTCAACCTCTTTAATATGTAAGTCTGTGTTTCCTGACAAATTTGGAAAGGGCCACTCCATACAGGACTCTGTTGACATAAATGTTGTATCACTTGTTATATTCCCACAACTTCCCTGCTTTTTTTCTGTTCTCTATTTGCTTGGTAGATTTTTCTTCAACCGTTTAGTTTTAATCTATGAGTGTCACTGCATTTGAGAGGGGTCTCTTGATAACAGCATACCATTGGGTCTTGCTTCTTTATCCATCTTACCACTCTGTGCCTTTTAGTTGGGAAATTTAGCCTATTTACATTCAAGTTACTGTTGATATGTGTGGATTTGAATATGTCATTGTATTGTTAGGTTGTTGTTACACAGACTTATTTGTGTGGTTGCTTTATAGTGTCAATGGTCTGTGTATGTACTTCACTGTGTTTTGTGGTGGCTGGAAATGTTCTTTCCTTTCTATATTTAGTGCTTTTTCCAGGAGCTCTTGTAAGGCAGGTCTGGTGGTAATGAATCTCTCAGCATTTCCTTGTCTGAGAAGAACCCTTTTTCTCCTTCAATTTTGAAGCATAGTTTGGCTGGATATGAAATTCTTGGTTGGAAATTTTTTTTTGTGGTTGTTGAATGTGGGCCCCTTATCCCCTCTGGCTAGTAGGGTTTCTGTTGAAAAGTCTGCTATAGACTTTTGGATTTTTATGGACTTTTTAGCCTGATGGAATTCCCTTAGGTGACATGCCCTGTCTCTCTGGCTGCCTTTAATGTTTTACTTTCATTTCAATCTTGAAAAATCTGATGATTACATAATTACATGTCTTGGGTATGATCTTCTTGTGTAGTATCTTGCAAGGGTTCTCTTTATTTCCTGAATTTGGATGTTGGATTCTCTACTGAGGCTGGGAAAGTTTCCATGGATGACATCCTGAAATGCATTTTCCAAATTGCTTGCATTCTCCTCCTCTCTTTTAGGAACACTAACGGTTCATAGATTTAGCCTCTACATAATCCCATGTTTCATGGAGGTTTTGTTCATATGTTTTCATTCTTTTTTCAAAAAAAAAAAAAGTTTTATCTGATTTTCTTATTTTAGAGAGCCAGTCATCAAGCTCTAAGATTGTTTCCTCAGCTTGGTCTATTCTGCTGTTAATACTTTTGATAATATTGTGTCTGCAGTTGGTTCCTTCTGGTGGGTTCGTGGTCTGACTGACTTCAAGAATGATGCTGCAGACCTTTGCGGTGAGTGTTACAGCCCTTCAAGATGGCACAGACCCAAAGAGTGAGCAGTAGCATGGTTTATTGTGAAGAGCAAAAGAACAAAGCTTCCACAACATGGAAGGGGACCCAAGCGGGTTGCCACTTTTGGCTGGGGTGGCCAGCTTTTATTCCCTTATTTGTCTCCTCCCATGTTCTGTTTCTGTCCTATCAGAATGCGCTTTTTTCAATCCTCCCTGTGATCGGCTACTTTTAAGATCCTGCTGATTAGTACGTTTTACAGAGTGCTGATTGGTGAATTTTACAGAGCACTGATTGGTGCATTTTACAATCCCCTTGATAGCTACAGAGTGCTGATTGTTGTGTTTTACAATCCTCTTGCTAGACAGAAAAGTTCTCCAAGTCCCCACTCCACCCAAGAAGTCCAGCTGGCTTCACCTCTCAACAGTATGAAATTCTTATACTGTATTTTTTAGCTCTATCAGGCCACATAGGTTCTTTTTCATACTGGCTAATCTGTTAGCTCCCATATTATTTCATTTTTATTCTTAGCTTCCTTGAATTTGGTTTCAAAGTTCAACTGAACCTCAATGATCTTCATTCCTATCTATATTCTGAATTCTATTTCTGTCATTCAACCATCCCAGCCTGGTTGAGAACTCTTGTTGGAGAGCTAGTGTGCTTGTTTGGAGTACAAAAGACACTCTGGGCATTTGACTTGCCAGCGTTCTTGTGCTGATTCTTTCTCATGTCTGTGTGTGTATGTTCCTTTAACTGTGGTATAAATTAAGTATAGTCAGTAGACTTCTTTTCTGCATTTTTCCAGAGGGCTGAGGCTTTGCGTAGGGTCTTTATTTGCAGCTGACTTCTTGCTTCTGGTTTTACAAGGGGACACGTTACCAAAGTATTTTTCAGTGTTGAAGTTTTAGAGTGTGATCCAGTAGGTGGCACTTAAGTGTAATGGTCAGTAGATAGGGTCTTGTTCAGTCATATGGGTCCTCTATATTACCTCACAGCTACAGCCGCACTCCCTCTCACAGCTGAAAGAGATACTTTATATACAAAGTCCTGGGCAGATCATCAAGTGACTCATGCAGGATTATCAACAAAGTAACAGTTTTAGGTACTGAACTTCAATGGAAAACCAACCAGGTTTCAGACTCTTATGGGTAGTACACAATAGTGAAGATGAGAATAACATTACAAAGACTTT
The DNA here is from genome assembly GCF_007565055.1 of Rhinopithecus roxellana. Taxonomy (NCBI): domain Eukaryota; kingdom Metazoa; phylum Chordata; class Mammalia; order Primates; family Cercopithecidae; genus Rhinopithecus; species Rhinopithecus roxellana. The sequence goes on along the minus strand of NC_044554.1, from coordinate 125,577,061 downwards.
GAACAATAATTTCATATTTGAACTACAACTCACAAAAGTAGGCCATAAAATGTATGCTAAACCTAAGTAGCTGGAATAACTGCAAAAAAAAAAAAAAAAAAAAAAAAAACTAACTAGGAACCTTGTCTCATCACATAATGTAACAAATGTCTAGAAAACAATAGAACACTACTCATTTTACAAAAACAAGGAAAATGTGAAATTGAAAGAGAAAAGACAATCAGCAAATGCCAGCACCAAGATGACATGAATTTTGAAATTATCTGCCAAGGATGTTAAAGCAACTATTATAAAAAAACAGTAGTTACATTCTTGAAACAAATGTTTTAAGTGGAAAGTCTCAGCAAACAAATATAAGATAAAAAGAAAATAAGATGGAAAATTTAGAACTGAAAAATTCAATAACCTAAATGAAAAATTCACTGGATAGGCTCAATAAGAAAATGGAAGTGACAGGGGAAATAATAAACTTGAATATAGATCAATAAATATTCAATCTAAGCAATGGAAAAAAGATGACTAGGAAAAGAATGAATAGAACCTCAGATAACTGAGACAATAACATAAAATTTAACATTTGTGTCATCAGAGTCACAGAAGAAAAGGAAAAAGTGTGTAGGGCAGAAAACTTAAGAAAAAAATAATCATGGTGGAAAAACTTTCCAAATCAGCTAAAACAAACTATAGATTTAAAAAACTGAGTGAACCAAAAAGAAGATAAACCCAAAAAAGTAAATTTTTAGAGACATCATAATTAAACTTCTAAGAACTGAAGACAAAGTCCTGAAAGATCCAGAGAAAGTCCTGAAAGATGCATGACAGATTGCTTACAGGAAAAAAGCATTTCCCACAACAGTGGAATTGTCATCCAAAACCACAAAAGTCAGAAGGAAGTAGCAAAATGTTTTCCAATTGTTGGAAGAGAAGACCTATCAATCCAGAATTCCATACCCAACAAAAATATCTTTCAGGAACTCAAGTTAAATAAAGACATTTTTAGTAAACTACTTAACATGGTTCTGAGAGGTGACAACGTGCTAGCAGCCCTTGCTCACTCTAGGCACCTCCTCAGCCTCCGCGTCCGCTCTGGCCGCAGCTTGAAGAGCCCTTCAAACCGCCGCTGCGCTGTGGGGACCCCTCTCTGGGGCTGCCCGAGGCCGAAGCTGGCTCCCTCTGCTAGTAGTGAGGTGTGGAGGGAGAGGCGGGGGCGGGAGCGAGCAGCGCTCGCCGACCGTCGCGAGTTCCGGGTGGGCGCCGGCTCGGCGGGCCGCACTGGGCACCTCCGGCGGGCGCCTGCTGGGCTTGAACGGAGCCTGGGTCTCCTGTGTCGACCGCCGTTTCCTCTTCACGGGGTCGCTGGCCACGATGGCGGATCTCCAACTCTTTCCCGCTTTTCCTCTTTTCCTCTTGGTTGTCTGGGACAGCTCCCTTCCTGGGGCCAGAGTTCCCGAGCTAGGTGCCTCAAAGTCCGGCAACCAGTGCCAGTGAGAGGTGAAGCCAGCTAGGCTTCTCCCATAGGTGGGTACTTGGAGAACTTTTCTGTCTAGCTAAAGGATTATAAATGCACCAATCAGCACTCTGTGTCTAGCTACAGGTTTGTATATGCACCATCAGTGTTCTGTGTCTAGCTAATCTGGTGGGGACTTGGAGAACTTTTGTGTCTAGCTAAAGGATTGTAAAGGCACCAACCAGCACTCAGTGTCTAGCTAAAGGTTTGTAAATGCACCCATCAACACTCTGTCAAATCGGACCAATCAGCTCTCTATAAAACGGACCAATCAGCTCTCTGTAAAATGGACCAATAAGCAGGATGTGGGTGGGGCCAGATAAGGGAATAAAAGCAGGCCACCTGGCCAGCAGTAGAAATCTGCTTTGGTGTTCTTTCATGGAGTGAGATCTTTGTTCTTTTACTCTCCACAATGACTCTTGCTGCTGTGCAGTCTTTGGATCAGTGCTGCTTTTATGAGCTGTCACACTCACCATGAAGGCCTTCAGCTTCACTCCTGAAGCCAGCCAGATCATGAATCCAGCAGGAGGGACAAACAGCTCCACAAGGGAGAAAACGAACGACTACGGACGCGCCACATTTATGAACTGTAACACTCACGGCAAAGGTCTGCGGCTTCACTCCTGAGGGCAGCAAGACCACGAACCCATGGGAAGGAACGAATAACTCCAGACGTTGGGCGTTTAAGAGCTGTAACACTCACTACGAAGGTATGCAGCTTTACTCCTCAAGTCAGCGAGACCACAAACCCACCAGTAGGAAGAAACTCTGGCCACGTCCAAACATCAGAGGGAATAAACTGGAGATACCATCTTTAAGAACTGTAACACCTGGAAGGTCAGGAGCTTCATTCTTGAAGTCAGTGAGACCAAGAACCCACCAGTTCCGGACACAGTTAATTTCAAATAAACCACCTAACGTTACACCTCAAGGAATTAGAAAAACAACAAAGGAAACCCAAAATAAGCACGAGAAGATAAGAAAAAGAGCATAAACCAACAAAATAGTGACTAAAAATACAAAGTATCAATGAAATCAGTTTGTTTTGAAAAGATAAAATTGACAAGCTGCTACCTAAAAAATGAAAAAATGTCAGTAAGGCTAACGTAAAAGAATTAAGAAAAACATTTCAACAAAAAGAAAATAATTGAAACAAACCTAGAGCATCAAGAATAAATAAAAGAGCAATGGAATAGGTAAATATAGTATCATTTTCCTTATGAGTTTTGAAAATTATATTACTCAAAAAGTTACATTAATTGGAGGCAAAATTTTTGAATTATCTAATGTGGTTCTCAATATATATGGAGAAAATATTCGGAAAATTTATATTACAAAGGGAGGAGGGAAAAGTGACCTAAATGGTGATACGGTTTTGGTGTTATTACTTGCAGTGATAAAATGTCCACAGTAGTAGGCTATAATAAATTACAAATGTATATTGTAATACCCAGGGTCACTACCTAAAATACTACATTAAGAAGTATACTCAAAGATATTGTAAGTAAATCAAAATGGAATACTAAAAAAATGTTTAGGTAACCCAAAGGGAAGCAGAAAATAGAGAAATGAAAATAGATAAATGAAATAAGAAAGAAAGATGGAAACAAGTAATAAAATGGCAGACTTAAGTCCTAATATATCAATAATTACAGTAAACGTAAATACCCAATTAAAAGACACATTTTAGCAGAGTGAACAAAAACTGTGACAAAGTATATGCTACTAACAGAAAATTAATATTACATGTAATGATATAGTTAGATTAAAAGTACGTGATGTAAAAATACGCTATTGAAACAGTAATAAAGAAAAAGAGTGGCTATCTTAAATAAAGTAGACTTCAGAGGAAAGAAAAGATACGTAATGACAAAAGGGTTAATCCACCAACAAAGATCACAGTTTTCAATGTGTACACAGCAAACAATCAAGCTGCAAAATATATGAAGGAAAAACTGACAGAACTTAAAAAAAGATGAAGTATAGAGTAAATTTTACTTATAATTTGTTATTCTTCCAGTAACCAATAGAACTAATGGACACAAAATCTGAAAAGTTATAGTAGAATTGAAAAATACTACCAATCAAAAGGATCTGATTACTATTTATAAAACACTCTACCAAACAACAGCAGAATACAAATTTTTTTCAACTGTATATGGAATATTCACCAATACCACATCCTTAGTCTTTGAAACAGCATTCAACAAATTCAAAAGAATTGTAATCACACAAAATATGTTCTCTAACCACAATGGAATCGAACTAGTAATCTATTAGAAAGTTAATAAAAATATCTTCAAACACTTAAAATTTTAACCATGCACATTTACATAATCCATAGGTCAGAGAAGAACTCTAAAGGGAAATAAACTATTACATTAAATAGAAGAAAAATGAAAATACAACATATCAAAATATGTGAGATGCAGCTAAGCAGTGCTTGAAAGGAAATTTTTAGCACTAAATGCTAATATTAGAAAATAAGAAAAATTTAAAATAAAAAAATTTAGCTTCCTCCTCAGGAAGATAGAACAGAAGAGAAAGATTAACTCAAAGCAGCAAAATAAAGGAAATAATTTGGAGAATAGAAATAAATGCAATTGGAAATAGACAAACAAGAGTGATGTCAATAAGATGGCTGACTAGAGTTACCTAACACTTATCCCTCCCACAATAAATGACAGAAACAACAACAAGAAAAATACTTCAATTAGAAAACTGCATTTAGAAAAGTCTAAAGGAAAACACCGGAATACACCAAGGGATTCACAGAAACGCTGTGAAGCACAATGAAAGTTTAAAATTCATTGGTAGAGGTAAATTGGTATATAGTCTTTCAAATCTCTAGTACAAATGTTAAAATGGTTGATGAAATCTATATTTTACAATGAGATGTTAAAGACCACACTATATTAAAAATATAAATTAGGGCTATAAAATTATAAATTGCACGTGGAGGGCAAAAGTCTAGAGTATTAGTGTAAGACAAAAGTCAAGTTGTAAACTTTTAAATAATATTCCACATAAACAGAAACTGAAAGAGTGCAGGAGTAGCAACCTTATGCCAGATAAAATAGACTTCAAGCCAAAAACTTAGAAAAAGAGATAAAGAAGGCCATTATATCATGATAAAGGGGTTAATTTGGGAAGAGGATACAACAATTTTAAACATGTATGCACCCTACCCCAGAGCACCCACATATACAAAGCAAGTATTATAAGATCTAAAGGAAGAGATAGTAACTCAAAATGGATTAAAGACTTAAATGTAAGACCTAAAACTATAAAACTACTAGAAGAAAACATTAGAGGAATGCTTTATGACATCAGTCTAGGAAATTATTTTTATATAAGAACACAAAAATACAGGCAACAAAAGCAAAAATAGACAAGTGGGATTACATCAAACTAAAAATCTTCCGCACAACAAAGGAAATAATCAGCAAAGTGACTAATGAGAGAAAATATCAGCAAACTATGCATCTGACAAAGGGCTGTTGTCCAGAGCATATACGAAACTCAACTCAATAGCCAAAAAAATAAGTAATCCAATTTAAAAATGGAGAAAGGACTTCAGTAGATATTTATCAAAGGAAGACATACAAATGGCCAAAGAGTACATGAAAAAATTTTCAAAATCAATCATCAGGAAAATGCAAATAAAAAACCTCAATGAGATAGAAACTCACAACAATTATAATGGCTATTAACAAAAAGATGAAAAATAAATTCTACCATGAATATGGAAAAAAGGGGACCTTTACACATATGCTGTTGATGGGAATGTAAACTGTCATAGCCATTATGAAAAACAGCATGGAGTTTCCTCAAAAAATTAAAAATAGAGCTGCCATATGATCCAGCACTTCTACTACTGGATATTTATTCAAAGGAAATAAAATCAGTGTGACAAAGGATATCTGAACTTCTATGTTATTGCACTGTTGACAATAGCCACGATATGGAATCAACCTAAGTGTCCGTCAACAGACAAATTAATACAGTCTGATATATATACACAATGGAACATTATTCAGGCATGGAAAAATAAAATCCTGTCTTTTTTGCAACATGGATGAACCTGAAGGACATTGTTAAGTAAAATAAGCCAGGCACAGAAAGACAAATACCACATGATCACACTCCTTTGTGGAGTCCAAAAAAGCTTAACTCATAGAAATAGAGTAGAAAAATGGGTTGCCAGAGGCTGGGGAGTGTGGGGAACTGGAGAGGGGAAGGACAGGTCGGTCAACAGGTAAAACATTACAGTTAGGTAAGAGAAATAAGTTAGGGTGTCCCATAGCACAGTAGAGTGACTACAGTAAACTATATTATAGTGCATATTTCAAAATAACTAGAAGACAGAATCCTGAATGTTTTCACCACAAAGGAATGATAAAAGTTTGAGTTGAAGTATATGCTAAATACCATGATTTAATCATTATACATTGTGTCCAAACATTGTGCTATTCCCCACAGATGTATATAATCATTATGTCTCAATTAAAAACAAAAGAATAATTTAAAAAGAAAATAGAAAAACAGTAGATAAAATCTATTTATCAAACCAAAAGCTGATTGCTTGAAAAAGATTGATGAAATTGATAGACCTGTAATAAAACTGACAGAGAAGAAGAGAAAGAAGACACATATTACCAGTATCGGGGGGAAAAGTGAATATCACAAGAAAATCTGTAGCTATAAAAAGATATTAAGGGAACACTACCATCAACCATACACACATAAATTTGACCAGTTAGATGAAATGAATCAATTTCTGCAAAACTGCAACCTAACAAATTTCACCAAAGGTGAAACACATAATCTAAATAGTCCCGTAACTATCAAATAAGTTAACTTTGAAAATAAATACTCCAAAAAACATCCCCAGGATGGTTTCATTGGACAATTCTCACAAACATTTAAACAAAAATTACCTGAATTATACGCATTCTTCTTTCAGAAAATAGAAGAAAAAAGCACCTCCTAACTCATGTTATGAAGCTAATAATATCCTTATACCAAAATCAGCAAAGATAGCACAAAATAAAACTACAGACACAAAAAACCTCAACGAAATATTAGTAAATTATATCCAACAGTACATACATAAGTAATTATGTATCACAACTAAATAGGATTGATTCCAGAAATATAAAGTTGGTTTAATATTTGAAAATCAATGTAATTCAACATATACAGGTTAAGAAGGAAAACCACACAATCATATAAATTGGCATAGAAAAAGCATTAAAAATATTCAACACCTTTTCATGATGAAACTCAGAAAACTCAGGATGGACAGGAACCTCCTCAACCTCATAGAAAGCATCTACAAAAGCCTACAGCGAACATCATGCTTAATGGTGAAAGACTGAATGTTGTCTCCTCTAAAATTAAGAACAATGAAAGGTCTACTCTCACCACTCCTTCAACACAGTGCTAGAGGTTGTAGGCACTGCAATAAGTCAAGAAAAGGATATAAACAACACATAGACAGTAAAGGAAAAAATAAAATGGTCTCATTTTCACATGTCACAATTGTCTACAACAGATATCAGCAAGCTTTTTCTGTGAAGGACCAGATAGTAAATACTTCAGCTTTGTAGCAATGTAGTGTCTATCACAAGTATTCGTTTCTGTTTTTGTAGCATAAAAACAGCCATAGACAAAATATAAATATACATGTTCTTATGAAAGTTAACAGAGACAGTGGCCTGAATTTGTCCCACAAACCATAGTTTGCAAACTTTCTAGTGTACATTAAAAAAAATCCCCAAAAGTTAAAAAGAAATCCCTTGAACCAATAAATGAGTTTATTAGGGTCACAGGATCTGATATGGTTTGGGTGCATCCTTATCCAAATCTCATGTTCAATTGTAATCGTCAATGCTAGAGGTGGGGCCTGGTGGGAGGTGATTGGATCATGGGGGTGGAGTTTTCGTAAATGGCTTAGCACCATACCCTGCTTGGTACTGTATGGTGAGTGAGTTCTCACGAGATCTGGTTGTTCAAAAGTATGTGGCACTACCCCTTTCTCTCTCTCTTCCTCCTACTCCAGCCATGTAAGACACCTGCTCCCACTTTACCTTCCACCATGAGTAAAAGTTTCTCGAAGCCTCCCCAGAAGCCTGTACTGTTTGGTTCTCCCATTGTTATTTAAAAATATCTGAGACTGGGTAGTTTATAATTGGCTCATGGTTCTGCACACTGTACAGGATTCTTGATCAAGAAATCAATAATATTCCCATAGACTAGCAACTAACACTGAAAACCAAAACTTAAAAAACAAGACCAATTAAAATCACTAAAAAAATGTAACTATTAGGCATCTGTCTTAGTAAACATTTACAGGACTGTATGCTGCCAAGTACAAAATGCTGATGAAATAAATAAGAGAAGCAGCAATAAAATGGAGAGACACACTATTCTCATAAATTGAAAGACTTACCCTAGTAAAAATGTCAATTCTTCCTAAATTTATCTATAGATTTAGTGCAATTCATATCAAAATCTTTATAGTTTTGTAGATATAATCTAGGTTAATATAAAATTAATATAAAATAGCAAATAAACTAGAGTAGGCTAAATATTTTTGAAAAGTAATAAAGTTCAAGAAATCAGACCACCTTGGTCTAAGATTTACTATATAGCTACATTAATCAAGACAGTATCATAGAGGGAAAGACACACAGATCAATGGAACAGAACAAAGAACCTAGAAAGAGATCCCTTAAAGGTATGGCCAACAGATTTTGAAAAAAACGCAAAAGCAATCAATAAAGGAAAGGTGACATTTTCAATGCATGGCACTGGGAAAACTGGGCATTCACAGCCGAAAAATGAACTGTGACCCAAACCTCACACTTTATGTAAAATTAACTCAAAATGAACTATAAATCTACATGGAAAATATAAATGTATAATACTTATATGGGAAACATTTTAGAAAAATATCTTCATGACTTGGGGGTAAGAGATCTTAGATGTGATACCAAAAGCACAATCTATGAAAGAAAATTTGATAAATTGGACTTAATCAGAATTAAAAACTTCTGCTCTGTGAAAAAACTCATTAAGAGGATGAAAACACAAGCCACAGACTGGGAAAGCTTTTTTTGCAAATCACCAATAAGACAATGGCGTAATAAAGAACTCCCCAGGTTTAACGACAAAAAACCAAACACCACAATTTTAAAAAAAAGGTAAAAGACTGAAGCAGGCATATAACCAAACAAGGAATGCAGATTGTAAATAAAAGCACATATAGAAATGTACAACATTGTATCTTGGTTATGAACACAGTTATGCTGAGTGAGAAAAAGCCAATATTAAGGGGTTACTTACTGTATGATTCAATTTACATAACCCTCTTGGTATGGCAAAATGATAGAGATGGAGAAGAAATCAGTAACTGTCAGAGTTAGGGAGGTGGGTGGGCAAAGAGGATCTGACTGTAATAAGGTAAAATGAGGTAGGGTCTTTGAGATGATGGAACAGCCTCAGATCTTGTGGTGGTAGCTATATGAATCCATACAAGTGATAAAATCTCATAAAACTGTATACATGTAAAAGATCAGTTCAGGTAAAAACTGGTGGAATCGGGTAATGTGTGTAGCCTAATCAACAGTATTTGGTTTTGGTAATGTGCTAGTACATATAAGATATTAGAATTGGGGGAGTTGAAGAAAGGGTACATGGAACATGTTTGTGCTATTTTTGAAATTTCTTGTAAGCCTATAATTGTTTCAAAAAGTTATTAAAAAGGAACCACTTGACTGCCATTCCTATTACCACCTCAATGACAATTTTATGCTAGTGAATTTGAAAACCTAAGTAAAATAGGCACATTTCCAGAAAAATATTACTTACTGAAACTGACTGAAGAAGAAAAAGAAAATCTAAATAGCTCATATGTACACATTAAATAAATGATTCAAAATTATAATAAAATGTCCCCCATTAATACCACCAAATAAATTCTACAAAGCTTTCAAGAATAAACTTTAGTCAAGAGAATAGATATGACACATCACAATCCAATGTGAATGTGCTTCCTCCTAACAGTTTAAATTTTATCTTTTCATTTCCTTTATGCATAATCAGGGATTTTTCCTGAAATTATTGATATTTATGATCCTGTATGTAGTAATACTATTATAACATTATTTGCACAATTACATTTTAATAGATAATATAGGGAAAATGTGATCAGGAAAGATAAGAGAATACCAAGATTTTAGTTTGGAGCTCTGGGTTTTGTCTCTGTGGTCTAAGCTTATCCTTACTGTTTTTGATAGTAACAGTTCATTCCTCTTTTCCCTTTGTTGGAATAGCAGAAGTTCCTTACTTTTGAGCTGCATGAAAACCATTTATCCCTATGTGGTCTACTATTTTGTCTCATGTGGCTTACCTGTTCTTAAGATGGTTCTATCCATTTCTTTTCATGTCTAGAATAAGCAGAAGTTCTTCTTATTCTTTCTTTTCTATTAAGTTCTTTGGTATGTCCTCAACTCCCTACCTTCCCCTGCAGCCCCCTTTTCTTGGTCTATTTCTTTTAGATCCATTCTAGTACCAAATAATCTTCTTTACATCTTTACTGTCTAATAACAGTGTCCTTACCATGTTTATCTCAACAGGGACATCATTACATCCCACCTGTATTTTTAGTTGCTCTCATAATTGTAGTTGGATCTGGGGACATCCTGCCTTATAAGTGTACTAACCTTGATTACACTTACATAAACAACAATTCGTCTTATATGTGTGCATTATGCTCATGCTCTTTCTCCCGGTTTTATCAGTATTGTTTTACTTTTCTGAAATCTTTCCACAGTTTAGCTCTTAAGCTGTTGTTTGGATTTTACTATCTAATTTTCCATTCTGCAAACATCCACTTCAGATATTGACTGAATATTTCACTGATATTTTCAGATATTGAAATAATGACTGTCTTTGTCTGTGACCTGTATGTTGTCTGAATTCCACTCCTTCCTTTGTTTTTAATGTTAGTGTGGTAGTGTGTCAAGGAACATGATATCTATATATCCCTTTATGACCATGTGGTTTCTAATTCTCCGACTTGGTATCTGAATTCTTTAGCAATATTTTGTAATTAATAATATTGTGTATTATATATTTGCCATATTGTGTATTTATTATTCTGTGGTTGAACCTATTTTATGCTTGCTATAGCATATACTTTTTTTTAGTAATCATGAGGGATCTCTCTCTTTGTAAACCCTATCATATGGGTTGTTGAAATCTCCCATTAGAGTGTTAATTGACGGGCCCAGAACCCCCTGGGTCATTATATTCATCAAAATATTTATGATATGCAGCACCATCTGTTGGAAACAGAGGTTTACCTCTTCTCTTGTTTTTTCCCTAATTCTGTCTAGATCCTCCACTGTTTCAAATCATAATTATCACATCCTTTACTGCCTAGTTTTCTCTTATCCATTTGGTCTAAACATCTTGGGAGTTTGTACTCCCAATTCACTTCCTATTTTAGGTTTAAACCTAACTGTGTATATTTCTAATATCTATTGGCTTACTTTAAAAAATTATGTCTGCTTAGTCTGTTACACTAGTAAATATTCCTTTCACTTAGTTACAATATCTTTTAAATTTATTCGTAGTTTAAGATTACTAATGAATTTCTTTCAGTTCTCCATCTCAAATTCTATTTTGCTTTAGTCTTATACACATACAGGAGCATATCATTCTAAAAACATGATGTTGTGCATATATACATAAAGCTAACAGAGATTCAGAAGAACATTTACATTCTGAAGGTGCAAAAAGGTCAGGCTCAAGCTTAGTAACAATCCCGGAGGAGAAAATGTCATGTCATTATGTGGATAAATGCATGTTATTGTCAGGTGCAAAAAAAATGTATAAATATAATTTGTGATATTTTTCCTGGAAAATGAAATAGACAAGTCAAGAGTTTAAAAAAGCGGTCCCAAATCATGAGTTCAGTGAAGAGTAGAGAGATGCGACTGTACTCGTTTGATATTAAGAGATGCAAGGAATCTAAATTAGGCTTGGTGTGAGGAGCTTGTTTGTAGAAAAGTGAATAAAAGGTGATAATGCATCATGGTGGGGTGGGGTTGAAACAGTGAGTCTTTGGGGTAAGTGCAGTGATATCAAAGGATACATTAAATGGCAAAAATGCACTGGCTAAAGGTTACTGAGAACCAGCTGTGTGCCAGGCTCCAAATTCAGCAGGTTACATGTACTCGCTGTCGTATTACACCAACTCTGCAAAACGGGCAGGGTTGTGCATATTTACACATGGAGAAACTAATATTTCATATTTACACATGAAGAAACTCATATTTCAGACATACTATTTTTCATTTACCTAAAACAGCAGAGAGAAAACATGAAGCCAAGTGTTTGAGGCTCTGAAACTACATTTATCTCACCACTCTGCTCTATGGTTAGAATATTTCATCATTCGTTATTTAAACATTTCTGCTCAGCTATTTCATTGAAGTCTCACTAGCCCCTGCCTCTAATGCATACCTTTTAGGGAAAAACAAAACAAAACTGAATCCAGCAAGCAAAATTTCTCAATTTATCCTGCAGGTGCCACTATAACCATATATCTCTTTCTAGCTCTTCAACTCTGATTTCTCAGGGCTGCCATAGACCAGAAATTCTAGAAGATAGAAGAAAGCAATTTATGTAGCTGACAGTTCATTTTGATAAATCTGTGCATGTATTTCCAGCTCTGTAGTTTCAATATATATGTAAAAATTGCATTTTTCCTTTTTAAAAAGATTTCTAAGCTTTTGAATAGGGAATGTTTATATTATTCAAAAATAGAAAGTATAAAAAGGCATATAATAAATAATCTCCCTTCCACTACCAAGTACCCTTGTCTGTCCAGTTCTTATTTGTGACCTCAAAACAGATGACCACAGTTAGTCAACTCTTGTATCATTCCAGAGTCTGTGTGTGTGTGTATATAAATACACACACATTTATATATATAGATACACACACACACACATATATATACTTGTTGCTGCCTCATTTGTTTACACAAATGGCAGCATATTATACGGACTATTCTGTAATTTGTTTTTTCACATAAAAATATACATTAGATATTTCTATATCCGTGCATAAAATGTTTCTTTATATTTTTACACAACTACATAGTATTCCATTGTATGAATGTACAATTCATTTAGATATTTCCCTGTTGATGAGCGATTAGGTTGATTTCAAGGTGCTTGCTACTTTCTGTTTATCAACTCCAATTAACATAATATCAATATAGTAAACCTATGAGTCAAAACTCTGATTATTACCAGGTCCCTGTGACTCATTAAAATAATCACTCCCATTTTATCTCTGATGGTAAAGCAGAGACACTTGGCATCTACCATTCTAGGATCTTATTATTCCCATGAAATCAGACCCTATTCCAGGGCAACATATCTATCATTATCACATGCCTACTAAATCTAGCTTTTAGGATAGAACTTTTTAATAAATAAAGGATGATGAACAAAATATCTTCTGATCTCTCTTGCTAGTTATAATTGGGTGTGAGAGGTGGCTATATAACCTATATATAAAGAGATCCACTCAACATTTCCATATTCACAAGTCTTTGAACTCTGCCATGTACAGCTTACTCGAAAAATTCCAGCCTCACAGCCTCATTAGCAGTAGGTCACCAGTGCTCAGGCTTCAGTTAATCAGAGCAAGGTGCTCCAGCCAACACATTAAACTATGAATCCTCTGTGAGCAACTCTATCTATAAATGTGGCCAGATATCATCTTAGATTTCATCTAACACACTTAGAAGCATTGCTTTTGTACGCTCCCTAGACCCCTACCAATACAAGTGGACAAGATGTCTCAACTCATTCAGAACGTTTTTAATCTCCTCCCAGAGCCAGCCTCACACTCTGCCTTTGGGCTCTGCTGGTATTTAACTCTTACTGTGGGTCTGGAGGTACATGAGGGTTGGCAAGACTGTGTTGGGGAGGATTGATTCCCCTTGTGAGAGAAATGCTCTAGGTTAAGTCAACAAATGAAATTTATGTAAAGGAAATCAAAATCCCTTGGGAAAGGGGAAAAACGGATGGGCTTCTTAACTAGGCAAGGAAGATTCAGGGAGATTTCAGGGTTCAAGACTCAGTCTTGCATGGTTAACCAACTGTTTCTACTCCAAGTCTCAGAATCCCACTCCTTATTAACTAGTGCCTTCAATGGCACATGATACCTGGAGATGTTGAGCACTTATATGCTGCTGCTTCTCTGCATTGTGTACAGTCAGTCCTTGGGCCTAATATTTAGTCACGTATGCACTCTACAAATAAGAATTATTTTAATATCACCATTGAGGCTTTTTGATTCTCTCTTTGTTCTCTATGTTGGAAGCTCAAGTCTAGTCTTCAGGCTTTTATTTTCTTTGTCTAGCTCTCTAAGGCCATTAGGAGTAGCCAGACCGCAAACTGCAATGACCACGTGTTGCCATAGCTATTAAGAGCTATGGTCATTTGATCATGTTTTGCCATTCACTTCTACTGCATCCCACACCAATGATAACTTGAGTAATTATAATATTGTTGCATACTACAGAGTACGCTAGAGGATGCTGTGTGCTGCACTGAGTAGAGGTCAGCCTCCTGGACCAAACGCATGGCAGAAAAGGACCAAACGCATGGTAGAAAAGGACCAAACACACGGCAGAAAAGAATGGAAATGAGGCGGGGAGACCAAGGAAGAATAACCAGCACACTGGTCTTTCTCTTGTGCAAGGATGTATGTACGACAAATTCATAGAAGTAGACTTTTTGGACGAAAGGGTAGATGTATTTGTAATTTTTATGGAATTTTCAAACTTCACCTCATAAGGGTTCTATTAGAGCAGGTAATACTTCCTCCAATCCTGTGTGTGACTGCCTTCCGCCCCAAAGCTTGTCCACCATGTGTTACCAAATGTTTCGGACTTTTATCAATATGAGAAGTGAAAAATGTTATCTGTTTAGTTTCAACTTGCATTTCTTCTTTCTATGATGGGGTATGACAGCTTTCATATAAATTAAGTTACAAGTGGTAGAAAATGCAACTCAATTGGTTTAAGGATAGAAGGAAATATTCATATAAAATAAAGTCAGTGGGTGCATTTGGAGACAAGCTTCAATCCAATAATCCAAAGATCTCATCAAACCTGGCTCTGCTCCAATCTCTGTCTCTGTTTCTCTCTCTCTGTCTTTCTCCCCACCTGCCCCACCTCCAGGCAGTACCGGGCCTTCATTCTCATAGCTTCAACTTTGACAAAAAGGCCTAGACCTGACTCTAATTGACTTCAATTTTATCACGTACCTATCCCTGAACCATCACTGAAGAGTGGGGAGGCACAGCTTTGTTTGTCCAGGCCTAAGTCACAGGAATAGCACATCCTTCTACCCATACATACATGTGCAGAAGTGCCCGTGTCAATATAGTACGGCCATGCTGCTCACAATAAAAACTGTGCCCATCCACATCTCAGAGAGAGGTGAGGTGAACAGCCCAAAACTCATAAATAAACTTATTGTCACTCTAAGTCCAGAATCTTTGGGTGATGAATATTTTTCTTGTTCGGGTCCTAATGTGGCTTCTCATAGTCCAGCAAACTGTGATTAAATGAAAACCGTAATTCACATGATACACTTAACAGGGAGAGATGATCACAATTGAAGTAAAGGCTTTCAATTGGTTTTCCAGAGTTGAGGTGAGCTATTTTGTCATATGACTTTAGCCACCCTGGAAGTTTCTCTCCTGTCCTTTATCTTCCATGGCCCATTTAAAGTGAGAACTTTCAGGAGGATGCCCCTTCCATGGACTGCATCTGTTCACCATCTCATTTCCTGAGTCAGTGGGTTTGGGGGCCTGGAATTGCCTCAGGGATTGAGCAACTGAAGGCTACTCTTTGTCAGGTTTGGGGTTTCTCTGGCTAAGAAACTCCCTTCAGAAGTTAAGAGACAACAGTCCTTTAAAGTGAGTTTTATTATCCTCATTTCATAGGTGTAGCCTCTAAGCTCAGTCACGTTAAGTGGTTTTGTGTAAAGCCACAAAGCTGGGGAGTGACAAAGTCCAATATATGTTATCAGAGTCCATTTTTACCTCTCTATTCCACATTGATTCTCTGTGTGCCTTATATAAAAATAGTTTTGTTTGCAATGTCTCCATTATTTTTAGTAAAACTTTTTAGTAAAACTTTTACACCTAGCAACTCTAAGTGGAAAATTCACGCTCAATACCTGCCCTCTCTATGCCCTGCTGATTTCCTCTGCCAGTAAGAAAACAAAAAAAAAACAAAAAAAACAAAAACAAAAACAAACAAAAAACAGGAAAAATTCTCACTTTGTCCTGCAGGTGTCACCCTCATCATAGAACATCTATTTCCAGCTTTGTAGCACAGATCTCTCAAGGCTGCAATAGTCCAGATATTCACAGAAAATGGAAGAAGCTGGTTCGTTCAGCTTATACATTTCACTGCCTAGATCAATAAGGTTGATGCATGGTTATTTATTTATTTATTTTTTTCACTGCCCGTTGTTTCACTGACTCCCCAGCCCCACAAAAAAGCACCAAGAAACAAGTTGAAACTTTTCCATTTGTCCTGTAGGTGCCACTGTAACCATAGGATATTTCTTTACACATCTGCAACTGGTTCTCTCAAGGCTGGAAAGGATTAGAAATTCTAGAAGATGGAGTCTAGTCTACGCACAATTCAAATTAAAGACCCCTCACACCCCGCCCCTGGGTGTAGAGTTCCATAGCTCCAACATAGAAGTGAAACATTTTCCCCTGGAATTTCTTCACTGCCTGTTTTTAAATTGTTCTGTAGCCTGTAGGTCCTAGTGAGAAAATTTAAAAATTTATATTCATTTAGTTTTTGAATAAGTAATGTTTTTATATGGTTCAAAAACAAATTAAAATGATAAAAAGAATATGCTAAAAAATTTCCCTTTTACCTATTCCAATCAAAGGTTAGCAATGCTATTAGTTTCTTTTGTACTTCCAGAGACCATTTTATGCACATACAAACAAATATTTTAAAAGCAAATTTTTATTTTGCATGATAATGTACTATAAAGCCTTTTTTCTTTGTCTTAATTATTCCACATAACACTATATCTTGGAAATCCTGTATATCAGTACATAAAAATTCCTCTTTGCCCCCATCTCTCTAGCTTTGGAGTATTCCCAGTTTATGGATACACCAACATTTATTTACCCAGTTCTCTATTGATGAACATGTAAGTTGATTGTTTTACTATATAAAATAATACTGAAATGAGCAGTTTTGTATAGGGTCCATTTTGCATGTGTGTCAATATATCTAAATATATCTGAGAATTCCTGCTGAATTCCTCCCAGTAAGAAAAAAATAATTAAAAAACAGAAAAATTCTCACTTTGTCATGCATCTGGGGATACATGTATTTGTCATGTTTATGGGCATTTTCAAATTGCCCTTCACAGAGCTTGTACCAGTTTATGCTCTTGGCAGTCATGTAAAAATTGTCTATTTCCCAAAAGCTTAGTCAACACAGTATGTTTTGAATTTTTTTTTTTTTTTTTTTTTTTTTTTTTTTTTTTTTTTTTTTTTGAGGCGGAGTCTCGCTCTGTCGCCCGGACTGGAGTGCAGTGGCCGGATCTCAGCTCACTGCAAGCTCCGCCTCCCGGGTTTACGCCATTCTCCTGCCTCAGCCTCCCGAGTAGCTGGGACTACAGGCGCCCGCCACCTCGCCCGGCTAGTTTTTTTTTTTTTGTATTTTTAGTAGAGAGGGGGTTTCACTGTGTTAGCCAGGATGGTCTCGATCTCCTGACCTTGTGATCCGCCCGTCTCGGCCTCCCAAAGTGCTGGGATTACAGGCTTGAGCCACCGCGCCCGGCCTGTTTTGAATTTTTGCCAATCAATCTGAGAGTAAAAAAAAAAAAAAAAGTTGTATCAATTGTTTTCTTATTATTGTGAGTTTGAGCATCTTTTGGTTTAAGAGCCATTTGATTTAGAACTGTTTTGATTGCAAGCAATAGAAAGCTGCAGTCTACCTGGCTCAAGCAAGAAGATGTTTGTTTTCTCATCACTGAAAAGCCTGGAGGTAGATGTAGAATTTCCAATGGGCCGTACTCCAAAGGCTTAAATGTCACCCCCAACTGTGGTTTCTCATTCGTGCTCTCACTCTCTCTTACTCTCACTTCCACTCCAGCTCCCTCTGTCTTTGCCCTGTCCTTTGACAGGCTCTCTTCCCCTTCATTCTCACAGCTCCAATCTCAGCAGAGAGATCTTGCTTGCCCTGAGTCTCTCTGACCTGAATTGGACAGGATGCAGTGTTCTGACTGGCCAGGCCTGAGTCATACAACCACTTCTGGAGCCGGGGATAGAGCCAAAATCACTCCAACTAGATGAATTGAGAGATGTGAGAGATGTGGATTCCGGGTGTCCAACAGAAGATCAAAGTGACCTTACATGAAGAAAGGCAAATAAGCACTGGCTTGGCTAACAACACAGGTTTTAGCTGTAATCCACACCTTCAATAACACACTGTCCCTTCTACTCTCACATATCCCTTCAAAAACGCCAGTTCCTACCTAATGAAGCCATAATTAGATACCATGGAAAGTGCACTTTCCTCTTCTCAGAGGGAGACAATACAAAGACTTATCTAGTTATTGCTCCAAGTTCAGGATTTCTGGGTGATTCTTCTTAGTCAGGTCCTGGTGTGGTGGTTTCTTCTGGCTCAGCAAACTACGGCTCCAATACAACCATAAATGCAATACATGAAGGGACAGAGAAAGAATAGGATAATTACCAAAAAAATCATCCATTCGGTAAGGAAGAGAATGGGAAACAGCAAAAAGTAGTCTCTGCTACGTAGCAGTTCCTATGATGTGCAGAACTAGAAGCACGAAGTATCCTGACCTGAGGTGATGTGAGCTCCTTAGCCAATCTGGCTGTCCTGATGAGTTCTCTGCAAGGATCTCCTTTGTCCCTTGTCTTCCGTGGCCCCAGTCAACTCTGGGTGACGTAGCCCACAGGTTTAGAGACCTCTTCTGTGGGCTACATCTCCTTAGCAGCTCACTTCCTGCTGGGATAGGTTTGGGGTGTTTAGGATTGTCTTAAGGGTTGAGTACTCACAGGCCGTTGCTTGCCAGGTTTGGGGTTTCTCTGGCAAAATAAGTCTTTTAAAACACTGAGGCATTAACCTGTAATATAGATAGCATATTTCACATATTTCAGGTAGACATAACTATGACTCAGAAATATTAAGTTCCTTTACCTAAAGCCATACAACAGGGGCATAACAAAGAGCAGGTAACAAAGCCAATGTTTGTAATCAGGGATGTTTAGCTCTAAGGTCTAAGTTTCTAATATGCTGGTATAAAAATTAGGTTTGCAATGACTAGCAACTGTAACGTCACCTCCTTATCTGTGCCCTCCTAAACTTTGACTCCCCCTGCTCCATAAAAAAGCACCAGGAAATAAGCTGAAACATCTCCATTTGTCCTGTAGGTGCCACTGTAACATTGGGATATTTCTTTACAGATCTGCAGCTGGTTCTCTCAAGGCTGGAAAGGATTAGAAATTCCAGAAGATGGAGTCTAATGTACACACAATACAAACTAAGGACCCCTCACATTGCGCCCCCGGGTTTAGAGTTCCATAGCTCCAACATAGAAGTGAAATCTTTTCCTCTGGAATTTTATTTCATTTTTGAATAGGTTATGTAGTTACAGGTTCAAAAATTAAAATGTGCAAAAAGATCTTCACTGAAAAAGACCCCCTTTATCTCTGTCCTCTACGTAGGCTTTGCTATGCTATTTCACTTTTTGTATGTTCTTCCGGAGATTTTAATGCATATGCAACTAAATATGAACATATATTCCTTCTCCCACCCCTTTAAAGCATAAATTACAGCAAATTCTTCATATTATTTTCCTGTATTTTTCTAAACAGCTATATATTATAGAGAACTTTCCATTATCAGTTTCTAAAGAAATTTTTTATTCCTTTTAATGGATTCAGAGTTCTCCACCATGTAAATGAAATCACTTCTCCAGTGATGAACGTTTGATGCTTATTGTTTGTTCTTTGGAACAATGCTGTATAACCTTGTACATGCCTCATTTCACAGGATTGAGTATATATCTGTGGGACAAATTACACAAAAGCCTAATTGCTGGGTCGAAAGATACATGTATTTGCATCTTAACAAATATGTTTAATTTGCCTTCTTCAGGGGTTGTTAAACTGCTCATCAGTAAAATATGAGAATGCCTATTTCTCCACAGCTTGGCCAACATAATGTGTTATCAATTTTAATTTAACTTTTTGCCAATATGATAGGTAGAAAATGTCATCTCATTTTTAATTTCTACTTTTATTATGAGTGAGGTTGAGCAGCTTTTAGTATGCACCATTAGGTACGGCTAGAAGTTTCTTTCAATTACAAGTGAAAAGAATCACCTCAGTCTAGCTTTAGAAAAAGAAAGTTATTGTCCTTACAACAGAAAAATCAGAGATAAATTCAGGGCTTCCAATATGCCATCAAAGGATTCAAACAATGCCATTGAAGTGTGTACGTGCTCTCTCTCCTCTCTCCCTTCACTCTTTCTCTCTCCTGCTCCCTCTGCCCAGACATTCTCCATTCGCTTGCTGGACTGGGAAGCTTCTAGATTGCATCCTCATAGCTCCTTCCTTGGGCTATATTTCTTTAGCATCTCATTTCCTATTGATGCAGGTTTGGGGTTGTCTCTGACACTGAGCAATCACAAGACCATTTTGGCGGCAAGGTTGGTATTCTGTAAGTGACACAATTCACTTAAAATTTATTAGGCAAAACAGTGATAGGGTAGATATTATTATCCACTGTTTATAAGGGTAGAAACTATAACTTTTAATAAATGTAAATGCCTTTGCCTAAAGCTACCAAGACAGTAAATTATAGGAACAGGATTTGTATCCTGCTGTATCTGACAGTAAATCTACAGTGATGGTCAAAACACTTGTTCAACAACTCCAATAGAAAAACCAATCATTATACCCCTATCCACAGGCCACCTCCACCTCTCTGAAAAATAAAAATAAAAAAGGAAACATAAGATTCTCACTGTGCCCTGTAGGTGCCACTGTTGCCATGGGATACCTCTTTTCAGCACTACAGCACCGAGCTGACATTCTAGAAGGTGGAAGAAAGCCCGCTCATCCAATTTATGCAGCTGACATTTCGGCACCAGCAATCCATATATGACTTAGAACTCCATAACCTCACTCTATTGTTATTGCATTTTTCATTTTAATGTATATATGTATATATATTTAAATATATATGTATATATACACATACACAAACATCTATCTATCTATCTATCTATCTATCTATCTATCTATCTATCTATCTATCTATCTATCTATCTATAGTTGTGAAGAGTTTCTGTAGTTCCCAAGATTTGAAAATACAAGGTATACAGTGGAAAAAATCCCCTTCCCAATCTTATCCCCAAACCCATGTTCCACTTCCACCCCATGGATAACTATACTTCTCAGTTTATTTTCTGTCTTTACTGAGATATTCATACACATATAAGCACATATGAAAAGATATTTCCTTTCATTTTTCTATTTTCACACAAATATTTTACACAAACATCTGCACTTTTAAAAATTTCTTCTAACATATCTTGAAGGTATGTCCATATTTAGAAAAAAAGAAATTCCTCATTCTTTTTTACAGCTCCACATATTACCCTGTATGATGATTTTTCATTTATCTGGGCTCTTATTGAAAGATTTTTGACTGATATATTTTACTATTACAGATAATACTCTAAGGAATACATGTTTACTTTATTTCACATTTCATATTTCCAAGAGTATATCTGCAGAATAAATCCTAGAAATGAAATTGTTGAGCAAAAAGGTAAATACATTTGTAATTTTGACAAATGTTTCCAAATTACTCATCATATGTATTGTACCATTTTAACATTCCCACCAGCAAAGTATCATAATTCTATTTTCATAAGTTACACAAAAAATGAGTTATCAATATATTGGATATTTGCAAATCTGATTGTTGAAACTTGGTGTGTCCGTGTGGTTTTATTATTGTTTCTCGTATTCTAAGTGAGGTTATGCATTGTTTCATTTATTAAAGAACTGTTGGATTTAGCTGAGATTTTTGCACTCACAAGGGTTAGAATACCAGACTCATAGTGACTGAATCAAAGAAAGGAAATTCATTTTTCACATAACTGGACAAGCATGGGCTTCAATTTCAAAGTCAAGGATCAGAGTTAGGATTAGAATTTTCCTAAGGAAAATTAGAGTTGTATAACATAAATGAAAATGAATGAGTACCAAGATGGGTACCCAGCATCTACATGTATCTTTCTCCCTATACATGCATCTCAAAAAGTGCTCATGTCTACAGAAAAATTTTAAAATCATTTACTTGTTATCTAGAGGGAGGCAACCTAGTGTTTATTACTTCAAATCTGGAGTATCTAAGTGATATGCATTTTTGCTTATATTTAGACTTGGTTTCTCATGATCCAGCAATTTATAATACATCATAACATTAATCATCCTCAATCAATATACAATTAATTGATAAAGGACAATATAAGTGCCATAAAAACTCCATTGTAAGCACAGAAAATGGGAAACACAACAGTGCTGCCTAGAACACAGTCCATGTCATATCTTAGCCTTAGCAATATAATCTGGCCCTTCTGGTTTTGTTCTCTGGAAAATTTTCCTTTGAAATAGTCTGTGTTTAGCTGTGACTTTTAGCTGCCCACTTCCTGTTGTGTGAGTTTGGAGGACCTGGGATTGCCTAAGGTTTGAACATCCCTGACTTACCGAAGCTCTGAGTTCTAAAGAGATAACTTCAGTATGCTAGACATTTAAAGGAAAGCAATATTGTCCACATTTTATAAATGAGGAAACGAAGGCTTGGAAAGATTAGGAATCTTAGCCCATAGTCACAAAGATATGAGTGACAAGAACAGTGTCAGAATCCAGGTGTATTTCCTTCTTTCAGCATACTGTCATCCCAATGTGCTCTCTACAAATTGGCTTTGTTGGTAGTGCTTATATCAGTAATTATCAAAACTTTTATTTCTAGCAACAGGAAGTGGAAACCCATGGTCACAACTCCCAACCATGTTTTCTAAACTCTTGTCTTTAAAGGGAGACGAAAGTAATGAAACTTCTCAATTTGTCCTGTAGGGGCCACTTTAATCATGGAATATTTCTTTTGAGCACTACAGCCCTGATCTTTCAAAGCTGCAATAGATCCGAAATTCTAGAAGGCAAAGAAGTTTGATGCGTCAATGTACGCAGCCAACAGGTCAGTACTAGGACCTCTACACATGTGTTTAGTGATTTATCATTATAATAAATGAGTTAGGACTCTGTTACTTTCTTTAAAATAAATTTATTGGATTTTAAAAATAAGGAATACATTTGTATGACTCCAAAATTGAAAGGAATAGGAGAATATTTAGTAAAAACAAAAACAAAAGCTCCCTTTTAATCTTGTCTCATCTGGTAAGTCCTCATGCCTGCTTCCTAAATATGTAACCTCTCATTGTTTCTTTGCATGTCCTTCCAGAGATTGACATATATATGAATACATATTTTCTGTCCCCTTCCTTTTATATGAGTGGTAGCAGAAAATTAATTGATTCACCAAACAACATATATTAGAGTATTCCACTTTATGGTTGTACCATACTTCATTTAACCAGTCTCTCTTGATGGACATTTAGGCTCATTTATATCTTTTGTTATAAACAATAGTATAATGAATAGCCTCATACATATATAATTTTTCACATGTATAAGTACATTTGTAGAATAAATTTCTAGCAGTAGAATTCCTGGGTTTAGTCCATGAATTTTTTATTTTAATAAACATTCTCACATTGCCCTTTATAAACACTGCAAGCAACTTATATTTCATCAACAGTGTATGAGGGTACCCACTTTCTCACAGCTTGGCCAACATAGCCTGTTACTGAACATTTAGATTTTTTCAAATCAGATAGGTGAAAATGGCATCTCTTTTCATTTTAATTTGTTTCTCTTGTTTTGAACAAGATTGAGCAACTTTTCATAAGTTGATAAGAGACAACTGAAAAAGTCAGAGGACTTTTACAATTGCAAGTGTCTGAAAACCAAACACTATCAGGCTTAAAGAAAAACTGGTGATATTTTTTATAAGTTTATGTCGATATTTTATGAACACTTAGCTTCCAGATTTCTGGGGCCTTGCCTCTAGGTCATGAAAGTCTCCAGAAAGCAACTATGGTCAGGTCTCTCCCTCTGCCCCTGTGTTAAGGGACAGTGATAACTTCTTGGTCCGGGGGCTGTTGTTTTCCCTCTCAGATATTGACTTATTACTACATGTGACTCTGGGGCAAGCAGCTCATATGGAGGTGTGGGGATGATCTACTTACAAGACTAATTCCTCTTAGAATAGATTTTTTAAAAATTTAACTTTTATTTTAAGTTCAGGAGTACATATGCAGGTCTGCCATATAGGCAGACTTGTGCCATGGGGGTCTGCTGCACAGACCACTTTGTCACCCAGGTATCAAGCCCAATACCCACCAGCCATCTTTCCTGATCCTCTCCCTGCTCCCACCCTCCACCTCCCAGCAGGCCCCAATGTGTGTTGCTTCCCTCTGTGTGTCCATGTGTTCTCATTATTTAGCTCCCACTTTTAAGTGAGAACATGCAGTATTTGCTTTTCTATTCCTGCATTAGGGTAGATTTTTATATCAATTTGGTTGCCTTTCCTCAACCGATAGTGTGAACTCCTCACGGAGTTAATAAATTCAGCCCCCCAGTTCAAGATAGTTGCCATAGTCACCTTGTCACCCTCAAGAAGGAGTGTTTTTCTCCATCATCGTGAACCCAGTGGAAACAGGCTCTTCACTGAAATTTCTTTACCCTCTCTGCTCTCTTCCCTAAAATCTGGCTGTTGCTTTTTCCTTTTCAGTCAACATTTCTGCAACACTCATCTCTCCCTCTTCCACCTTTCATAGTCTTGTATTCCTTTTTAACATTACCACAACATACATTTGTCATCATGTGCCTGTTATCGAATGGACGCAACCTTGTCCATTCATTTGCTTTACTGACCTAGCTCTTATAGGCACCTGTCCCTGAGACCTAGAGTTAATCTCCTGTGTAATTTGAAGAAAGGAAATACAAGAAAAGCCATATTTTCAAATTCCAAATTTAAATCAGGAGAAGAAAAAAATTCCAGAGTGTAATGCTTTGCCGACATGATGCCAAACTAACTATTCAAGAAAAAAATTGCTGTCCTTCCAATGAATTCAGTCGTTTATTTTTTTATTAAATTGGTTTAATTGACCAAATTTTTTGGTTTTAGATGAACATAGTTTCAGCCTGCTGTTTTATGAGCTTGTTAGAGGCCATGGGTTGATTGGAAAAGCCAGGAAATCCCAATGATAACCTAGAAAACATTTCAAAGTATCAGAGGAGTCTACTGTAAATGTCATCTTTATTATAGCCTCTTCACAAGGCATCTCTGTGTAGAATTTGCACATATTAATGTGGAAAGAACAAGAGCTTTGGAGCCAGCAAACCTACATCAAACTTAGCCTCAGTCTCATGTTTTTGCTCTGATGCTTAGAAAATTATTAAACCTCTCTGAGCTTATCGATACACAATAAAATAATTAAGGATCTATTTCCCAATCACTAAACATTTAATCTACCATGATGTAAGCTCCATGATATTTGAAACATAGTAGGTAGTCAGTAATATGTGTTGTAGTGCCAACTATACCCCCAGACATTGTGTAAATGCCTATGTATACAAGTGATCAAGACAGAGTTCCCTACACCCAGGGAAGGTTGAAAACTAGTTGGTCAACCAGACAAAAAGGCAGGACATTTCAGTGTAGTTATGGGTGGGTACAGGGAGGAACATATAAATTTGGGAAACTACACACAGTTCCCTATACCTATGCAATAGAATGGGGTGGAGAGGAATGGTGAGCCATGAGTTTGAGCCATGAGTTTGAGGAATGGAGAGCCATGAGTTTCAGGCAGCATCTGGTGGTCAGGTAAAGGCCTTTGGCTTCTATCCCAAAGCAAAGGGGGAACCCCTGAAGGACCTAAGACAAAGAAGTGACATAACTGGATGCATGTTTTTAAATGTTCAGCCCAGCTGCAGAATGTGCAGGAAGAACTGGGAGGAAGCAAGACTCTAGAGAAACTTGTACAGGCAAGAAATAATGGTAGCCTCAACCAGGAAATGGCAATGGAGCTGAAAAGAAGTGAATGAATGTGAGAGATATTAAAATGTTGAAACTGAGTGCAATGATTGATTAGACAGGGAGAGTTAGGGGAGCTGGAGAGGAATCTGAAATTTCTGGCTCTTACAACTATGTGGATAGTAGTACTATTCTAATGAACACAGAAGATGAACACGAATTTTTAGGTGAGTGGGAAGAAATAATGAAAAATACAGTGTATATGATCATCATGAGATATTAATGACATATCCATTGGAGTTGTCTAATTGGTTGTTACGTGTATGGGTCATGCTTAACAGAAAGAGCTGAGAGATATTAGTTTGAAAATCATCAGCATGTAAATGCTAACTGAAACCAGAAGTAGATGAGATTGGTCAAGGTGAATGAGCAGAGCAAGAAATAAGAGTCTAGACTCTGCAATGGTCTTCCACCCAGCAATCCTTAAGGCTATGATTGTGAACCCTGGTTGGATGCTAGAGTCACGGGAAGTTTATCAAGAAAAGTCATTCCAGGCCCCTATCACAAACTAATGACATCAGAACTCTGGGACTGAGACCCAGGCATCAATATTTTTTCCAAAACTCCCAGGTGATCATGGTTAAACTCTGACTTAAGGAATAAAGACAAAAGAGAGTTTGGATAAAAATCCAGGTAATGGCTGGATACAGTGGCTCATGCCTGTAATCCCAGCACTTTGGGAGGCTGAGGCAGGTGGATCACTTGAGGTCAGAAGTTCGAGCATGGTCAGCATGATGCCTGGTCATGCAGCCTGGTCAGCATGGTGAAACCCCATCTCTACTCAAAATACCAAAATTAGCCAGGCGTGGTGGCAGGCACCTATAATCCTAGCTACTCAGAAGGCTGAGACAGGAGAATTGCTTGAACCTGGGAGGCGGAGGTTGCAGTGAGCCGAGATCATGCCACTGCACTCCAGTCTGGGTGATAGAGCAAGACTCCATCTCAAAAAAAAAAAAAAAATATCTATCTATCTATCTATCTATCTATCTATCTATCTATCTATCTATCTATCTCCAGGTAATGTGGTATCACAGAAGTCCAAAGGAAAGTCTGTTTGAAACAAAAGGAGTTGGCAATGGTTTTATGTGCCTTGAGGAGTGGCAAAACATCACTAACAACTTGAACGGTATCAGGAGTGGGGAAAGTGAAGGAGGATTGGCAGATTGCTATAGAATATTAGTTAGGATTTTGATACTAACAGCCTCCAAAAGAATTGCTTAAATAAGACAGAAGTATATGTCTCATTCAAGTCCAATAAGCCTAGGGATGTTGGTTCAGTCTGGAATGGCATTCCATTGTTTCTGTTACCTAAAGTTTTCCATCTTGTTCCCATGTCATGTGTGGCTTCCATTCCAAATTTAATTCATGGTCCAAATTGGCTGGTGGCATTTGAGCCATTTCATCCACATTCCACCAGAAGAAAGGAGATAAGACACAAGAGGTTATACTCTCTCCATTTAAGATAATTTCTCAGAAGTTACACATGTCATTTCCATTAGCATCCCAACAATCAGAACCTAGAGACATGGGCACACAGAACTGCAAGGGAAGCTAGAAAATGGTCTTTACTCAAGTGCCTTTACAGTCTTTAGAGTCTTTACAGTCAGGTGCCTGGCTAAATGCTAGGGTATTATTGCCATGAAAAACAGGAAGACTTGATAGGGGGCGACAGCTAATGATCTCTTTTAAAAGTGGGTTGAGAAATAAAGGGAGCAAAATAGAAATAGAATATAAGAAAGTCTTTGAAGATGTTTGGCTTTGTAAAGGAAAACAGCATAAATCATTCACTACCTGGAGATAAGAGGTTATAGGGCAGTTTTTAAAAATGGCTTGAATGTTGATTTAGAATGGGAGAGATTTAAATGTTTAGATGTGTTTGAGAGGATCCAGCTGAGAAAGTAGGTTTGTTAGAGAAGACACAGGAACATTTGAAGAAACCATGTACCTGAAGAGGTAAGGAAGGGCACTTTTTTGTTGCTGTTTTTTTTTTTTTTTTTTTTTTTTTTAGCAGAGCCTCTCAAACTTGAATTATGTTGTTAAAAACCAGATTCTGACTCAGTAGGTCTACATGTGTCTGAAGTTATGCATTTCCAACAAGTTCCCAGGTGACGTTAATGCTGTTGTTCCTAACTCACACGTTGGAAGGATTAAATCTAGGCAGGAGAATGGGTGGGTAATGAGGCTGGGTGTAGATCAGCTATGTTGTAGGGAGGACAGAAGGAAGTTGAGGGTCCTACCTAAAAGGCTTCTTTCCCTCAGTGAAGTAGTATTTAAGTTTACTTACCAAGAATTAGGAGAGAAGCAGTACAGTAGGAGATTTCAGGAGAATGGAGAAAGTTTGTAATAGCTCTAGGGTAAAGAGTGGAAAGAGATGACTCGAGAAATACAGGATGGCCAATGTTGAGGGCTTAAATGGGGCAAAGACTGCATACTGGCAGTGAAATCAATCTGCATGCTCTATGGTTTTCTGTAATAGTCCTCAGCAGCCAGGTGTAGAAACATAGAAGATGGATTGTCTTGAGAATTAAACTTTATTTCATTTGGTGAATATCCAGCATCATGCCTGGCACCTAGTAGCACACCAAAATGTTAACACTCACTTCTCCAGTGGAAATCATAGAAGATATACAATATTAAGTGGTGCAAAAGTAATTGCCAAAACCACAATTACTTTTGCACCAACCTAATAATAAGATTTTGGCAAAGACTGCAATTACTTTTGCATCAACCTAATAATAGGACCAACCGTCAGGGCCTCCCAGCTGACCTTTTACTTACATCTCATCTTTGTGGGTGTCACCCAAACCAATCTGCCTGTTACCTGCTAATTCTCCCCTATCTCTGTGCAATGTTTTCCAACTTTACTAGGCCTACATATAATCTGGAGTAGTTGTGAAAGACAGATTTTAGCTACTTCCAGAGATTTCTGCTCAATAGATTTGGTGGTGAAGTTCACTTGTATGTGATTTTAAAAAAACAGTCTAAATGATCCCAGTGCAGTTGGTCCATAGATAGCACTTTGAGAAACAACTGTTCTCAATCAGGCATCTTTTCAATGAAACATCCCATCACCGCTGCTATTCTATTTGGAACACCTGGAATTCCTCTTTGCGCTCGTTTAATCACAGTTTAATACTAATTTCTTCCAAGAATCCCTAGCTATTAATTTTACTCCATACTTAATAGAGAATGAACAATGGAGCACACTTCTTCAGCATTTTTATAGAGATGCCTATATGATTATATGCATGGTGTTATCCTGTGCCCTCTTGTTATGTCACATAACATTATTTCTATTTTCCAGTCCTCCATCACTACTTTAGACTGTGATCCCTCTAAATTCAGGAATCCTATCTCTGACCAGCATGGTGTTTAACCCTGAAAGTTACCCTGAAACTATATGCTGAGAGAATAGATAGGTGAACACATATGAGAATGCACAGAGAATCAAGAAACAGAAAAATTGATGGGAATACTAAAAGCAAGCAGTGTAGTGGAAAACAAAGATGTGATAAAAAGAATAAAGTAAAATAAAAAACCAGGATTTCACGGGAAGAGAATCATTAGAGCCTAGAAGACAATGTGGGTGACTTAATCACAAATAGTTTTAAGAAACCTGAGAAAAAGAGTCTGCAGGCAATTTGAAATAGACTCTTAAGTACCTGACAAACCTGAGAAAAATAGGTAGGAAAGAAATCAGTGCATTGAAACCCAACAAAGCTTCAATGTACCATCCCTTTTCAATCACTTGGAAGGAAAATGATGTGTTTAGTACATCCTCCTTCTTCATGTTTGGATCTTTAAATAGGGTATTTGGATTCACAGACTGTAGCCTCCTCGGATTGTCTCTCCTACCAGCACACTGCCGTGCTTTTTAAATGACACCAGACTTCCAAGCAAGATTGATTGTAAACTTGAAAAGGTTATATGTGATGTAATGAATAACACATGCTACCCCCTCAAGTGTATCTCTAGAAGGGCACATACCTAGGATCCTGTGTGTTCTCATCATTCAGAAAAGATTGGAAGGAATCTTGCTGGGCAAGCTGAAAGAAAGTTTCCTATTACGCTTATTTAGTAAACTGCCTGATCTTTAGTTCATTCAGTTTATGAACGCACAATTATTATGAACCAACTATTTTTGGCATTCCATAAATGTTTGTGAATAAATGTGTGGATAAATGGATATTATATGCAAGTTGGAGCCAAAGATTCTGTGAGGATATCAAGATAACACAAACAGGGTAGACATTACAACCTAGTAAGGAAATCAAGACATAAATAACACCTTCTAAGGAAAAAGTGATAAGTCGTATCACAGAGTGTACATATTGCTATGAGAATAGAGAATACAAGGGAAAAGGGGTTATTTCAAATGGTTGTTGGAAAAGGACTTTTGCAAGAAGTTGTGTTTGAGTTGAACTTTGAAGGATCTGGACATGCAGAATCCAGGAAAGTTTATCTGGGGCAGAAAGCAGGAAGTGAACTGTGTTGGGATGTGTGGAAGATGGAGAAGAGTTTAATTTGGATCAGATCTGGAGTTTATGAAGGACAACACTCACTGGGCAACAATGAGAGTTTGCATGGAGATCTTTTAAAGTTTTGGATTCATAACATAACCCAGGATGGTTAACTGCTAATATTTATTGAATGATTACTATCGTCCAGGCATATTGTAATAACATAAATTATCTCAGCTAAAGTTCACAATAATCCCATACATAGGTCCATGAAGTCTTCCTTATCCAAATATAATTGGTGTTGGGAAAGGCTAGGTTAAAAAAAAATCCCACTTGAAGCAAAAACCTTGATTTCATAGTAAATTGTGTGCATGTGGTTGTGGGTTGGAGATGGGGAGAGTTTGATTAGAGCATATCTTTTTAAAATGATTAACATTATAACATACATTTATTTTATCTTACATCAGCAATACATACACACACATTGTAACTACAACTTGTACCAGTTCTTAAAATGAACAAAGAATGATTCAAGTGGATGTTTTTTGGGAGGACACACACTTTTTCCAAGAAAATTACATGATTGCATAATACAATATTCTTTAGGTTTGCATTTTTAAAAAGATCATAAAGAGGAAGTTTTTACAAGATTATAAAAAATTCTGATCTTTATTTTCATAAAGAACTCAAATTGTGATTTTCCAAAATTTGAGTTCTTCATTATTTTCCTCAGAACTGCAAGATGAAATTTAGTCTTCTTTGAAATGCCTGTCATGTCATTGCTCTGGTTAATTGTTTTTTTCATGAAGTGACTTTGTATGTGATTCAGCTACTTCTCCACTTCTACTGAGTTTGTGAGACCTTGCGTTAGTTGCTGTGTTCACATTTTTGTTTACATTCATTTTAATTATATTCTTAATTATTGTTACCATTTTCACAAAATGCAGAGTTTCCAGTGTTGGATGATCAGTAAGAGTCTGATCAAAGCAGACATTGCTAGGCAGAGTCAAGGCACTTGAGTGGGGGATTCAATTGAAGAGGTCAATTCATGACTCAAGATTTTCAAATTATGACACATTTTATTATTTTTATTTTCCTATAAAAGATTGGCCAATAAATACCTGGATGATGAGAGCTCCCTGTGTTTTATGATTCCCATGTTACAGATCAGAAAATTTAAAGACCCGGGAAAGTCAAACAATGTGCTCACCACCACATGTCTTGTAAGTGATGGATTCAGAATTCCAAAGCAGCTTAACTTTCGTAGGTAACCACTAAGCAGTGTAGGGGGTGGGTCAAGTGCCCCTACTTGTCTATTAGCGATAAGTCAAGGCCTCACATTTACAAAACACTAGAAGCTCATCTTTCCTACATTGCATGCTAACTTATAAGTGTTCTTTTTCTCCCAACTTTAATGTTAGAGAGATTCTTAATTTTCTTCTTTATAAATCAGTATAAACTTGCATTTTTAAAAAAATTTCTATTTCCATAGGTTATTAATTTTCAATCTGTGTTTTTCCTGATATTTGTCATCAATGTATTTAAAGATTGGTTAGCTTAAACTCACAAGTTTTGATATAACAATCTCTTCATTGACCCATAAATTATTTTGAAATATGTTTTTAAATTTCTAAACAGAAGAATTAGTACTTTTTGACAGTTATTTTTCATCTTTTTGCATTATGATTTGAGAATATCATCTGCATGATATAGTCTCTAAATCCACTGGTGTTTGTCAAGGCTTGTTTTGGAACCATTATATGGTCAATTTTTGTAAATCATGGGCATGTGTTTAAAAACAGTGTGTATTCTTTAACTCTTGGATATAGGATGCTTCTATAAGTAAATTAGATCAAACTCATTAATTTTTCTGAAATTTATTTTAAATATTTACTATTTTTATTTGCTTTATTCATTAATTATGGAAATAATTATATTAAAAACATAATATATTCAAGGATTTGTCAATATTTCATTGTAATTTAATCAATTTTTATTATTTTAGGTTTATTATTATTATTATTAATATCTTACCCTGTTGCCCAGGCTGGAGTACAGTGGCGTAATCTTGGCTCACTGCAATCCCCGCCTCTCAGGTTCAAGTGATTCTCATGCCTCGCTTGGCCTCCTGAGTAGCTGGGATTACAGGCGTGGGCCAACATGCCCAGCTATTTAGGTTCACTGTTTTTAAGTTTTTAGTCAGTGTTTCAAACAGGTCCTTAAATAACAATTTAGCTGAGTATAAACTAGGTTGATAGTTACTTTTCCTTAGCCCTTTAAATACATTATTTCACTACTTTCTCGTCTCCAGTTTTGCTCTTGAAAAGTTTTTTGTTTTTGTCTAATAGTTGTGGCTTTCTTAGTTAAGTAACTTTTGTGTTTGCTTTTAAGATTTTAAGCTCCACAGCTTCACTGTGATGTATTTAGGTGTAGATTTCTTTTTATTTATCCTTCTTGAAAATGACATGGTTCTTGATTTGATGAATTCCACTTCTGGAAAATTATTACAAGAATTTTCAAGACTATATCTCTCCCATTTTTTCTATTCTGTTCTTTTGGATTGCCTATTAGGGTACAGGGACCTTCTAATTCTACCTTCCATGTTTGTTAAATCTTAATCAGTTTCCCTTTCTCCATGTTGCAATTTCCCAGTGCAATACGCCATCTAATATCCCCAGATAGAGCTTTCAGTTCATCATTTATTTAGCTGCCTAATCTGTTTTTTGTCAATTTAAAATTTTTTATCTGCTATTGTTTTTCCTATTTTCCTTTTCCCAATGTGCCTGCACATTTCTCTTTTTTTTTTTTTCATATTTTCTTATTCCTTTTTAGGGTTTCAATTTTTCATGTCTTACTTATTTTAAGCATACTTCTGTTATATTCTGCTTCAGATTGTCATCATATTATCTCAAGTTTTAGGTTATAATTCTGCTGTTTTTACGCGCTCTCACTGTGGTGAACGCCTTCCTTGTGTGGTTTGTAATTTTTTCCATGAGCTCTCTTATTTAGCCTATTTCCTTCTACTTGAATCCCTTCTGGCCTGCAGGTGAGAGTGTCCCTCCAGAGTGTTTAGTTTCAGTCAGGAGCTTAGGGTATTATTGGCCTAGGGATTAATATAACAATTGTATATTAATTTCTTAACCTGGGATTGAAGGTTTAACCTACTTGAGTAGACTAAATTCAAGCTCTAAACCCACTTGAGGCACAGATCTGTGGTATTAAATTATCAGGGGTAACTCTTTGCTTTGATTTCTTCAACCAGAATCCTGGCAGAAACAAATACATTTATCTGTTGTCTCTCTTTGCTAGGAATCAAATTTATTTCTTGGTCCACTCTTAGATTAAAAGTGCAGTACTTTCAGGGCAGCAGCCTCATGTGGAAAACAGTTCCAACTTTCTTCCTCACTTGGGTCTGCTCAGTTGCCATAAAAAAATACCATAAACCCACTGGCTTAAAAAACAAGACATTTATTTTCTCATAGTTCTGAATGATGGAAGTCTAAGAGCAGGATGCCAGCATAGTATGGTTCTGGTGAGGGCTCTTTTCTTCACTTGTAGACTGTTCCTTCTCACTATGTCTTCACATGGTGGAGAGAACTAGAGAGCAAATTCACCAATGTCTCTTTTTATAAGGGCCCTAATCTTATCATAAGGGCCCCACCCTCATAACCTTAAGTAACTTTAATTACTTCGGGAAAAGGAGGTCCCATCTCAAAATACTATCACATTGGGTGTTAGGGCTCCAGCACAGGGAGTTGAGTGGAGGGACACAAACATTTAGGTCATAACAGGCCCAATCTTTCATCTACTGTCCTTTAGTGAGTGTTAAAGCCAGGTTTCTAGTTTAGCAAGAGAAAGGTCCTCAGTCTTGCCCCACATCCTATTACAGCATCAGCTTGAACCCTTAGTGAATCAGCTGTCCAGCATGTTTAGGGTTTTTCAGGTCTTCTAATGTTACCTTATTGCTAGAAGCAAAAGCCTCTCAGATTCAGCTTTCACCTCTGATTTGTGTGACCTAACAAGTCTTTTGAATTTCCATTCCTTTCCTATTAAAAAGGGATGAAGTACACAAGTATAATTTTCATTCATCTCGTACAGTAATTCTGAGAAAGAGCAATTAGAGATAGCAATATGTTGCAAATTAAAAATGTTAAATATAGCAAAAGCAGATAGAGATTCTCTAATAATGCATTTTAATTATAATGCATTGATATAACACATTTTATCTGAGGATATTAAAGTATATTACAATTACATTATAATTCCTTGAAGAGACCATGAATGTTTCCAACCTAACAACCGTAGAAGCCATTTGGGATATGATTGTAAATTAAGTATTATTGACTCCCTTTTTAAAGATTATAATACAGTTCCTGGAGTGTTACACCATTGGTGAAGAGAAGGTTACCTTTCTCAGAACATGTGCTGAGTAATCAGAATGGTTGATTTCAAAGATGCGTCCTACAGGGTGAACAGTTCAAAGATAAGTGAAAAGGAGCTAAATATACAAATAGTCTTGGTTGGAGGCAGTATAAACATTGAGAATGGATGGCCCAGGAGTATCTTTATTGTCTTGCTATAGTCCCATGGTTTGGGAACAGATTATATTTTCCCAGGGTCTTTTCTCTTTTTCTTCAGAAATAAAGAAAAAAGATTAGTTGAAAATATTATTTGCTATTAAACACGAGGTCAAACCTAGTGTAGTTAGCACCTGCAGGAGAAGGCAAATGGAAAAACTAAGTTGACTTTCTTCATAATTTACAAGTAGCAGAGTCTGTTTGGGGCCTCCAATTCATGGTAAAGTTTATCCTTCAAAGATCAACTAATAATCATGGAATCAAACTGGCTTCCCTGGTATCCTGCAGAACAAGAATCAGTTCAAACTCAAGCCAGATCTCCCTTCAGAAACATGTAATGCTGATATTAAGGATTTACTTACAAAATTCAATATGGGAAAGAAGATGACACCAAACACGGTTAGCTTATTAAAGCTGCCGGGCATTCTTCCTGCTAACATTTAAGGAGTGTAAGTATCTAGGAATAATATTCAGGCAACTGATATGGCCATAATAACTGCTACAATATGGAGAGATGACCACTCCATACACTAATCAATTTCCAGTCTTAGCCCTAATGTAACTCATCTGATTTGACCACAACTTGCAATGGTTTGATTTGCTGTACAGTTTGGTTTGGTGTTTCAGACCCCAGACTTCACCCTGACCCTAAAAAGCAACTGAACTGAGTATTCAAGTGCCTGGCCACTCAGACCCTTTTTGGTATCCCCACACTATAACCAGAGGATGTTCTTGTAAGATAGTGAGATATCATTGATTAAATTTTTTGCATATTGTCCTAGCCTGAGCCTACAAGCCCAAATCAAACAAAGGCCTCCAGGTTCCAACCTCTAGTGCTTCCAATATACGTATCTCAACAGTCTGATTTTATGAGGGTTTCATGCTTGGTTTGAAAGATTCATTTTGACTTCCTATATTGCTGACCATAATGCTGCATGTGCTCTATTGCACTTGATCCTAGAGTTTTTGATTTCTTAGATTCAATACACAAGTAAATCAGTATTTAAGTATTTTGCACACTGACATAATCTTACCAACTTTTTAATCTTACCGCTATTATTCCATGCCAGAAAGAGCAGGACATAAATTATAATAAAAACACTTTAAAAACTTACCATATGAAAAACTCACTATGTTGTCTTCGCCTTTTTCATTGTGCCAAGAACTAGAGATAAATTAACCACAGACTGGGTGTGATCAGTGGCATTTGCTAACCTGCACTGTACTCTATACACTAACCAATTTCCAAGCTTAGCTCTAATGAAACTCTGCTTTAACCACAAATCCTAGTTGTTTGATTTACTGCACAGTTTGGTGTTTCAGACCCTGGACTTCACCCTAACCCTCAAGTATCAAATGAAGACAGACTTAGCATTAGCCATGTCCTTTCACTTCTCCCACACTGCTGGAGGTGAGCATGAGCCATGCAATTCTAACATTTACATTTGCTTCTCGGTCCCAAGGCTGGCCCAGAAGCCATATTTTATAGTCTATCTTTTTCTCCTTTCCATGTAACACGTACGTTTATTTGCATGTGTATTATCTAATAATATTGGAGTTTTCCTGGCAACATGAATTGCTCCAATAAGACTATGCAACTACGTAATCAGAACTTGATACCAGGGAAGATAGTCAATACCTTTCCTACGGAAAATTGTTTTCTGGCTTTGAATAAAAGTATCTGCAAGGACCTTTCATCTCTATACTCAACTACATCAAAGAAGGAAGGCTTCTGATGTATATTATAAAACTACAGAAAAGGGTTTTATCTGATACTTGATAATTGTACCAAACTGTGTGTGGAGGAAAGAAAACACTTCAGCAGCAAAATAGAAAGGCATAATTGATTACACTATTAGGAGCTGTGACAACATGAAGTAAACAGAATAAGATTATAAGAAGATTCAGCTAATAATGTATTTCTGACATCAATAAAATTAGTTGTTTTCATCTGTGTTGTGAAATTTCTGATTCATTTTAGCCCTGTGTATTATTCTATTACAACATGATGATTCTCATTATGCTTCCACAAGCCTATCAACAAATAGAGCCTAGATTCTAATTATCTCTATATTTAGTCAAAATAGTCAGGCTTCATCTGTTTCCAGAACAGTTAATGTATTTGGCTCATTACTCTGAAATCACTGAGTACAATTTAGCTCACTGAAAACACATCCAGCATTAGCTTATGTAAGGAACATAAAGGTCCACTGTGTGATGATTTTATTGTTTCTCTATTGCAGTGAGTCGGGATATAATAGCTATTACCGTTGATCACTAACTATGTACCAGACACTATGCTCACCTTTTATATGCATTATTTATTTAGTTCTTACAATAGCAAGTTATTATTCTCACTGTACCAATTTAGAAGCTTACCTAGAGTCATGCACCTAGAAAGTGTCAGAGCCAGGACAGTCTGATTTCAAAGTCTGACATTATAATCACTCTGCTATAGGACATACTTGATTACACAGATTCAAACTTTAAATCTGATATTTATTCAAAGTACAGCTTTGTCCCTAAAGAGATGGACTCTAGTGCCTCAACCCTGACATGAGACTGCTTTGAATGTGAAGATGGCCTTCCTTTTTATTTATTTCTCCAAGACGATTAGTCCCCTGTTGAAAATCTCTGAATGACTTTCCATTGGTTTTGGATAAAAATCCCAGTCTATGAGTTCCTGGGCACTTGGACTGTTCTCCATTCCAGGCTCCTTTATTTACTCTGGTTCAATTGCTATGGCTTTCTACAGTTCCTCCAATACTCCACACTATTTCCTTCTTTGGGACTTTCTGCCATCCTCTACCTTCTGACTCAGATATTTTTTCCTGCTTCTACTTATATCTCCAGACTCAGTTAAATTTATTTCTAAAGAGGCCTTCCTTCCTTGACTTGGTTCTAACCCCTCTCAGATACAGATCACCCATCCAGTGATCCAATAGAAGCCCTCCCAGAAATTGGAGGGAAGCCACATCTGTCAGCCACCTGGTAATAGGCCCACTGTCTGCAAACCCGGAAGTGGACTGTCATCTCATGTCAGCTTCATAGAAAAAGGCACTGGTGTTTCTGGGATCAAAAAATCCTAATGCTGAAGTCAACAAACTTTGTACTTTTTTTTTTTTTTTTTTTTTTTTGAGACGGAGTCTCGCTTTGTCGCCCAGGCTGGAGTGCAGTGGCGCGATCTCGGCTCACTGCAAGCTCCGCCTCCCGGGTTCACGCCATTCTCCTGTGTCAGCCTCCGTGTAGCTGGGACTACAGGCGCGCACCACCACGCCCGGCTAATTTTTTTTTTTTTTTTGTATTTTTAGTAGAGACGGGGTTTTACCATGTTAGCCAGGATGGTCTCGATCTCCTGACCTAGTGATCCGCCCGCCTCGGCCTCCCAAAGTGCTGGGATTACAGGCGTGAGCCACTGCGCCCGGCCACTTTGTACTTTTTCTGTAACAGTTAGACATTAACTGCTATTTTACAGGAATAAATGGTTAAAAGGGGGCTAACAAGAAGGGAGAAATTATCTGTTTAAAATCTATTTCAAATTGTGTACTCTCCCATAAAAATTTTAGCTATTTTCATTACAAAGGTAATTCATGCTTATTATGAAAATTTTAGAAACACTGGAAAACATAAATCATTCAACTTCCAACAATTTCGAGAAAATCTTAGGTAACATATGGTGTGTTTCCTTTCAGTCTTTTCCTGGGTACTTTTAAAACATAGTTGTGATAAATTTGTATCACACAAGATTGATTATAGTTTTTAAACTTTATCTTTTATTATTTATAGAAAGAAGTATGCATGAAATTATAAAATATTTAGGGAAAATAGAAAACATAAAGTTAAAAAGTGAATATAACCACATATGTCACTACCCACAGATAACTACTATTAATATTTTGGCATATGTTCTTGTAGTCTTTTTCTAGGATATTTTCTTAAGTTGTATTATAACATAGATAGTGATTTTATAGCAGAGTTAACACAGCAATATTCACAGATCCTAGAATGTTGCAGAATAATTTCTGAGGGCTAATAGTTTTCTATTTCAGTTCACTTTAGTTTACACACAAAGCTCAATAGAATAAAGCACTCTACAGTACCAAGCATTTTTTTTATTGTTATTATACTTTAAGTTCTGGGTTACATGTGCGGAACGTGCAGTTTTGTTACAAGGTGTACATGTGCCATGGTGGTTTGCTGCACCCATCAACCAGGCATCTACATTAGGTATGTCTCCTAATGTTATCCCTCCCCTAGTTCCCAACCCCCCACAGTCCCAAGTGTGTGATGTTCCCCTCCCTGTGTCTGTCTGTTCTCATTGTTCAACTCTCACTTATGAGTGAGAACATGTAGTGTTTGGTTTTCTAATCTTGTGATAGTTTGCTAAGAATGATGGTTTCCAGCTTCATCCGTGTCCCTGCAAAGGACGTGAACTCATCCTTTTTTATGGCTGCACAGTATTCCATGGTATATATGTGCTACAATTTCTTAATCCAGTCTATCACTGATGGACATTTGGGTTGGTTCCAAGTCTTTGCTATTGCGAATAGTGCTGCAATAAACATACGTGTGCATGTGTCATTATTGTAGAATGATTTATAATCCTTTGGGTATATGCCCAGTAATGGGATTGCTGGGTCTAATGGTATTTCTAGTTCTAGATCCTTAAGGAATTGCCACACTGTCTTCCACAATGGTTGAACTAATTTACACTCCCACCAACAATGTGAAAGCGTTCCTATTTTTCCACAACCTCTCCAGCATCTGTTGTTTCCTGACTTTTTAATGATCGCCATTCTAACTGGTGTGAGATGATAGCTCATTGTGGTTTTGATTTGCCTTTCTCTAATGACCAGTGATGATGAGCATTTTGTCATATGTCTGTTGGCTGCATAAAATGTCTTCTTTTGAGAAGTATGTTCATATCATTGGCTCATTTTTTGATGGGGTTGTTTGCTTTTTTCTTGTAAATTTGTTTAAGTTCTTTGTAGATTCTGGATATTAGCCCTTTGTCAGATGGATAGATTGCAAAAATAGTCCCCCATTACGTAGGTTGCCTGTTTGCTCTGATGATAGTTTCTTTTGCTGTGCAGAAGCTCTTTAGTTTAATTAGATCCCGTTTATCAATTTTGGCTTTTGTTGACATTGCTTTTGGTGTTTTAGACATGAAGTATTTGACCATGCCTATGTCCTGAATGATATTGCCCAGGTTTCCTTCTAGGATTTTTATGATCCTAGGTCTTACATTTAAGTCTTTGATCCATCTTGAGTTGATTTTTCTGTAAGACGTAAGGAAGGGGTCCAGTTTCAGTTTTCTGCATATGGCTAGTCAGTTTTCCCAACACCATTTATTAAAAAGGGAATCTTTTCCCCATTGCTTTTGTGTGTAAGGTTTGTCAAAGATCAGATGGTAATAGATGTGTGGTGTTATTTCTGATGCCTCTGTTCTGTTCCATTGGTCTATATATCTGTTTTGAGTGCCAAGCATTTAATTAAAACTTTCTTTATTGATTTCATATGTGGGCTAATACACAAGAGCAGACTGTCAAATCAGGCTCATTCTGAGAGTTCTCAGCCAGTAACAAGCCTTATTAAAAATTTCAGGTCATGGTCAGTCAAGAGGCATGGACAAAGCAAAGACTGGGACATCAAAGGGGTCCTTTTCCCCACATCAGACATGTATTCTGTGATAATAGTAGCAGAGGTTTTAGATAAGGCTTTTCAGGTTTACTTCACAGAGCAGGAAAAGTGCTTAAGTTATAAACATCTCCATGGTACACTCCAGAGAGTTGTGTAACATGTGATCTTCTTTAGGGAATCGTGTGTCATAAATCTGTAAATTCTGGGCTCATTTACTAAGTGATACTTAGCAAGGACGTCCTGCCATACATCAGTAATTTGTGTCATTAGATAAGAATCTTTCCTTTTAGCAAAGATTAGTCTATTTACCTGGAGTTCCAGGTGGCAGAGATTAGACTGGGTTGATCTGCCTTTTTATTCCCCCCTCCATGGTAATTCCTCCCACCACCCGCAAAGAAAGTGAATGGATCACAGACCAGCTGTTTAAATGCTTTCATTCTCAATGAGCAATAAGGAAAAACAGTATGGAAGTTTCTCAGATTCAAAATAGAACTACCATATGATCTAGTGGTTTCATTATTGGCTATATATACAAAGGAAATGAAATCAGTATGTCAAAGAGATATCTGCTCTCATGTTTATCCCAGCGTTATTCACAATAGCCAATATATGCAATTAATCTAAATGGCCATGTACAGATGAATGGATAAAGAAAATATGATATATACATCTCCAATGAAATATCATTTAGCCATAAACCAGAATGAAATTATGTCATTTGTGGCAACTGATAAACCTGAGGAACATTATGTTAAGTAAAATAGCAAATCACAGAAAGATAAATTACTGTGTGATTTCACTCATATGTGGAATCTAAAAACGTTGATTTCATAGAAGTAGACAGTAGAATAGTGGTTACCAGAGGCTGGAGAGGGAAGAGGCGAGGGAGGGACCAGGAAAGGTTGGTCAATGGGTACAAAGTTACAGTTAGACAGGAAGAATAAGTTCTGGTGTTCTCTTACACATAAGGGTGACTATAGCAAATAACAATGTAGTATATATTTCAAGAGCCAGAACAGAAAATTTTGACTATAATCACCACAAGAAATGATAAGTGTTTAAAGTGATGAATATGGTAATTACTCTGATTTGATCATTATATAATGTATAAATGCACTGAAACATCACATTGTATCCTATAAATATGTATAATAATGTGAATTACAAATTTTAAAACTAATTTAAAATTTTAAAAATATGAGAAAGCAATATCATGATAAAGAGTGTCACACAAATATTTCGGTTTCCTAGTATATATAACAGTTATGTTTACACTATACTTAGTCTATTAAGTGTACAATAGTATTATATCTAAAAACGTACATATTTTAATTTAAAAATATTTTATTGCTAAAAAGTGCTAATGACTATCTGATTCTTCAGTAAGTTGTAGTTGTTTTGCTGGTGGAAGTTCTTACCTCAGTGTTGATGGCTGGAAACTGATCAAGGTGGTGTTTGCTGAAGGTTGTGGTGGCTGTGGCAATTTCTTAAAATAAGACAACAGTGAAATTTGCCTCATCCATTGACTCTTTCTTTCATGAAGGCTTCTCTGTAGCATGTGATGGTGTTTGATAGCGTTTGACTCACAGTAGAACTCTTTCAAAATTGGAGTCAGTCTTCTCAAACACCGTTGCTCCTTTATCAACCTAAATCTATATAATATTCTAAATATTTTGTCATTTAAACAATGCTCACTGTATCTTCACTAGGATTAGATTCCATTTTAAGAAAACACTGTCTCTGTTCATCCATAAGAAGCAACTCTTGGTTCGTTAAATTTTATCATGAGATTGTAGCAATTCAGTCATGTCTTCAGGCTCCACTTCTAATTCAAGTGGCTGTACCAATTTTCCTTCACAGAAGTAAATGGAATTCCTGTTGCTTCACATCCTCACCAGTATTAGTGCTTACTTTTTAACTGGGTTGTTCATTTTCTTATTAATGAGTTTCAAGAGTCTGTGCATTTAGTTAATCGTTATCATACTTTCTATTCCTAAAAGTTATATGATTGTTTTAAAAATTGGCTGTGTATTTTTTTGCAGTTTCCTATTTGCAGATATTTTCAAGCTTTTCCTTTGTTAAACTTATAGAATATCATTATTTAAAAATATTTGCTGACAATTCTTATCTATATTGTCTTATGGCTTTGTTTCTGGCACTTCTCACTCGTGGTAGCTTGTTTTCTTGTGTGCTTTGTCATTTTTGACTGTGTGTTGGAAATTGTCCTTGAAACATTATTTGTGGAGAATCTTTGAGGCCTCAAACAGAGATACCTTCTTTCAGAAAGCATTTGTATTTATATTAATGTCAGAAGCCTAGAGGCATTACTAGCCTAAGACCAATGTAGACTAAAATTAAACTACATTCATGGCTTAATATTTTTGGAACTACTTAGGTGACGTGAATAGGACTGCACACCTTCACAATGACTAGTTTATAAATACAGATTCTAAGGGAAATATTTTATTTCCCCTCTTCTTTGCTTAGCACAAATACAGTCACCTGGTTTATTTTGGGTGGTGGGTGTGATGAGTCCACCTCTTCTCATCCTTATCATAATAGCGTGGCTATTTGAAATCTCAGCTTAATGTGGGAGGGACCCTATTTAACTCTCCCATTTCAGCATGCCCTGGGACTTAATGTAAAAATCAAAGTTCACAGTTGCAGAAACTGACAAAGGCCATGGGAGACAACAGCACTGCATTTCTGGGTCCCCATTTTCTTCACAGGCCTCATAATTCCATACTTTCTTATCATTTCTTTGATGTCTTCAAGTTTTTAAAATTATTTGATGCAGAATTTTTAGTTATGAAAGGTATTTATATTTGACATAGAATGCTTAGCTCTGTGAGGGGTTGGTCCCAACCTACCAGTTTGCTTTAGTCTCAGAAATGGAAGTGTCCCTTGTGGTCTTCTGAATCTTTTAGCCCTTTCATATCCTTTACCCTCCATTCACCCTGAAAAGTTGTTATTGTCCAGATTTCTGACCATGGCATAATTTTTCATTTGGATATTTACTCCCTTGGTTTGCTGACAGTCACTGGCATGGGCTAACATCGTCTTCAATGCAACGTTGCTCTGAGCTACACTTTTCCTTGTGGATGTATTTGCCTGCATCTCACTGAACTCAGCCTTTTCTTAAAGCAGCTTCTCTCCTTTTGTCATACTCATCTATGAAACAGCACCATTTTCCCCAGCATCAATCTCAACATGTAGAGTCACATGAAGAGTTGTTCTTCATGCTGTGTAATCTATGCCTAACAGTGCGTCTCCGACAGGACTCCTGTCCCCCAATCTCGTCAGCTCTCATCTGAGCCCCCACCACCTTCTGCCTGGCTCCCTTCTCTGTAATCTTCCACCTTTGGTCTATTCTGAGCATTGCCTCCATCATTGACCTCTCTTTTTCAGAAACCCTCCATGAATTCACGTGGCTCAGTAGACAAACACCCAGACTCCTTAACCAGCTGTCAC
Source organism: Rhinopithecus roxellana (assembly GCF_007565055.1). Lineage (NCBI taxonomy): Eukaryota > Metazoa > Chordata > Mammalia > Primates > Cercopithecidae > Rhinopithecus > Rhinopithecus roxellana. Next base: position 125,533,066 of record NC_044554.1, on the reverse strand, counting down.
TTCTGCCCCACATCATCTGCCCTGATGCTTTCTTTCAGGTGTGTAGCCCACACCACACAGGCATCAGGCCAACTTAACAACTTGTAAATTTCTGAACACTTTATATTTTTCCTACCTCTATACTCTTGTACATTCCATTTATGTTCTGGAAGAGTCTCCCTGCTGAATCTTTCTTGAAATATAATCATGCTAAATCATGCCAAATTCTAAATGTCACTTCCTCCAAAAATGTATTTCCCCTTCATCTTAGCCTTCCTTTATTTTTTAAAACAAATATTATTGTGTGCATTTCAGTTTCACAACATGATGTTGTGTGATACATATAGATTGTAAAATAGTTACTATAGTGAAGCAAATTAACATATCTTATCATCTCACATAGTTACTTTTTTGTGACAAAAGCAGCTAAAATTTACTTATTTTTAAAAGTTCTTAATACAGTACAATTTTATTAACTATAGTCCTCGTGTTGTACATTCAGTTACAATAGTCAATGTATGAAAACAACCTAAGTGGCCATCGATGGACAAATAGACAAACAAAATGTGATATATACATAACACAATAGAATATTATTCAGCCTTAAAAAATATGACATACATATGCACAGTGGAATATTATTCAGCTTTAAAAATGAAGGAGAACCTGCCGCTTGCCAATCACCATATGAATGAAGCTGGAGTGCATTATTCTAAGTGAAATAAGCCACAAACAGAAAGAAAAAGATCACATGCTCTCACTTAAATGTGGAATCAAAGAAAAAAGATAGGGAGATGTATGTCACACAACACAAAGTAGCTGATATCTAATCTTTCTTTTCACAAAAATATAAGTTTTTATAGGTCAAAAGTGTTTATATATTGGCAATTTCATATGAGTCAACCTAAAACCTAGTTCTCTGCATAAAATTAACATGTGGCTAATAAATATTCATTTAAATGTGTGAATTGACATTTTGAGAAAAATAAGCAATGCAGTCCAAAAATGAAAGAAGGTCTAGCTTAACACTTTCAATGTAAGGAGTATTAAAACTGTATCTCTCTAAATGTATAAATAATTATATATCATATGTATGCATGTGTGTATATATTTTATATACATAATATATACAATTGCCTAAGGAAATTAAAAAGCACTGTGACTAGAGTGCAGAGAAGAATAAGGACAGTGAAAGTAGCAGTTACCAACGCTTGAAAGTAGCAGTTACCAATTGCTTGCTGCTCACATATGTTTAATAAAGCTGGAGGTAAACCAATAACCTGTATATATACCCGAATGTACTTTGAACTAATTGACTGCAAGGGACTCTTTAAGAACAAAGTGTTATTATTGGAACAATACTATTGAAACATCATGTGATAATTGGAAAACAAACTCAGGGACTGCAATTTAACTTAAAAATCGAAGGAAATTCATTTAAGTGCTCTCTTGACATTTCACTTCTTGCTAAAATCTACTTTTAAAAGTCAGATTAACCAGATTGTCCATTAACATTGATCACATTAGCTAGATAATTTCCAAAGCTCCATTTTACTTATGCCATTTGGATACAGCATAATATGAAAATAAGGACAATGTACCTTGATGCATAACACACAGTATCCACGTAACTTCTTTTGCAGTCTTTTAAAAGTGATCCTCTCTGCCTGAACCTTGATTCAACTATGTGCCTACTATTTTACATTAGGTAAGCATGCAACAGAGTCATTAGCAAAGACTTCTCTGATGTCATAAAAGGAGTGCTGCTGCCTTGCCTTATAACAGTGTACCCTCTTATGTAGCCAAGGACAAAGTTCATAGACAAATACAAATGACACTTTGCCAAGATTGCCTTAGTAGTACCAGTAATAAAAGACCCTGAACTGGAAGGCAAAGCCCACCTTCCTTTGCTGCATTGGCTCCTTCAGTTTACCCAGTTGTCCTGTGACTGAGGTCTTTATCACCAAGGAAACGAAGAATGTACTTTGAGGTCAAAGCAAATCTTCTGCAACTTTCCCTGTAAAAATAAAATGAGTACATTTTGTACCACCTGCATAACAGGAATAAATAATAACTGAAAAAATGTATACAATTTTGATACTTTACCCAATGACCTGATATACATCCAACGACAGGAGTCTTGACTTTTGACAGAATGTGTTTTGATAAATATGGGGATGTTTTTACTTTGTGTGGCATTGTGGTTTCTTTCTTTTTAATTTACTCAAGATTGTGTGTGTTTGTTATACAATTTGTGGAGAGACTCCAGAATCTCCTCTATTTCAAACCAGAAGAACTCTCAGATGTATAGTTAATGGATATCCAGGATATTTGCAATGTTGTATATGCTTTTAAAGTATGTTTGCTGAAGGAAAATAACAGCACTGAATCAAAGCCCCAAGTCTGATTCACAACTATTACTAACAAGGTATATAATCTTGAGCAAGTTTTTTAGCCTATTTTTAGAAATCTAGCTTCTCTTTCTATAAAATTAAAATGAGACTCTGCCCTTCTATTTTATTAAGATGTCATGAGGACATAAGGATTAAAGTATATTTCATTAAAACCCTTTATAAAGTGCAACATAGCATGCATATATCAAGTATTGCTGTTAATTTATCTTACATAAATATTGCAGGACTTTTCCTTAGTTTAGATAAAGACTGGGTTCTCGCCTGTCCTACAGCCATAAAAATTTAGGCTCGAAACCATCACTCTCAGCAAACTACCACAAGGACAGAAAATCAAACACCGCATGTTCTCACTCATAGGTGGGAATTGAACAATGAGAACACTTGGACAGAGGGCAGGGAACATCATACACTAGGGCCTGTCTTGGGGTGGGAGGATGGAGGACGGATAGCATTAGGAGATATCCCTAATGTAAATGATGAGTTGATGGAATTGAACAATGAGAACACTTGGACAGAGGGCGGGGAACATCACACACCAGAGCCTGTCTTGGGGTGGGAGGATGGAGGATGGGTAGAATTAGGGGATATACCTGATGTAAATGATGAGTTGATGGGTGCAGCAAACCAACATGGCACATGCATACCTATGTAACAAACTTGCACTTTGTGCACATGTACCTTAGAACTTAAAGTATACTAAAAAATAAATAAATAAATAAATAAATAAAAATTTAGACTCACAGAAGGTTTAAAAGGTGAGTAAAGCAGGGTTTTATTGGGTGAAAATGGGGGGGAAGAGGGAGTGAACAGGGCCTTAAGGCCAGAGCCCCCTGCTAGAGTGCTTCCGCCCGCCATTGGAATACCAGGTTCCACACAGGAAGAGGCAGGGCCAGGCTCTTCCTGCTGCAAAGGGTGCGAACCTCCCGAGGCTCCACCTCATTGGGCAGGCTGGCTAGAGTTTCTCCAAGGACCCCCTTTCACCTGGCTGTCTCAGAAAGATACAAATATAATGAGAATAAAGAATACTTTGGCAACTATCAGTGTTATGCATCCCTTAATAACAGGTTGGTTTTATTTCCCAAATTACTTTCTGTTGTTGTTCCGCTACTACTTTACTCAGACCATTAAAGGAGGATGGTGCATAGTGTGAATAGAGTTATGTATGGCCTCTTCTGTGATGCAAGTGGGATCTCTGTTCCCTGATTGCAGCATTATAACCTCTCGTTATAACATGCACTATAAATCATCTTGTGCAGAGGAGGCAGGATTGGATCTTCGGGTAATCTGTGAATAGTGACACTCTTTATAGCAAGGTTATCCTCTGCTTTTGGCATGATGGGGAGAGTTTCCAGAATACATGACACTGCACCTTCATTATACAGTTAGATACAATGATTAGTAAAAAATCTATTTCTATTCCATGGAGCAGCTTCTAAAAGGGGCACAGTGAGGAAGCTACACATTGAACAAGACAGCTGACTGAGAAGCATAGATGACACCAAGCCAGCTAATAATAAAATAACAATATTTTACACTTCACTAACACTTTTTTGGTACTCCCCCAAAAAAGCACAAGGAAAACCCATAGACTTCTCATGTAAGATTTTATTTGATCTTCACAACAATCTTATGGAGTAAGCAGACAAATTATGCTTACTGCCATTTCTACAGATATTTGGAGGGGTTAAGTGACTTGACCAAGTTGACAGAAATGTTCTCACTCCTCCTATAGTTCTTTCTCTAATATTTCTCACTGTGCAAAAAGGTAGACAAAAAACATTCCACTAATTATGTTGCTTTATAAAATTTTTATCTTACTATCTTGAATGAAGCTTGAGACTAGGTGAAGAGAATGTGAAGTGAAAGAAGAAAACACCACAATAAGGTTCTTCAAACTGCATAAAATTGTGATGTATTAGGTTTACACATAGCATTTTGAAACAGCCATCTAAGATCAGTGTGTAGCATTCATTTGAAATTTTTTGTAATTAAAATAATTTTTTTTTTGAGATGGAGTCTTGCTCTGTCACCCAGACTGGAGTGCAGTGGTGCAGTCTTGGCTCACTGTGACCTCCACCTCCTAGGTTCAAGGGATTCTCCTGTCTCAGCCTTCTGAGTAGCTGGGATTACAGGCATGCACCACCATGTCTGGCTAATTTTTGTATTTTTATTAGAGATGGGGTTTCACCATGGTGGCCAGGGTGGTCTCGAACTCCTGACCACGTGATCCACCCACCTTGGCCTCCCAAAGTGCTGGGATTATAGGCATGAGTCACCACACCCAGCCTAAAATAGTTTCTGAAAATAAATTCACTGTAACTTTTGTGTAAGCACTTTAAGATGCATTGAAATGAAAGGTATCAACCGATTTTTAGAAACTATTTTCCAGTGATTTGGATGGCTCTGACTACATGGCCATACATCCTCAAATGTCATATACTTGTGCTGTTTTCATGCCACTCACACCAAAGAAATAAATGGTAAATACATGTATGCATGCATGGCTGAATGCCTGTTCAGAATTTAGAATTTGTCAGATAATTTTATAGGTTCTTTCATAAAAATTATACCTCTTATTGTCTGAGGAAACCTTAGGTTTTTCAAGAGAGAAAGTCATCTTCAGTTAGGGGCCTGTACCTTTTGGTAAACAGTGGTTTGAATATGTGAAGTAGAAGAAAATTCAACGAATGAGGATAATATAATCTATAACTGTGAGACTCCCAAAATTAGACTTTGAGTTGCTGGAAGGATGGTAGGTTTTTTGTCAGTCTCTGTTCTTTCCTCAACTGGCAGGGAATAGGTGCTGGGTAATTATTTGCTGAATTGTTGGTTAGATGGATGGATGGATTGATGGATAAATTAAAGGTAGCACTCCCTCCAGTAAAATTTCCTACAGAAACCACATTTTAAATTTATCACGCACTTTTGAGCCTCAAAATAAGCCCTGTGAGCAAAACAGTCAAAAACTAACATTCTTTTTTACTTTATTTTTTCTTTACCTTTCTGACTCTGACCTCTACAAAAGCATCAAGTAACAAAGTAGCATGGGTTAATTGCAGTGTCATTTTATACAAATCCTCATGACATAGACAAGATAGACATTATAATCAACTTCCTTTCAAAGACTAGGAAGCCAATATTCAATGAAAGGAGTGCAGCCAAGATTGTTTCCAAGCTACCTGAATATACATTCTGGATCTTTCCTATCAAATGTTCTCTGCAATCTCATAGTCCCAGAATCTCGCTCTCAGATCTCTAGTAATTAATCCTCTAGTGGTGACATAATAGGCATGATAAATACTCAAATTTAATGCTTCCGAGAGGTACTTAAAAATCTAGAAAAATGATAAAGTAATAAAAAAGTAACTTTAGAATCCCTGGATTGGCCTGCTAGCCCATGCTCCAATGTTAATGACATTGAAGGCACCCCTCTTGAGGAAATCTCAACTGTACAACCCCTACTATGCCCCAATTCAGCAGGAAGCAGTTGGAGCAGTCGTCAGCCAACCTCCCTGACAGTACTTGGGTTTTCCTGTTGAGAGGGAAGACTGAGAGACAGGACTGGCTGGATGTCCTAGGCTGACTAAAAATCCCTAAGCCTAGCTGGGAAGGTGACCACGTCCACCTTTAAACACGGGGCTTGCAACTTAGCTCACACCCGACCAATCAGAGAGCTCACTCAAATGCTAATTAGGCAAAAACAGGAGGTAAAGAAATAGCCAATCATCTATTGCCTGAGAGCACAGCGGGAGGGACAATGGTGGGGATATAAACCAAGGCATTTGAGCCGGCAACGCCTACCCTCTTTGGGTCCCCTCCCTTTGTATGGGAGCTGTCTTCACTCTGTTAAATCTTGCAACTGAAAAAAAAAGAATCCAAAGATGTGAAATTATAGAATTCAAAAGACAAGCTGCAGGAGTTGAAATGTTTGGCCAGAACGCTACCCTCTGCTCCTCTTAAGTTACATTCTCAGAAGTACGTTGTTAATTAATTAATGTATTCATGCAGGAGGGAAAAGAGATAAAAACAAAACATGATTTTATTTCTCTGTTAATGTCACTTATAGCTTCTCATTCTAACCCTGCAGAGATGTTCTTTATAATGCTTTCAATAACACTTAATTGCAGAGGGGCTTAAGATAACAAAATTACATTTCTTCAGCTACTGTGTTTTGTTTGTTTGTAGGTATATTCTGATTTGAATTAAAGTTTTGCCTGGAAAGTGTGAACTATTTCAAATTTCGATATTTTCCATGTCTTTTGAGAGTATCACCTATAAAGGGCACTTGGAAAATGTTTGAACTTATTTTTGTATTCTTTTGTTTCTTGCCTACTAGTCTTTCATTCCATTTTTCTTTACCCACACTCAGAGTTATTCTGACCTCAAACTTGAGTTTGGATTGTGAAATTCTCAGGTAATACGAGGTGTTGTGTTAGTTAATAAATAATATTTATTTAGTGTAGAAGTTATCTGCACTAAAAAGGAGGTCTAAGAAATTGGCAAACGTTTGAAAAGTGTGTTTTAACCAATAATATGAGGCATGCTTACAGATAACAGACAACTTTCTAGACTTGCACTCATCTCTTTTAGTTGTCTTTGTAACAAGTGACATAACTAAGTGGCTGACAAAAATGACATCACAAATTGGTTGAGAAAACCAATCATCCTAGTGGCTCTTAATATTACAATATCTCTCCCAGAATCTCAGTTTCATGATGGCATATGTGGCTTGAGATCAAGTAGAGTAATTTGAGTTTCTCCTATGTCTGTGCAAATCATCCTTATGAGTATGAACCTAATCTCAAAGCTCAATCTCAAGCATGTGCGTGCACACACACACATACACACACACACACACACACACATACACACACAAAGCAATGTAGTAACGAGTTAAGGTTTTCTTGAATTTTATTTATAACGAATTAAACTTCTCTCCCTATTCCTCTTTCCTCTTCAAAGGGCCATGTATGTAATTCAGTAGCTTATTAACTTGAACAAGAAAAAAATACATTATTATTTTCATTAACCTCTATATGAAATTTAACATGTCCTTCTATTATGAATGTAGGCAACAAATTTGTGTCATCTTTGCCAATCAAAAAATAGACATTTTCATATTATACCAATTTTTGGTAGATATATTAAAATATTTGAATTTTTCTACCCCCAAATCATAGATGTTATGAAATCTATTTCTAGATCTTGTTGTTTAACGTACTCATTAAAAAGTACATATATTGGCCAGATGAAGTGGTTCACACCTACAATCCTAGCACTTTGGGAAGCAGAGATGGGCAGGTTGCTTGAACCCAGGAGTTTGGGACCAGCCTGGGCAACACAGTGAGATTCTGTCTGTCTGTCTCTCTCTCTCTCTACATATATATATGTACACACACACACAATATATATATACACACACTATATATACACACACACAATATATATATAATTTGTGTATATATATTTTTACATATATGCATGTATATATGTATTTTGTATATATACACAAAATTATATATATATTTATATATATAATTTTTATATATTTTATAAATATAATTTATATATATATAATTTGTATATATATATAAATTGCCTAGGCGTGGTGACTATAATCCCAGCTTCTTGGGAGGCTGAGGCAGCAGGATTTCTTGAGCCTGGAAGGCAGAGGCTACAGTGAGCTGTGATCATGCCACTGCACTCAGCCTGACAGAGCTAGACACTGTCTCAAATAAAGAAAAAACAAAAAACCCAGAGGTCAAACAAAAGAATCATTGCTCCAAGACACACATTTACAGAAATGTAGTAACTTAGCCACAAAAGGGCCCATTTGTTGTAGTGAAATAAAATTAATTTAAATAGATGGTAAAGAGATATAATGTATATGAACATAGTTTGTAAGCTGTAAGAATGTTATGTAAATAATGGCATTATTGCTCTATTATTAATGATATTAAAGTATAAAAGACAATACCTCTTGAAAGTTATTTTTTTGCCAAATTTTATAAAATTTCTTGCATTCCACTCTGGTGGAAAGAAAACTTAAAATGCTTATTTCATCTTCATTCAAAATACAAACTTAATTATAAACTATATATGCTTCTTCCCTACATAGGGCTTTTCTTCTCCACCCTACCCCTTGAAAGGATTTGCATATATTAAATATGGAAATTTCTTTACTTCAAGTTCTGTGCTCTCTATTTCAAATATCCTCATCCATAGGAAAAAATAAGATTCTGGAAATATCATGTAACAAATTCCTTTTAATTTAATAAATGAGATTTTTAAGAAATATATATTTTTCTATTTCCATAGTTTTCCCCTTTGTATGACGGTTTTGCATTTTACAGTAACATAACTTTTTTTTCCTATTTTTATTCCAAAATATCTTATGAAAGGATACATAAATATTACTCCAAACAAGAGGCATTTCATGGAGGAAATGAAAGAAAGAGCTAAGGAACTTCCCAAATTGATATATAGATTCAACACAATCTCTATCAGAATTCTACCTGGCTTCTTTGCAGAAATTGACAAGCCCATCCTAAAATTCATATGAAAACCAAAGGACCCAAAATAGCCAAAACAATCTTGAAAGAGATTAACAAAATTGGAGCACTTACAATTCCCTATTTCAAAACTTACTACAAAGCAATATTAATCAGGACAGTATAGCACCAGCATAATGATAGATATATAGAGAAACAAAATAATTGAGAGTCCAGAAATAAATCCATTTATCTGTGGTCAATTGATTTTCAACAAGGATGCCAGGACCATTCGATAGAGAAAGAATTTAAATAGTGCTGAGACACCTGGATAGCTACAAGTCAAAAAAAAAAAAAAAAAATGAAATAGACCATTATTTTTTACTATATAAAAAATCAACTGACAGCTAGGCACAATGGCTCACACCTGTAATCCCAACACTTGGGGAGGGCAAAGCAGGAGGACTGCTTGAACCCAGGAGTTTGAGACCAACCTAGGCAATATAGTGAGACCTTGTCTCTATGAAAATGAAAATTAAAAAATTAGCCAGCCAGCAGTCCCAGCTACTTGGGATACTGAGGAGGGAAGATTGCTTGAACCTGAGGTTAAGGTTGTAGAGAACCATGATTATATTACTACATTAAGCCTGGGCAACAGAATGAGACTTTGTCTCAAAAAAAAAAAAAAAAAAAAAAAAAAAAAAAAAAAAAAAAATCACTTACAATGGAAAAAAGACTTATGAGTAAGAGCCAAAACTACAAAACTCTCAGAAGAGAACATAGGTGTAAATCTTCACGACCTTGGATTTGGTAATGGATTCTTAGATATATCTAACACCAAAAGCACAAGCAACCTAAGAAAAAATAGCTAATTTTTGAAAATCAAAATTGAAACATTTCAAGCTCCAAAGGACCGCATCCAGAAATTAGAAAGACAACCCACAGAGTGGGAGAGAATATTTGCAAATCATATATCTGATAAGTGGCTCATATGTTGAATATATTAAAAAACCCTAACAACTTAATAATAAAAAGTCTAACTCAAATAAAAAATGAGGAAAGGATCTAAACAGGCATTTCTCAAACAAACAAACAAAGATATACAAAAGGCCGACAAGCACATGAAAAGATTCTTGACATTATCAGTCATCAGTGAAATGCAAGTCAAAACCACAGTGAGATACTACTTTGCACCTACTGCAATGACTATAATAAAAAATGAGACATTAACGAGTGCCAGGAATAATGTGGAGTTGAAACCCTTGATTTGGTTGGTGGAAATAAAAATAGTGCAGCTGTTGTGGAGGACAATTTGGTGGCCCTCGGAAAGTTAAACATAGCGTTACCATTTGATCCCACAATTCTACTTTTAAGTATATAACCCCCTAAAAATAAAAACTTATGTTCACTGAAAAAAATTTGTATGTGAATATTCATGTGGCGTTATTCATGAGGTGGAAATAACTCAAATGTCCATTGGCTAAGGAATGGATAAGCAAAATGTGACATATCCGTAAATGGAATATTATTTATCCATAAAAAGGAATGAAGTACTGATCCATGCTAAGACTTACCATAGAATCTAGAAATTGCACTGTTGGGCATTTATCCCAGAGAAATGAAGACTTATTTTCACACAGGAATTTGTGTATGAGTGTTCATAGAAGCTTTGCTTGCATCAGCCAAAACTAGAAACTATACAAATGTCCTTCAAAGGGTAATTAGTTAAACAAACTGTGGTATAACCATACCATGGAATACTACCCAGCAGCTACTTGGATGAGCCTTAAAGAAACTTCGCTGAGTGGAAAAAAAAAAGCCAATCTTAAAGGGATATATAGTTCATAATTCCATTAATGTAACATCTGTGAAATAATATAAAGAGATGAAGAACACATTAGTGGTTGCCAGGGGTTAGGGATGAAGGATGGAGGAGTGGATGTGGCTATAAAAGAATAACATGGGGAAATCTTGTAGTACAGTTATGTATCTTGATTGTGGTAGGGCTTACTCAAGGCTATATGTGATAAAATTGCATAGAACTGTATATAACACACATAGAGGAATGCATGTATAACTGATTAATGGATTGAAACAATATCCTTTTCTTGGCTTTGATATTATACTTTAGATGTATAAGGTGTTCACATTGTGGTTGGGAGAGGGGGAGAATACTCAGGGAAGGATCCAAGGGATTTTCCTGAGCATTTCTTTGCAACTCTTTGTGCGTCTATAAATATGTCAACCTAAAAACTTTATACATTTTTTTTAAAGGGATGTGAAAACAAGATAATAGGCAGAAAAAATAGTCAAGGTGTTTGTGTGTGCTCTCACTCCCATGTCCTGCCCTGGGAGTGTTTCATTAATAACCACGTGGAAACTCACTGCTGCTATATACTGTCATTACTCTGGGGCTGGTCCATGAAGTTGTTTGGGGCAAAATGGGACACAGGAAGATTCTGTCTCACCCCTTGGGTTAAATGATGTTCCAGGGTCTCCAAAGCACTGTTGGTTTCTCACTATTTTCCATGGTGTATGAAACTATTTATCCTATTTCCATGTTGTTAACTAAGCTAAAATATTTTAAATTAAAACATAACACAAGGTGAACTAAAACCCACCAAAGACTAATAAAAAATAGAATTTCATGTAGCCATTAGAATAAATGAATGAATCTGAAAATATAATATTGAATAAGAAAAAATCCATTGTAGAAGTTGCGTATTGTAAGGTATGATTCATACAAATTTTAATACATACAAAACATAAATAGACTCATACAAATGAGATAAAACTTTAAAAATGTGTAAGTTCAGATTAGCGGTTCCTTCTGGGGAGGAAAATAGCAGCAATGAGGGGCTTTCACTGTAGCTATAATGTTTCAGTTCTTTAAAAATGTCTAAATCATGCTAAGCTTTGATACAGTTGGGTGGTGGGCACCTAATGTGTTGGCCGTATTTTTATCTATGCTTCATTGTGTGTTGGAACTATCTTTTTTTTAATATTAGGCTTATTTTCCACTAACTGCAACAGCTTGAACACATGCTGTTTTATCTTCTGCCTCCCCAAAGCTGTCTAATAATGACAATAATGAACAAGAAGAGGTATAAACTACTAGGACAAAGAAGCAAGAGACAAGATATAAGCAGACAAAGCACTCATAAAATATTTTTTTAAGTGAATGGACAAATGGAGACTGGATTATTAGGCCAAGGAAAGCAGAAAATACAAACCTTAAAAAGAAAGGAAGAGTATTGCTATGGTCTGATTAGTGTCCCCTCAAAATGTATATGTTGAAGCTCTAACACCCGGTACCTCAGAATGTGACAGTATTTGGTAACAAGGACTTTAAGGAAGTGATTGAGTAAAAAGATCCCACTAGGGTGGGCCGTAATTCCTTCCTGCGGGCATCCTTACAAGAGGAAGAATTCTAGACACACAGACACCAACATGCGCACACACAGAGGAAAGACCATGTGGGAACACAGTGAGAAGAGGGGCATCTGCAAACTTAGAGGCGCTTTGGGAGAAATCAAGCCTATCAACACCTCAATCTTGGACTTCTAGTTTCCAGAGCAGTGAAAAACAAATGTCTTGGATAAGCTATGCAGTCTGTGGTACTTTGTTATGGCAGCTCTAGCAAGCAAATCCAACCATCAATTAGCAGCAAGCCATTTTGCATTACAGAATCTCTCCAAAGCTTAGCAACAGGAATACCACAACCTTCATACATCTTGGGCACGGTGGGCTGAACACCGAAGAACTGGTTGAAGGATTGTGTAAGACAGAGGTGCACACTGGAAGAAGAAATAAAGGAAGCGTTAAAGAAATATCACCAAGAGAAAACACAAACCTGCGGGGCAGCTCATGTGTTTACCATAGTTTAGAAGAGTTTTACAGTTTAGTCAGAGAAAACGTGTGACTGAATAATAGTTGCATAGAAAACTAAGACCTCCAAAGACAATTAGCCTCACAGAAAAAAAAACCGAGAAAAGAAATCACAAGATAGCATATGGTTCAGCTGTTGCAATATTCACACATCCTCCCCAAACAGTCATGTTTTTGCATAATCATCGTAAGTGAAGTCCTACTAGTGAGAAACCCGTACCTTCATCCAGAACCAAAATTATCAATAAGCTTTTTAGGACGTTTTTCCTAAGTATGTATAGGATCATCTAACATTTGAGAGATATCTCTACTTTGAACAATTATACACAAAAACTCTACGCTATACTTCACATCCATACACAAGAACCCAACTATAATTAATATTGTGTCCTGAGTTAACGGGTTCTTTGTCTTGCTGACTTCAAGAATGAAGCTGTGGACCCTCGCAGTGTCACAGTTCTTAAAGATGGTGTCCGGAGTTTGTTCCTTCAGATGTTCAGATGTGTCTGGAGCTTCTTTCTCCTGGTGGGTTTATGGTCTCCCTGACAGGAGTGAAGCTCCAGACCTTCCCAGTGAGTGTTACAGCTCATAAACGTAGCATGAACCCAAAGACTCAGGAGCAGCCAGATCAATCGTAAAGAGCAAAGGAATAAAGCCTCCACAGCTCAGAGAGGTACCCAAGCATGTTGCCACTGCCGGGTCTGGCAGCCTGCTTTTATTCCCCTATCTGACCCCACCCACATCCTGCTGATTGGACCTTTTTACAGAGAGCTGATTGGTCCATTTTACAGAGAGCTGATTGGTCCATTGTACAGAGAGTTGATTGGACTGTTTTGACAGGGTGCTAATTGGTGCATTTACAATCCTCTAGCTAGACATAAAAGTTTTCCAAGTCCCCAGTAGACCCAGGAGTCCAGCTGGCTTCACCTAGTGGATTCCACCCCATGGCCATGGGCAGAGCTGCCTGCCAGTCCCATGCCCTGTACCCACATTCATTAGCCCACAGGCGGTTGATGAGACCTAGCTCTGCGGAGCAGAAGGTGGTGCTCCTTGGGGAGGCCCAGGCTGCCTGGCAGCCCATCGCAGAGAGGGGGTTGGATACCACGGGCTGCAGGTCCCGAGCCCTGCCCAGCGGGGAGGCAGCTGAGGCCTGGCGAGAACTCCAGCACAACGCCAGAGCACAACACCATCAGGCGGACACTGCTGGGGGATCCGGTGCACCCACTGCAACTGCTGGCCCAGGTGCTAAGCCCCTGACTGCCTGGGCCGCAGCACCGGCGGGCCACTCCGAGTGCCGGGGCCAGCCGGGCCAGCCGAGCCGCCGCCGCCCCGCCGCCCCGCGGCCCCGCCGGAACTCGAGCTGGACTGTGAGCGCCTCGCACAGCCCCGGTTTCCGCCGACCCTCTCTCTCCACACCTTGCCGCCCGCTGCCGCCCCGCTGCCCCGCCGGAACTCGAGCTGTACTGTGAGAGCCACGCACAGCCCCCAGTTTCCGCCCGCCCTCTCTCTCCACACCTCCCCGCAAGCAGAGGGAGCCGGCTCTGGCGTTGGCCAGCCCAGAGAGGGGCTCCCTCTCTGGCTGAATGGTGAGCTGAAGGGCTCTTCAAGTGCCCACGGAGTGGACGCCCAGGCCGAGGAGGTGCTGAGAGTAAGGGCTGCTAGCACATTGTCACCTCTCAATATGACTAAAGATTTACCAAAAACTATTAATCCATCAAATAAGAAAAAGATCCTATGAAAAGAAGCACCCAACACATAAAAAAGAAGTCATAAAAATTCCAAAAGAATGAAGAGAAAAAGAAGTTTTAAAAATCTCAATAGGAAACTTGCAGTATAAACATAAAGATTATTATCTTTTTTGTTTGTTTTTTGAGATGGAGTCTCACTCTGTTGCCCAGGCTGGAGTGCAGTGGCATGATCCTGGCACACCTTAACTTCCACCTCCCAGGTTCAAGCGATTCTCCTGCCTCAGTCTCCTGAGTAGCTGGAATTAGAGGTGCCCGCCACCACACCCGGCTAACTTTTTGTATTTTCAGTAGAGACAGGGTTTGACCATGTTGGGCAGGCTGGTCTCAAACTCCTGACCTCAGATGATCCGCCCTTCTCGGCCTCTCAAAGTGCTGGGATTACAGGCGTGAGTCACGAACCTAGTCCAAGATGATTATCTTCTAAGAAGGCAAATTAAAAAGATGAAGAGGTAGTAAATAGAGAGAAAAGAGAACTAGGGGATCAATCCATAAGATCCAAATTTCAATTACTACAAATGTCATAATGAGAAAATAGAGAAAAAGGAGAGAGGAAAGACACTATCAAAGAAATAAGAAAATTTCCAAAAGTCAAACTGAAAAGACCCTAAACAATGAATGAAAAATAGATCTGTATTCAGGGATATACCTTGAAATGTTAGAACAGGTGGTTAAAGAGAATATTCTCCAAACCATGAGAGAGAAGAGCAAGAATGAAGAAGAGATAAGATCCAGGGAACAGAAGAATTGCATAGGAGAGAGACGAATGAAAGTTCAGGATGGTGTAAAAGAAAGTTTCTGAAGACTTGTGTGGATGGCAAGAGATGCACATTGGAAGAGGAATAAAAGGAGGCTTTAAAGAAGCAGCACCAGGCCTGGCGCAGTGGCTCATGCCCATAATCCCAGCACTTTGGGAGGCTGAGGTGGGTGGATCACCTGAGGTCAGGAGTTCGAGACCAGCCTGACCAACATGGTGAGACCTCGTCTCTACTAAATACAAAAAATTAGCTGAGCCTGGTGGTGCATGCCTGTAATCCCAGCTACTTGGGAGGATGAGGCAGGAGACTCTCTCATGAACCCAGGAGGCGGAGGTTGCAGTGAGCCGAGATTGGGCCATTGTACTCCAGCCTGGGCAACAAGAGCAAAACTCTGTCTCAAAAAAAAAAAAAAAAAAAAAAAAAAAAGAAGGAAAGGAAACATCACCAAGAAAAAAGATGAACCTAAGGAGCAGTTGATCTGTTTGCCATATTTAAAAGAGTTTTAAAGTTAGTCAGAGAAAATGAGATTGAATTAATAATAGGTGCATAGAAAACTAAGCCCCCCAAAAGACAATTATTTACCTCATAGAAAGAAAATAAAGAAAAAGTAATTACATGCTAGCATATGATTCAGCTGTTACAATATTTACATATACATTAAAATGTAAATATTGAGTAATGTGATCTAAACAAAATTAATATACAACCAAAGTGGGAGGTGGAGAAAGTGAAGAGCGAAGGGCAGTAACACAGGTAAATTCTCGTCTTCCTTTGCAGGAAGGTAGTGTGTAATGTCTAAATTTGAAAAAAATAGAAAGCAACCATATATAAGCATATTTAAATAAATACCATCGATTGTAAGTGAATGGCAGAATAAAGTTGGTAGCTATGGTAACTATGGAAAGGTTTTCTTTCAACAGGAAGAGTAAAGAATGGCTTCATGGAGGAACTATCTTAGTCAAATTTCTTCTTGTTGCAAGAAACAATTTTACCTTACTTTCTTAAGGTAAAAAGGGGGTTTTCTAATTGCAACAAAACCAAAAATTGTCAAATGTGACCTAATTAAATTAAAGAGCTTCTGCACAGCAAAACTATCAACAGAATAAACAGACAACCTACAGAAGGGAGAAAATATTTGCAAGCTATGCATCCAACAAAGGTCTAATATCCAGAATCTATAAGGAATTTAAACAAATTGACCAGCAAGAAACAAACTCCATTAAAAAATGAGCAGAGGACATGAATAGGCACTGTTCAAGAAGACATACACATGCCTAGCAAGCATGTGACAAAATGCTTCACATCACTAATCATTAGAGAAATCCAAAGTAAAACCACAATGTGCTACCATCTCACACCAGTCAGAATGGCTACTATTAAAAAAGAAAAAAATAACATGCTGTCAAGGTTGCACAGAAAAGGGAACACTTAACACTGCTGGTAAGAATGGAAATTAGTTCAGCCACTGTGGAAAACAATGTAGTGATTTCTCAAAGAACTCGAAACAGAAATACCATCCAACCCAGGAATCCCATCATTGGTTATATATCCAAAGAAACAGAAATAATTTTATCATAAAGACACACGCATGTGTATGCTCACTGCAGCACTATTAACAATAGCAAAGACATGGGACCAACCTAAATGCCCATCAAATGGATAAAGAAAATGTGGTACATATACACCATGGATACTACACAGCCATGAAAAAGAAAAAGGTCATGTCCTTTGCAACAACATGGATGGAGCTGGAGGCTATTATCCTAAGTGAACTAACGGGAACAGAAAACCAAATACCACATGTTCTCACTTATAAATGGGGGGTAAACACTGAGTATACATGGACACAAAGAAAGAAACAACAGACACTGAGGCCTACTTGAGGGTGGAGAAAGGGAGGAGGAAGAGGATCGAAAAACTACCTATTGGGTACTACGCTTACTACCTGAGTGATGAAATAATCTGCACATGAAATCCTTGTGACATGCAATTTACCTGTATAAAAAACCTATACATGTACCCCTGAACCTAAAATAAAACTTTAAAAAGTGTGTGTGTGGGAGGGAGCTTTTAATTTAAGGTTATCAGGATAGTTCTGGAAACTGAAATGTGGAAAGTACACCTGAGTCTAATGAGGGACTGGGACCAGGAATCTGGTGCCAAATGGAACAAAGGTTACTATATATAGCCCTTCAGAGTCGCAAGATATATGGCCTTTGCTTTTTAATGTGCATCTCCTTTGAATTCTATTTACGTAATGGTTTTCTCAGCTTCTGAGTCCACATGGGCCAAACGTAATTGCTGCAGAATGACATCCTCAACTTCAAAGCCAGCATCATCTAGGTCAGAGGGGAACCATCAGAGACTCAACAAATTTCTGAGTCCCAGTTCCAGTTACCAGAAGAGAGGATCTGAGAGTATCAACTTAGGTCAGGTGTCAATTTTGATTAGATTTGCCCTGGTAAGGATAGAGGGTTTGTGTACAACAAGCAAAGCAGCAGAAGCCTTTACTATGAGCAGAGAGCGAAAGGTGGTTCCCACAGAAGGAGGGGCATAGGCTAAGCAAAAATCCTAATAGGTGTTCATTATATATTTTTTAAACAGATATGTTTTGATCAAGGGAGGTATGAGAAAATAATTCCAGGCAGAGGCAAGCAAGCACAGGTCTTGCCTGAATACCAATATATTTTTCCATTTAGCTAGCAGAGGGGAAGTGGGGGAGTGCAATATAAACTAAGGTTAGAGACATAGATTCTATGACCTTCAGACATAATCCCCATCCTTCATTTTTGCCCCTTGGTTTGAAGCAGCCAGATTTCTGTTTGTGCCTTTCTGATGGTTGCTGTGTTTTGTACTGGTAGGTTGCTTAGGATTTGGAAGGCCAACCTGTTAAGACCTGTCTGCAAAAGCTTATGGAGGTAATGTACGAACAGGTTTGTATGAGCATCCAATCTCCTAAAACTGTACAAGGGAACATTTAATATCCTAAATCCTCAATTAAACTGGTTTCATAATCATTTTTCCTACTGGAGTTCAACCCAAATTTTTACTTAAGAAATGTTGAAAGTACTTATAAGAGAAAAATTAATATTTCAGTGTCCAGTATGATATCAAATCTTGAATTCCATTGGTTGACAGATGAAATGGTTTTATAAGAAAGTAGAAAAATTTCCTGAAAAATGTCAGAGTAGAAAATATATCAAGACTCTTTGACAGAACTAATAAAATTGACAAACATCTCTGAAGATAAATTTTGAAAAGATGTGGAGTCACTAGTAAACAATATTAGGAATTAAAAAATCAATGGTGCTTCAAAGCTTAAAATGATAATAAGAAGGTATTATGAACAACTTTATGTGATATATATGAAGACTCATATGAAATAAATAAATCTCTAAAAAAATTTTACTTACCAAAATTTACTTAGGAGGATATAGAAAATGTACAGTCTTATAATCATAAAAGAAATGGAATCTGAAGTTAAAAATCTTCTCACAGAAAAGCCAGATCTAGTCAGTGTTGCCAGCAATTTACAGCAAATAAGGAAGAAATAAGTCTGCAAATATTCAAGGAAAAATAATTCAAATCTCACACAAATTCTTTCGGAATGTAGAAAAGTGGGAATATCCCTAGTTTACCTTATTAGGCTGCTTTAACTTTGATACAAAACCCAACAAAATGTGAGAATGGAATCATAAATTGCAGATCAATCTTGCTCATGTACATAGATATGACCATCCTAAGCAGAAATAATAACATAATACAGAAGTATGTGTGTGTTAAGATAGTGCTTCATTTGCTGATCCCAGGAGAGCAAGTTTGATTTTACATAAGAAATCAATTATTGTATGTCACCCTATTAATAGAAGAAAAGAGAAAATTATATAATCATCTCAATAGATACAGAAAAGGCAATTGATAAAATTCCCCATCTTTTTCTAAATGAAAAGAAAATAAGCTAGAAATAAAACAAAACTTCCCTAAACTGACAAAGAGTACCTACGGAAAACCTATATCTAATATCGAATTTAATGGTGAAATATTGAAAGTATTCTCTTTGAGGCCGGGGGAAGTGGCTCAGGCCTGTAATCCCAGCACTTTGGGAGGTCGAGGCAGGCGGATCACAAGGTCAGGAGATCAAGACCATCCTGGCTAACATGGTGAAACCCCATCTCCACTAAAAATACAAAAAGAAAATTAGCCGAGCGTGGTGGCAGGCGCCTGTAGTCCCAGCTACTCAGGAGGCTGAGGCAGGAGAATGGCGTGAACTCGGGCAGTGGAGCTTGCAGCGAGCCGAAATCGCACCACTGCACTCCAGCCTGGACGACAGAGCGAGACTCTGTCTCAAAAATAAATAAATAAATAAATAAATAAATAAATAAATAAATAAATAAAATGAAAAAATAAAAAAAGAGAAAGTATTCTCTTTGAGATTAGGAGCAAAACAAGGCGTCTACTAGCACCACTTGTATAATATTGTGCTGGAGGTCTTAGCCAATAATGAGAACTGGACAGAAAGAGAAAAAAACTGACTTTTTTTGGAGGTAATCTGCTCATTAGAATTCAAAAGACCCTACAAATACATTTCTGAAATTAATAAGATACTTTAGCACAATTCCACGGTATAAAAATCAATATACAAAAATAAGTTTCAACAAACAGAAAAATGCAATTTTTAAAAGATATTTTAAAAACATCAAAATTCTAAAATGTCTATAAATATAACAAATTTTTTCAAGAACCTTATGAAGGAAAGTATACAGCTTTTCTTTATAGGAAAAAGAAAACCTTGAAAACAGTTACAATCGTCATATACATAGACAAGAAAACTTGACCTCATAGAAGCACTGGTTCTTCTACCATTGATAGGTAATTTCAAAGATACTCCTATTAAAATCTCAAATGGAACTTTGTGGTGCTTGATAAGCTGATTTAAAACATTTATATGGAACAGCAAACAGCCAAGATTAAGAGGAAAAAGGAGTACTTTCTTTATCACATACTTAGCAGCATGATAAAGCCATAATAATTAAGAAAGGGGGTGTTTTCAAGTTTCTACTGAAACAGACTGGAAAGCTCAGAAACAGATATACTTACGGGCCTTTGATATATGGCAGAAGGTGTGTAGCAAGTCATTAAAGAAAGAGTAGACTTTGCAATAAATTATCCTAGCACACTTGAGTATCCACAGGTGAAAAAATAAAAATGTCTCCCTATTATACATCATATATAAAAACCAGTTCCATTAAATTAAAGTCTTAGATGAGAAATGCAGTGATAACTATATAGGAGAATATCTTTATGATCACCATGTAGGGAGGGATGTCTTGGAATCCACACAGAAGTCATAAAGGAAAAGTGAAATTCTATCATTTCATTCAAAAGATATGAAGATAATTAAAAGAAGTACACAAATTGGGAAAAGAGATTTTTAACATATAAAACTGATAAACTATGAATATCCAAAATATGTACAAAAAAGACTACAAACAAAAAGTCTCTCATGCAAATCAATTAGAAAGAAAGAAAACAATCCAATAAAAAGGGCAAAATCTTGAAAAAGAACTTCACAGATGAATAATCATAGGTGGAAACAAACATATGAAAAGACGCTCAGCTTTGTTAGAAATTATGAAGTGTAAATTCAAACTACAGTGAGATAATATCACACTCACAAAACTGATGAAAATTAAAGTCTGGCAACATTGCATGCTGGTGAGGATGTGGGAAAAGAATGGATTTTTCACTGCTGAAAGGAGTATCAATAATTGCTGCAACCACTTTAGAACACGGCTTGTCATCTTCTAATGAAATTGAAAATGTGTATCACCATGACCCATATTCCATCCTGGATACATGTGCACTTATGCACCAAGAGAAATACCCAGGAATGTACATAGTAGCACTGCTTCTTACCTCTACAAATTCTAAACAAACCAAATGCTCATCAACAATAGAATAGATAAATAATTTGTGTTTTACTACAATGGATTAGTATGCTTAGTAAAATTTAATTAATTTCAGATATACAAAACAAAAAAAATTTGAAAAAATACACACAGTATGATTTCATTTCTACAAAGTCAATATGTTCTTTAGAGATTCAAGGAAAAAGTAATGTTACTACAAAATGAAATAAAATTATAAACACAAAATGCTGGATGGTAGTTATCTGAGAAAGAAAGCGGGAGAGGATAAGACAGCCACACACAGAAACTTCAAAGTTCTTGGTAGTGTTCTGTTTCTTGCCTAGAGTAAGTGAGGGGATGTTCGCTGTATTTAGTCTTTACATGTTATATCTATTCCATACATGTTTTCATAATAACTATTTCAGCGTTTTTGAAATTGTTTAAGCATATCAAACACAGTAACAACTTTTCAAGCTTCGACAGTAGCACCGTATGAGGGAGTCTATGCCCAGGTCCAACAATTTAACCAGCCAAGGCCGGTGGCTGCAAAATCCCAAACACAAAGATAGATGTAATGGACCATGCAGCCTGTCACGCCCCGTCACCTCATCTAATTTCTCTTGTTCCAATTCTTCTTTTGCCAGCCCATCCCCAATTATAAATTTAACATCCCACGTAGACTTTCCCACAGGGAGAGAAGGTACCGATCAGCACACATGAGTCACCAGAGAGCTTGATAGCTCCGTTCCTCACTGTAATTTAAAGCTGGCATTCTGGCTGATATTTCAAGTTCTGTAAGCATCCTCAGGGACAATCTATGCCTGATGAAGAGAAGATGGAAAGATGAATCATTCCAAGGACAAGTGGAGGGGGAAGCCGAGAAGGAGGCAGAACCTCAAAAGGGAAGAAAGTGTCATCCAAAGCCACGGCATTCAGATGCAGTAACAAGGGACCATATTATAGGGGCACTTCAACCGGTTGCAGGCTGAAATGTGAGTGTTTACAAAAGCAAAAATTCAACTTATAACGTAGGAAGTGCCGTAGTGGAAGATAGTGTCGTGTAGTGGAAAGAACAAGGTTTTTGATCTTGACTAAAATATTGGCTTCCTCACTCATGAGATCCCTGAGTCTCAGTATATTTACCTGTAAATAAAGATAATAACACTGGGGCGATTAAAGATAATACACTGCAGCTATTCTCAAAGGAAGGCAGTTTGGTGAAGTAGAGGAACCTGGATTTTGACACCAGACCAAGCCTGATTCTGGCTCCTCCACCTTCTGGTTGATCCTAGACTCATTTTTATCACTTGTAAAATGGGGTAATTCGATCTACCTTGGAAATGCCATGAGGTTTAGTGATAATTAGCCCAATATTAACACGTAGGAAATGCTCAACAAAGGTGAGATAATATTACTATCACTGGATGTTGATTAGCTATTTAAAGATTAAGATCAGAAATGACAAGTACATGGAGTCAGAGAGATGCTGGCTTCACAGAGAGATGCTGGGACAAGGAGAAGGTGTAGTCACAGTGATAAGCCACAGAGACAGCAGTCAATAGCCAGGCAGGACTAACTGTGGTTAAAGTAAGGGGGAGGCACCAAGCAGGAAATAAACTGGCCTCAGATTAATCTGGTCATGGGCATCAGCAACTCAGACATGGTGACTATGGGGACAGATTTCTATTCACTGAAAAGGAGAGTAGAAAGAAGCTGTACTGCCAGCTTCAGTCCTAGAGAAATTTGGGTGGCAGGTGGATAATCAAGATAAGGACTCACCCAGATGTAGTTGAAAGGCAGATGTCATGGAGACTCAGATGCTGGAGTTTGGCATAAGTCAAAGTATTCATCACATATTCAAAGCAAAAGGCCACAAGATTACAGCTAATCTGATCAGACACCAAGCTGGGTTTGGCTCCTTAAATATTCTTACCAGGCTGAGGTAACCATTTTCTCCTGTGAGAATGAAACGTTCAGCAGCTCTGAGCTGACCTGGGGTACAATGCCTTAGGAACCCCTGCTGGTAAGGGGATGGAGCATTGCTTAACCTTGGGCTGTAGTACACAGAGCGCACAAAAAAGTGACGTGAGATGGCGTGCTGGAGAGAAGCTACACACTAGCTACTCACACCATGCAGACCAAGGCCAGGCAGAGTCCTAAGCATGAGGATATAAAGCGGATTTAAAACCTGGGGTAATAGCTGTACAAACAAAGGTATCTACAAATGGCATTTTGCAGGGTGTGTGGGAGCTTGATAAATAACATGTGGACGGGAATAAAGTCACAGAATTTGCTTGGCATCACTATACATGCATCTACAAGTGTCAGTTGCAACAGTGAAGAGGCTTTATCTGCAATAATCCAAGTGGATCTCATCTTCAGAACTGCAGAGTGGCAATAAGGGCCTATAGTAGAGCTGATGCCCGCACATGCTCCAATCCCAAACCCACACCCCTTAGCCTGTGCCAGTTCTCTAGTTCTCAGGAATGGCAAAACAAAATGCTATTTGCAAAGATGTCTGCCTCTGAGTTTCTGGCTATAGTGAATGCAAGTTTGGTGCATGAAGAATAAAAATCAATTTCCTAAAAAAACTATGCATACAAAGAGTGTGTCATCATTTCTCTGAATAGTTTCATAAGTATGGTCAGCTTGGAAAATAACTTTGAAGGAAATACAATTGCATTTCATGAATGGAAAACTAATGCAGTTTTAGAATAACTCTTTCAAGATAGTTTTTATTCCAGCTCACCTTGCACTGAGGACCTTAGAAGTGTTCAAATACATCGTGGCCAATATGGTGAAACCCCGTCTCTACTAAAAATACAAAAATTAGCCTAGCATGGTGGCAGGTGCCTGTAGTCCCAGCTACTGGGGAGGCTGAGGCAGGAGAACAGCTTGAGCCTGGGAAGTGGAGGTTGCAGTGAGCCGACATCACGCCACTGAACTCCAGCCTGGGCGACAGAGCAAGACTCCATCTCAAAAAAAAAAAAAAAGTGTTCAGATACAGTAAATATTTGCTTGCATTATTTAGTTTACTCTATTGTCCTAATTAATTTCATCATGTGCATTATGTTTTGGGATACAGTTTGTCACTTGGCTTAAACAAAGAGCACTTAGATTTTACATTTGGTAGGATGGGAGTTTCTTCCTCTATCATGCATAATCTCTCTTATCAACCATCAGCACTGCCTAAATATCACCTGGATGCTCTTGAGCATTAACAACAAAGGACTGTTTTTGTCCAAATACCTTCCACCAATTTAAGAAGAAATAAGTCCCCTCAAATTCTATCTCCTACATCAAGGGTTCCATTCCATTTTAAGTTAGAGTAAGGAGCAAACTCTTAGGGGAAATAACTGGACTCTCTAATCCCAATTTAAAAGTTTTAATGTCTTAGTTCATAACTCAAGACTTTCAATTAATAATCTGATTCTGTGGTTATTTTATTCATCCTTTCTTTTACCTGGTTAAATATTCAGTTCTATTTATTCCACTGCATATGGCATCTCTAAGTCATATGCTTCATCATTAAAATCATCATAATTAGAATTTCTGGTACTTCATTATCTCCATTACTCTAGGGAAAAAAACTTCCTTATGTCCTTCTCATGTTCTAGCTGAGAGATGAATTTAAATATTTTTCCACAAGCATCGGCTTCTGTAGCCACTTGAAATCCTACTAACATTTCTCTGGAATCTTCCTTAGGCTTCAAACTTAAGCTACCTCGAAGCCTATTTGGAGAACTGGACTTTAGTTTGTTTATAAGGAAAAAAATTTCCCTTTTTAAAAAAGTAAACACACTGGAGCTATATTCTGAATGAGGGGCAGAATTTATTTGGGAAAGTTTGTTTCTGGGTCTTATTCTTATTCGTGTTAAAGAAACAGCCTCTGTGCTAGTCTGGAAGAAAGAGATTGAGAAAAAGCAGATGTTAAATTGTGTTACGTAATAAAGTAACAGGGATTCTTGATTTGTCCCCGGGCAACTAAAGGGAAATGAAGTATTAGAGATCCCAGGAAATATGAAGGAAGTGAGAAGATGTGAAGTTTAAGTCCCCAGAAACCTGAGACATTTGGAGTTGAAAGAAAGATGGCCCCTAACGGATTCCCCTGCATAGGACCTGGCCAAATCCTTCAGGAATAGAAGTAGAAAATGTGGACCTGCCCAAAGCTATATAGCATGAAGAACGTGGCTAAAATTAGATATGTAACTAGAATATTAGAGACTCGGAGATCTATAGATTGTGTATAATATACAGTTCTCTTTTCTTCTTCTTTAAAAAGTATCATTTCACCTTCTAATAATATTTATGTAGAAAATTCTCATTGTCTTACTCTTGATAGGTCATTCTCTTCAATTTGAAGAAAACCAAAGCAAAGAATTGGTTATTCTCTGCCAGTCTAAATCATGGCAGAAATTTTTAGATACTGACAAAAGAATCTTATTCTATTTTATATATCTGAGTGGTATCTAAACACTCCTATGAAAGAGAACATATAGAGTAAGTCATGTAGGTTTCTGGCTACCCCATTAGCCACAGTCCTCCTATACCTCTCTTCCATCAAAGAGGACACAGGCGTGACCCTCTATTATCCAGATCACATAAAATGAGAATGAATTTAAGGAATACCGTAACTCACACCCTCACAAACATTGGGCTCTTTGTTGCTGAGTTCAGAATCACTGGACTGAATTATTCTCAATACTAGACTCCTGGCAGTCATAGCGAGTAATTAGAACTGGGTCGTCAGATGCAGTGGACTCTTCTTGTTTCTGTTTCTCCTCCTCTGAGCTCACCTGTCACTAAAGACATTGCTGCAGGCAGCTCCTCTGGTCACCTCATGTAAGTTTCACCAATTTTCTCTCACTTTCTGACCTTGGTAGTTTTTCTGCTACCACCTTGAAGGACCCCTTGAGACCCTGCCACACTTCCACACTTGTGTAGCCTGGAAGTGCAAGAGAGTTAATGCCAGAGGGCAAGTCTTCATCAATGGAGAATGGGAGCCGGTGGATAAATGCCCCCACGCATCCCCTGGATGGTCCACTCTGAGGCATAGGCAACACCGATTGTCAGCGTCTCAGTTGCCCACAGCAGTAACTAACTCAAGAATGCATCCTTGTGCCGGCTTTTTCGCTGTCCCTGCTTCACTCGCCACCGTCCTCCACTTCAATTCCTGAGATCCCTTCCTCAGATGAAGTCTGTAAAAAAAGTTTTTGCTTCTTGAGAATACCAGACTATGCAAACCATATTCTAACTGGTGAAACATGAGTCAATTTTATTTAAAAAAAAAATAAACTGACTGTAATTTTGTTATGCTTATTTTATAGTCTCTCCCTCAAGAAATCCATAAAAGACAAACATATGGCATGATAAATTGTCCTTTACACTTCTTCATTGCCTGAAAGAAAATATTGTCATGTAGATTAATTTCATCTCGAATTAATTGGCTTCATGTTTGCATTTTTAAAAATAATCTATAAATGTTTGAATATTTCCACTTGGTTTTATTGTTGAAAATTTAAAGTAAACATAACATTCCAACTTATCTTTTAATTAATTTAACTTTATATCTGGCTTTACATTTATTCCTCTTTAATTTATTAGCTTATTTTTACACTTGGCACTTGTTTTTTAAGAATTCTATGAGATGATTTTGATAGAACCCGATGTCAAGCTTCCCAGAATTGTCCTGCCCTCTTGGAAATTCTGGTCATTTATGCATGTCCTGTCCTTGTCATACTTTAAAACAAAAAGTAGGCATCTGAGATGTCTCAGTAAAATCAAGACAGGTTTCCTGTCTACTGTTGCTTCCTGGTCTCTGGGAGTCCATGGAAATGGGAGTTAGAGTCCATGGAAATAGGTTAGCAATTATGCTATTCCTTCAGTGGCCATTTGTGATGAGAGCCTTGCAAATAGGTAACAAATATATATATATATATATATATATATATATATGTATAATCCCAAAGGTTAGTATTAGAATATTGCCCCTGCCCATCTGACCTGTGAAAACAAGTGTTTCTGTACCTGTTTCATCACTTCACCCTTGTGCACTCCCGTCCTTCATCATTCAGCAGCTGTCTCCATTCTCACCCCATTACTGCACCTAGGATATATTTTCAATGTGGTGCTAGATACCACCTGCCCAGAGACCTGGCTACCACAATCTTTTACTTAGCCAGGGGTGTCTAGGCAGAAAGACAAAGGGTGTAAAGGGATGGTTTGTTTCGCAGGGCCATGGAAAAGTCACCTTTTGTCACCTACAACCACTTGCTTTTTTCTTGGAAATAATGTCTTAGTGCCTGGAGAGGACTCTTTAGGACCATGAAGAAAGGATAGGACCTCTTGGTTTTTCTTTGTTTGTTTGTTGCTGTTGTTGTTCCAATTACCCACTCACCTTTTAGAACAGTCTTAAAGTTTCAAGCCTAGTGCTTTATAACTTGCTGTCTAATGCTTTTGTAATGGAAAGTAACTTTTACATGATTCCAAAGGTAAAGGAAGAGGCCTCTTTAAGAAGTAAGCTTGTGATAACTTGTGATCCGTTAACCCATTACTTCCTCTAAGTGAGTTAGGAGCACACTTCTAACTGTGATCAAGTGGATGTTACTTGATTCTGCTTTGATAAAAGCTGTTCACAGTCAAGGAGCAGTGATCATTTAAGATTGAATCAGTGGTAGGCCGCAGTGACCTCTAAAATGAAGTAATGAGTCGTTAATGGTCTTAGGAAAATTTTGATAAGGTTACTTATATTCTTTACTTGTGGTAAAGAGTAGAGGACAATCCTTGAACACTCTATGAAAGTCCTGTGGCAGCTCAGAAATGAGAAAAATTAAAGTGCTTCCCTAGAAAGAAAGGAATGTATATCAGTAAGTGAAGCTTATAACCATTTCTCACTGATAAAGGAAATAATTGCTGTTTGGCTTATTCATAGCCTTTAATCCAAATCTCACTATTGGAAATTTTTCTGTAAGATCATCTAAAAAGCTATGTAAATAAAACAATACTTGCACATTTATTTATAATAGTGAGACGTTAGAAACAACCTGAATAGCACCTTACGTGGTTATTGGTTAGATAAATTATAATACATTAATTTAATAGAATAGTGTGCAGAAAAGGAATTTTGTGCAGAAAATATTGTAAAGACCATGCAGCTATTATTCAACACGGAAAACATTGATGATATTTTACTAAAAGGCAAGATTTCTCAACCCCAGCACCACTGACATTTTGGGCCAGATTCTACTAGTTGGTGTTGGGGGACTGTCTGGTGTATTATAAGATGTGAGCTGAATCACTGGTTTCTATCCACTTGATGTCAGTAGCACCACCACCCCGGCTGTGACAACCAAAAATGTCTCCAGATGTTGCCAAAAGTCCTGGGCTAGGGGTGAAGATGATCAAAAAGACCCTGGTTGAGAATCACTGTTAAAGGGGAAAATTGAACTACAAATCTCCTTCTATATTATGATTAAATGTAAGAGGAATTACACATGCATCTAGATTAAACTAAAGAATAAATGCAAAAATGCAAACATTTATTTATTAAGGTGATGGGCTTTTGAATTATTTTCTTTTTATAACTTCTAAGTGAGTAGAAATTTGTAGGGAAAAAATATCAGAATTGGAGTCAGGACATTGTATTATTTTTTGCAATAAAAATAAATGATTTGGTTAAAGGAAAAGTATAAATTACTACATTGTTTTCTTACCTCTAGTCCTAGAAAAGCCTGCCCATTGGCCTTCATTCACCTAAAACAAAATCCACAATTTACCTTCTAGCAGTTTCTCACTTACAGAGTTATGATAATTGAAACGTGGTTAGCTTTGTACCTCTTGTCTTTCTCAGTGACGGAAGGTCAATATATTAGTTTGCTAGGATTTCAGTAGCAAAGTACCACATACTGGCTGGCTTAAACAACAGGAATTTACTGCCCCACAATCCTAGAGTCTAGAAGTCCAGAATGAAAGTATTGGCTGGGTTGTTTCTCTCCTTGGCTTGCAAATGACTGTCTTCATGTTTCCATGGCTTCTCCCTGTATCTTTTGCATAGTCTCCACTTTGTCTTCTAATTTCTTTTTTTCTAAATAGAGATACCTAATGTTGTATTACATTACGGCCAACACTAATGACTTCATTTCCACTTGGTTACCTCTGTAAAGCCTGTATCGCTGAATAAGATCATTTTCTGAAGTACTGGGGAGTGGGGTTGCTGGGGGAGTTAGGACTTCAGCACATGGATTTTGGGGGATGCAATTCAGCCCATAACAGATCCTCAAAATAAACACGAGAAACTCTTTCTAACTGCACACAAAGCCCTGAAAATTCTGATATAAGCTTCACACGTTGCTCACAAATGGACTGGTGTCCGTCTTTCTTCCCCTTTCTGTCCACTTCTTAAAGGAGTGGCATGTCTTGAGAAGCCACTGATACTGATTAGAATTTGTGATACCTCTCAGGGGGTATTGGGACAAAGCCAGGATCCACTGGTCTTGGGTAATGTTTTAATAACCTAGATAATAAACATTTCATATAGTAGTTAAATGAGCTTTTTCTCCTCCATATATCAACTACATGTGGATGAACAGCTGAAAATAACATTCCTTTTATGGCTTAAGAGACAAAATGCAGAAAATGTAAGTGCAGTGGCCATGGGATGAATTTCTTTTTGTAAAATGGCATTCTCTGAAGTTTCAATTTCATGTGAATAATTCCGAGTTCTAAATGTTGTTTATTTGATATGGAGAAACAAGACATGAATTCTGGTTTATTTGCAATCTGAAAGGATTTCAGGAAAGTGGTGTTTCCTACTCTAAGTCTCAAGGCTTCACCATATTCTAGAATAAGGTGAAACAGAAGGCATAAATTAAGCTTTCTATGGGTTATATGGACCCAGGTCCAAATGTTGGTGTTAAATTGAGACCATTTCACAGAGATTCTTGTGTGCATATTAAATGACTTGGATTTGAGCAATTATCTTATTTAGTAGTATTGGGACCTTTTATAAATAACTCAGACTTTGAAGGTGCCCACATGCCTGTGTTCATCTATGCTCTTTCCATAACAGTCAAGGGAAACCCTAGACCCAGAATTCAACTCCTTCCCAGATTTCCATGAGAATTCCAACAACTACAAGTATATATTTGGATTTTGTACACACACTGAAGCTTCAGGAATTGCCAGGATCCCAGAGCACGATATTCTGCCAATTCTCTAATCCTCTTTTCTCCTACTTTCTTTTCTTGCTTCTTCCTTTCTGTGTTGTCTCCACCCTACACAGCTATCAAAGCCACTTTATCTCCTCAGCGGTAATGTCAATTCCTCTTCTTACTTCATGCATAACATGAATTACAGCATATCAAATTATTTCCTCAAGTGAATGCAGTGCTTTTCTTAAGAGCAATCAGGAGAATAAACTTTTCTCTATTCCATTATGCATGTAGCTATGGATAACTTAACTTGTCTAAAGAATATGGTGAAAATCTTCTGATAAGATGGACTTGGATATAACATAATTATCAATGACTTTCATCTTCTAATCAACCCTATTCTCAACCAAAGCAAACAAGTTCATTTGGGTGGAAGGAAAAGAATGGTGAAGCCAGAAGGGGAAATGGCAAACAATCTCAAACCATCTTGTGGAACAGGGAGAGGGAAATGGATGCTTGAATATTGAATATTCCCCCTGGCTCCATCTGGTCAACTGACTGGGAGAGACAAGACATGTCCAACCTCAGCAGAACCTGGGCAGATGTGGCTGGCACACTTGGACCCAGGAACTTTCTGCATTCATCGTGCAGCAAAGTGACTCCATGTCTTAGACAGCTGAATTTTTAGGCCTAATTTATTATGTTATGGTGGTGTTATATGTCAGTATGGAATTGTTTGTGAGATGCTTTATTTTGCCATCTTGTTGTATTCCCAAAATAACTACCAACTTAACAGTAAAAAAAGAAAGAAGGGAAAACAGATAGTTCTGAACAAAGGAGAGACTCAACAAATCAGTAATAAGAGTCAGGACTCCTAGCAGTTTTTCTGATGGCAACTATACTAATTTTTCCTGGACAACATGCTTCATTCCCCATGTGACCTCATCAAGACTAGATATCTAGATATCAGAAACTTATTTTTTCTCCAAAACACTTGTTTGGACTGGTACTCACTTAGTTCATGTTTCATCTGGCCTGTGTCCACGTGTTTTAGAAAGGATATGGTTCTATGCCTGAATATTGGTGACCCTTCAATTGCAAGCTGGGTCTGAACCAGGCCAAAACATCTTGGCAGTTTGGTGAATTCAAAAGCAAGGAATCATTTCAGTGAAATAAACAGGATGAGTAATTTTATCTCATTCCCACTCATCCCCCCCAGTAAAATTGTGTATCCCCACTGGGATAAAAAAATTGAATAGTTTAAAGTGGGAACAAACTGGCTTTATACTGATGTGCTGGCTAAGATGCCTTGGAATAATAGAAGAATAACAATAGCAAAAGCTTCCATTTACTGATGCTCACTATATTCCAGGCACTGTGGTAAATACATATAATTTGATCTTTATTAGAAATAATTTTATAAATCAAATTTTGTCTTTTTTAATAAATGAAGATTTTTGTCATGATGACAACGTAGCTAACCTTAAAACTCCTAGGCTTTGATTGCTACTACTTATTCTAATGCAAACAATTATGATTGAAACTCCCAGTAGTGCTGTCATATATAAGAACAAGAACTGCAACAAATGACCATGATATTTGATTTAGCATTTACTTTTTAAATACACACTGCAGCAGGGTGTGGTGGCTCACGCCTGTAATCCCAGCACTTTGGGAGGCCGAGGCGGCTGGATCACTTGAGGTCAGGATTTCGAGACCAGGCTAGCCAACATAGTGAAACCCCATCTCTATTAAAAATACGAAAATTAGCTGGGTGTAGTGGCACGCACCTGTAGTCCCAATGACTCAGGAGGCTGAGACAGGAGAATTGCTTGAACCCAGGAGGCAGAGGTTGCAGTGAGCTGAGATTGCACCACTGCACTCCAGCCTGGGACAGAGTAAAACTCTGTCTCGAAAAAAAAAAAAAAAAGACTATATATATATATATATATATATATATATATATATATATATATATATGTGTGTGTGTGTGTATGTGTGTGTGTATATATATATGCAAACATACACACACACACACACACATACATTGCAACACTTATTTTCTCCATTCATTTACTTGGGGGTGTAAGCTAATGTTTGTGATCTAGTAATTGTGAAATGACTACTTCCCACACGACAGAAAATCCTTCTAGGCCTTACAGGAAACACCCTCTGTATAGCCAGGGGCAGATTTCTCCATGCTAATCCAGTAGTGATTTGCCCATGTTTATGTCATAGCTTTGTCTCTACTCTCACAAGTAACTTCAACCTGTCTTCTAGACAATTAAGGATATTGCAGCAGTTTCTGTTTTTAAAGTTCCTGCAGCAGAGTCCTTTGATGAAGACTTTTCTATTATTTAATCTTAGAGCTGTGTCATCTCTTGGTATGGTCCCAAGGGGAATTTGGGACCAGAACAAAAAGAGTGGGCATCAAAAAATAGATTGATTGTAAGGCGGCATTTTTCATGATATGCAGTCTGGGTTTGAATATCTTTTCTGCCTTTTATTACCTGTGTGACCTGAGATATTTTACTTGTCATTTTTCTCATCTTTCAAATGAAGATAAGAACAGTGTCTTTCTCACCGGGTTAGTGTGACGCAGCAGGGAGAGAAGACATGTAAATATGTTAACACAATACCTGGCCCATAACCAGAGTTGAATAAACACTAGTTACTATAATAGAAATTCCTCCCTCTGTCATGTCTTGGGAATATACAATTTTGGCCAAGTCTCTTAACTGCTCTAATCTCTGATTCTTCTCTAATCTGTAAAATGAAAGAAATAGATTAGTCTAGATGTCCTATAAAATCTTTTTCAGCTCCAATCTTCCACGAATCAAAATCATTCTGTAATTTAACAGCAGAAATAGTCCTCACCAAATACTCTACATACTTGTCTACAGTTTTCAGCATTGTAACTAGGTTGGAACTGCGTAACTAGTTCTGGCCAATGGAAATGTGAGTGTGTATGAGGTGCTACTATGAGTCCAAGGCAGTTATGAGCCAGTGTGAATTCACTACAATTCTCTTCTCTCTCTCTCTCTCTCTCTCTCTCTCATTGGTGATATTGGAAGCAAAGAATTTTGAGATACTTATTGTTGCAATGTAGAAGCAGCCTGAATCTCTGAGATACCATTGGAGTAAATCTGTCTGGCCTTCATCGGACTGTAATAAGAGCAGGAAATAATTCTTTGTTGTGTTAAGCAAGTGAGATTTTGAAGTTGACTGTCAAAGCAGCCAGCAGTTACTTCTCCTGACTTGTGTAGTATTCGAGCTCCTCCCTAATCCATATCTCAATTTTTTATAAAGGTCACTTTAAAAAAAAACAACAACAAAGAACCTGCTTGTTCTTTGTTTTTTTAGTGATTCCTAGGGAAATCACTAAAAATCAGCGGGGAGGGTGAACAAAAGAAAATGTAACGAAAGATTAACCTGTGGCTTTAGAGGCATGCACGAAAAACACAGAAGAGGCCAAGAAGCCAACCAGGGCATTGTTCTAGTGTAGCTCCAGGCTTTTCTGATATTTTATTTTTTTATTTTTGTTTTTATTTTTTAATTATACTTTATGATCTAGGCTTTTCTGATATTTTCTAGATGCTACCCTCTTTCCCACTACCTTGGTTCCAGGTTTATTTCACAGTACTCTCAAGAAATGTTATATCACCGGGCATTGTAAAATTCTCGAAGCCGAATTAATTTTATTATAGTTACACTAATTATCAGAAGAAAAACATTTCACACCAGGGACAGAATAGAAAGGCATGCAATATCTGACTCCCTTACATCATAGGATTGTTGTAAAAACCAAAATAGATACCAGAGATTGAAAACTGTGAAAGGCTATGTATGAAGATGAGGTAGATGCTGTGATGATAGAATAAAAAGTATATTGCAAAGGCACTAGAACTCATGAAAGAGTCTGAATATCTGACATAGGCAACCTATTTTTTTAAAGGGAAGAGACATATGGAAATCAAAATACAAAGCATGGTTAGAGATTCACATAGAAACATAGAAACTACAGAGTACTTCTTATTTCCCTAACTATTCTCTTTCTTTAAAAAAAAGTTACTAAACTTAATCTATCAAGAAAAGAAACACCTTCTTCAAAATAATTGAAATTATGAGAGCAGTGAGAGTGGTCTTTCTAAGCAGCTACATGTTTGTACATCTCTATATAGCATAGAGAAAGTGGAATTCTCTGAGTTTCCATCTATATTTCCTTACTTAAGAAACTAAGCTTAGTAGGTATATATTGATGGCATTTTTAAAAAATAATTATTGACTTAAATGTGAATTTTAAAAACAAATGCTAGTGATTCAGCTCTCTATTTATAAGATGGATTTGTCTAAATCATTAATGAGTAGGATGAAATGTCAGAAGAGAGACCACTGCAGCATCACAAACAAGATAGATAAAAACCTCAGAGGATGACTATTGACCTAATCCAAACAAATTATCTCCTGGTCCCATTGGTTGTTGCCAAGTCTCAGCAAAGTACTTAGAGTAAACATAGCACAAGAGTGGAAAGGGGTCTGCTTGTCTTTCTGTTTGTGATTGTTCAAGCGAATGAATGATAGAAATGTGAGCTGATCTCTGGCGACTGCACAGAAGTCATCAGATTATTGACGTCAATGCTATAAATGCTCTAGGCCCTTACAAGATAAAAGGAAAAGTAACACTGTGACTCGGAAACAGAATGAGGCCTTGAGGTAATAGATCAGGTCACTGAGGCAGAATAAGACTTTACTGCACCAACAGTCACCATTTAATGATGCCTCCTTGGACCTCCAGAGAGTGGGTTTTCTCAATCATATGAGAACTTGGTGTATAAGATGAAAAGGCACTTAGCAGTACTGCATCATATCCAAAGAACAATGATCCACATGTTCTCTGAGCCTTTGAGCTCGGTACATTGTGTAATTTACAGGAGACTTGCTATTTCAAAGTCTGGCCAACAGTTGGCCATTTCATCTCATATTGATATACTGACTAGACGATGCTAGAAATAAAAGAGACAACACCCATTTTAATAGTTTCCAGTGACTATAGATTTTTTTTTTTTTTTTTTTGAGACAGGGTCTCGTTCTGCTGCCCAGGCTAGAGTGCAGTGGCACTATCATTGCTCATTGCAGGACTCAGGTTAAATGTAAGTAACCACCAAGTGGATTCCACACTATCGATACACTAAATAGCTTTTTGGCTTTTCACCCAGTGTCTAGCAATCAGTGGAGGAATTACTACCAACAGGGATAGACGACAGGGAAAGGGAGTGAGAGGAGTGAAGTGTAAGAGCTGGAGAATAGAGGGAGAAGGTAAAGAATCAAGGAGCACCAGTACTTGCATTTCAATAATTTGGTTTGCTGACTACAAACTTCCTGAGTGGAGGAGGGAAGGCCTATAGCAAGTCAGACATACCTCTCTCCCCAGACAAACACCAAACAAACACACAAACACACGCACACACACAGACCATATACACACTCAAAGAACATTTAAAAAGTATGTCAGCTTGGCCAGGCATAGTTGCTCACACCTGTAATCCCAGCACTTTGGGAGGCTGAGGTGGGTCGATTACCTGAGGTCAGGAGTTCAGGACCAGCCTGGCCAACATGGTGAAAGCGCATCTCTACTAAAAATATAAAAATTAGCTGGATATGGTGGCGAGTGCATGTAATCCTAGCTACTCAGTAGGCTGAGACAGGAGAATTGCTTGAACCCAGGAGGCAGAGGTTGCAGTGAGCCTAGATGGCACCATTGCACTCCAGCTTGGGCAACAAGAGCGAAACTCCGTATCAAAAAAAAAAAAAAAAAAGAAAAGAAAAGAAAAAGAAAAAGAAGAAGAAAAAGAAAAGAAAAGAAAAGAAAAAAAGTATCTCAGCTCTATCTGTAGGAAATTCAATCTTTCCAACCCAGAAAAAGATTCTCGTAGATTAAGACCCCAAATCTGTTCAGTATCAAATGTGATCATATTGCTTGATACTTTGATGTGAAATATAGGATGATTGGATAGGACTCAGTTGTATTTCCACTATACCCAACATACTTAGAATTTCTTTGCTTACCATTTTTTGTTAAGTCCATAGTTTTCTTCTGGATTTAATTTCCTTCCTGCTGAATTACATCAGTTAGTAGTTCGTAAAGCAATGAACCATGAGTAGTGAAACTTTTTAGATTTCTTTCTTATTTTATTTTATTTTTTCGAGATAAGGTCTTGCTTTGTTGCCCAGGCTGGAGTGCAGTGGTGCAATCTCGGCTCACCGCAACCTCTGCCTCCCGGGTTCAAGAGATTCTCCTGCCTCGGCCTCCCGAGTATCTGGGATCACAGGCGTGTGCCACCATGCCAGTCTAATTTTTGTATTTGTAGTAAAGATGGGTTTTCATCATGTTGGCCAGGCTGGTATGGAATTTCTAACCTCAGGTGATCCACCCACCTCGATCTCCCAAAGCACTGGGATTACAGACCTG
The DNA here is from genome assembly GCF_007565055.1 of Rhinopithecus roxellana. Classification (NCBI taxonomy): domain Eukaryota; kingdom Metazoa; phylum Chordata; class Mammalia; order Primates; family Cercopithecidae; genus Rhinopithecus; species Rhinopithecus roxellana. The sequence goes on along the minus strand of NC_044554.1, from coordinate 125,496,264 downwards.
AGCCACCACACCAGGCCAACTTTTTAGATTTCTGACTTGTCTTTATTTTAATTCTTCAATGGTAGATTAGATGGATATAGACTTTGTAGGTAATAGTTTATTTCCCTCAGCACTTTAAAGATGTTTCACTATTTTTGGCATCCATTGTCACTGAACAAAATTTTTTTTTAGTCTAAATATTCCTTTAAAAGCAACATGATTTTTCTCTCAGGATTTGCAGTGTTTTTTGTTTGTTTGTTTATTTGTTTGTTTGTTTTTTGCCTAGTATGTGAGTTCAGTATGAACTCCTTTGGTATGGGGCTTTTGATCTCTCCTAAATTATAGAAAATAATTAGCCATGATCTTTGTAAATACCTTCTTTTTCCCATATGTTGTATTCTTTATTTTTGGAACTCCACTAGACACAAGCTAGGGCTTCTCAAACTGTATTTCTCTTTCATATTCTCCATCTCTTGGTGTTTCTGTGCTGAATTCAGAGTGATTTTTCTCAGATTAATCTTCCAATTCATTAATTTATTCTTCGATGTATATAGTCTACTGCTGATACACTATTGATCTTTTTGGTAGAAGTTTTATTAAGATGTAATTCATATACCATACATATCTTTCATTTAAATACTATAAGTCAATGGTTTTTAGCATATTCCGAGTTCTGCAAGCATCACCAAAATTTTAGAGCATTTTCATCATGCCATAAAATTCCATATTCTTTTTAGCTATCCTTTCAAATCCTCCCAGCCCTGAGTAACTACCAATCTACCTCTGTTTCTTTGGATTTGACTATTCTGGACATTTCATATGACTGGAATTACACCATATGTGGTCATTTGTGACTAGCTTCTTTCATTTAATAAAATGCTTTCAACATTTATCCACATAGTGTGCATGATGTATCAGTACTTCATTCCTTTATATTGCCCAGTAATATTCCATTGTATGGCTATACCTCACAGTTTTTATCCACTCATCAGTTGATGAACATTTGGGTTGTTTTCACTTTTGGCTGTTATAAATAATGCTGCTACAATTATTCATGTACAACCTATTTTGTTTGGATATATGTTCTCATTTCTTATGAATAGGATTGCTGGGTCATAAGATAACTGTATGTTCAAATTTTTGAGGAACTTCAGGATATTTTCCAAAGTGGCTGTACCATTTTACATTCTATCAGCAGTAATACAATGGTCTTAATTTCTTCACATCCTCACCAATACTTATAATTACCTTTTTTATTATAGTCATCCTAATGAATGTAAAGTGGTGTCTTATTGTGGTTTTGACTTACCATTTGTATATCTTCTTTGCAGAAAGGTCTTTTCAGATCCTTTACCATTTTTTAAATTGTACCGTTTTTCTCTTTATTATTGAATTGTGAGAGTTCTTTACATATTCTGAATACAGTCCCTTATTACATGTGACTTGCAAATATTTTCTCCCACTAAGTAAGTTATCTTTTCACTTTCTTGATGGTGCCCTCTGCAGCACAAAAGTTTGTTTTGATTAAGTCAATTGTTTTATTTTTTCTTTTGTTATTTGTGCTTTTGGTGACATATTTAAGGTATCATTGCCAAATCCAAGGTAATGAAGATTTATGCCTATGTTTTCTTCTAACAGAGTTAGAGGTTTTGCTCTTACTTTTAAGTCTATAATCCACTTTTACTTAATTTTTATATATGATGTGAAGTAGGGGTCCAACTTCAATTTTTGCTGGTAGATAACTAGTTGTACCAGTATTATTTATTGAAAAGACGATTCCTTCCCCTATTTGTTTTAGAGTTGTCAAGAGTGAATTGACTGCCAGTGTGAGAATTTATTCTTAGACTCTAAATTCCAGTCCATTGATCCACATGTCCACCCTTCTTGCAGTACCACACTGTCTTGATTATTGTAGCTTTGTACGAAGTTTTGAAATTGGAAAGCATTAGTCCTCCAAATTTGTTCATTTTCAAGATTATTTTAGCTATTCTGGCTTTCTTCAATTTTTTAAATGAATTTTAAAGTCAGCTTGTCAGTTTTTGCAAAGAAACCAGGTGGGGTATTGAAAGGGACTATGTTAAATCTATAAGCCAATTTGGGGACTATTGCCATTTTACCAATGTTAAGTCTTCTGATTCATGTACATAGGATATCTTTTCACTTATTTTAGTCTTCATTGTTTTCAACAACATCTTTTTAGGCTTCAGAGTAGCTTAAGTTTTGCTAATTTTGCTCATTTTTTCAGAACCAACTCTTAATTTCATTGATTTTTCTGTATTTTTAAATTCTCCATTTCATTCATTTCTGTCCTAATCTTTATTGTATCCTTTCTTATTATTGCTTTAGGATTAGTTTGCCCTTTTTTTGAAGTGTCTTAAAGTGGAAGGAGAGGTGATTGCTTTGTAATATTTCTTCTTTTTTAGTATATCCTTTAGCTGTATTCTGTAAGTTTTTGTAGGTGGTATCTTCATTTTCATTTACATATAAGTATTTTCTAATTTTCTCTTTTATTTCCTACTTAACCTACTGATTTTTTAAGGAGTATGTTGTTTAATTTCCACACAATCATAGATTTCCTCAATTTCTTTCTCTTGCTGGTCTCTAACTCATTAGTGGTTGGAGAACGTACTCTGTATGATTGCAATTCTTTCTAATTTAATGAGACCTGTCTTATAACTAGCTTATGATCTATCTTTGATAATGTTCCATATGAACTTGAGAAAAGTGTATATTCTGTTGTTGTTGCACAGAATGTTCTACAGATATCTGTTAGGTCTGGTTAGTTTATAGTGTTCAAATCTTATATTGCCTTGTTGATCTTCTACCTAGAATTGTGACTGCCAAATCATGAAACTTCTTAAACTTCAAATTATAGCTTTTCCTAAAAGGTAGCTTGTGAAGATAGTTGTGAAAAAGATTTTTTTCACAACTCAATCTAATGAATGAAAATAAGCCAAACCCCAAACTCATACTACTAGACAATTGAATATTGATTCAAACCATCCTAGACCTTCAAGGTCAGGCACCTACTGCATATGCTGGATTATGTACATACAAATCCAGAATCCAAAGTCTGAGAGGAAGATTAAAAAACGTCACCCTCTGATAGTGCTCCTCATCAAAATCAGTCACATAATGAAATCGGGTAGTCTCCTGCAGAGCTAGACTTCACTATTTCTCCTTCAAGTGAGTTTGTGAGCTGTTTCACTAATCAGACTAAGGTGCATCCACATCTAACTAAATGACTGGATAACTTATTCAAAATATTTTCACCACAAATGTAACTTTTTAAAAAAGTTTACTTCATCTGTGCCCCTCATGTCAGTGGAATCTTCAAATGATTTTGTCTACCAAGCAAAATGCATATGTATTAAGCAATAAACAATTTGTTCTGCCTGTATTATCACTATTTTTTGGTCAGTGTTAATCCAGATCACAAATGATTTATTAGCAGCAAAGTTTATGATAGTAGTATTATGAAATCACATAAATAGCTATCAAGATTATAAGGTTACTAATAAACAAGATTAAGTAATAATCTCATCCCTTAGAACATGGAACTCTTGGTTGCTCAATATTGGCCACCATGGAGGCAGGATTCTGCCTGTTAAAGTCAAACACCATAATTCCTTGACTTGTGCTCCAAGAGTTACTTATGGCTCAGTACTCTTGTCTCAGGAATTCCTATGATATCATCAATGGCCAAATTAAATTATAGCAACCTACTCTTAGTAAAAGGGGAAAGACACACTGTTAGAAGCTCTAATCCTCTCCATGGTTCCCAAACTGTGTGCCGAGGCACTCTAGATTACTGCAACAAGTTCATAAGGACAGTACAAGATATTTTAAATTTTCTAGGAAAATGTAACAACATCTCTCAGATACCATATAAACTATTACTATTAAGTCATTTGGATGTAAATATTTAATCAACAGAACTGTTAGGAATGTCTTTCGGCCTAGGAACACCATGAAAAAAATTACTGAATTATTGTGACCTGGGAAAGTTTTACAGCCTCTGAATTATTTATTAGTTTTCCCCTACAGCCTTATTAAGGAGAGTGGGATGGATTTCATTAGGCTTTCTGAAGTATTAAAAGGAGCTCCAATAACTTTTCTGGCCTTGTGAGCCCCAAGTTGGTAACTGGTGGACTAAGGTGTCACCAAAATCTCATCAGTACAATAAAAATGTGTGTTACTGATAAGTGCATTCTTCATGGTGATATCAAGACAATACAGCACCTCCTGCTCTTGGCCACATTTCCCAGAAAAAAAGCTTTTCTAGAGGTAGAGAATCAGCAAAGAGAGCAATTAACTTGTTGTGTCACATTTGGAGAGACAGGTCCTTCTTTCCACAAAAACTGACTAAGTATCTACTGTGGGCCAAACCCAGGTTTACAAAACAAACAAGCCCTGCCTAACATTCTAAAATCTAAATGCTCAGTATAATGCCAGGTAGTAGTAAATGCTAAGAGGAAAAATAAAACAGATTGATAGGCTCCATGGAGTGACGTATGTTGCTTTAAACAGAATTGTCAGGGAAAGCTTTCAATGAGATGATATTTAAGCAGAGACCCAAATGAAAAGGGAAAGAGCCAATTAAATAGAGTTCTTTTGCCCCCAGGGGTAGCGGGGTGAAAGATCCAAAACTGTCTCGATTTCTCTTTATGATATCAACACAAATTTATTTTAAAATAATGACTTTTCTTCCAGCACATTCACATAGATGCACATCTTAGTTTCACAAAACCCAATGAAACTGATATTCTTGTCATTATTACCTTCATTTTTGAGCTGAGGAAACTAAAGTACAGAAGACTAGGCAGGTGCCCCAGAGTCTCTCAGCCAGCTGTAAATGAAGGTAGAATAGAACTCCAGGCCCCCATCTCCAAGTCTGGGCCCCTTACCAGCAGCTACAAAAGAAAATGCACTGCTACTGTCCTCTCAATATGAAGAATGCAACCTGAGCCTTTATGGCATAGTGTGACATACAATGAATTTTTTGGTTTAGAAAGCATGACTTGCCTACATTGTTAAGGGGGAAAAACCTCTTGAAGAATCTCTCTTTGACCATATTGAACAAAGAAAAGAAAGGTTTGAGCAATCTTGGCCTCTGGTATGTGTGCTCCTAGCATCCTCCTGCCTGATGTTCCATGGCTCTGCAGAGCACAGGAGAACTCATTAGCTGTCTTTAAGCTCTTGCTAACTTCAAGCTCTTGCTAACTCTTCCCTTCTTCCCTCCTCTCCTCTCTCTCTCTCCCTCCCTCCCTCCCTCCTTCCCTCCTTCTACCAAATGCTTGTTGAAAGTTCACAATTCATCATCCACTATTCTGGATTCTTACTATCCAGCACTAAATAAAAAACACATGGCACCTGCCAACTTGGAGCTTACAGAATAGCAAACTACAGTCATTTGTAAACAAAAAAGAAAATCCCAAGTGTGATAAATATTAAATGCTTGTGCAGCAAACCTGGACCAAATTGAGAGATAAATGTTTAATCAATGAATCAATGTTTGAATGAATAAAGAAATAAAGAGATGAATTGACTGGCCTTTCAGATTTTACATAGCAGGATGATTATATTTTTCATCCAATTCCCATTCTCTCTTCCTATATTGGTGGGAGTGAAAAATGTTGAGGAAGAATCAGGCACAGTCTGTCAGTCAAAAAACTTCATAGGAAAATCAATTAAGTAGCTCAAAATCATTCTGTACTTTCAAGGAGGAAAAAAAGCAGCTGCCTGATGATATTTTTTAATTGAATGCAGAAGTTATTACCTACAAGAACCTTTAATTTATTCTTAACCAGTCAATCGAAAACAATTTAAGCAAAGCGAAATCTGTTTTCTTCTAAGTTGCAACTGAGCTGAGAGCTGTCATGCCAAGTTTCACGCAGTGTGAATTTCAGCAGCTGAATGATAAACCCCAGTAAAAGAAACCTTTTTCTAGAATGCCAGCAGGACTGCTTTAACCAAACTTATGCTACTAGGCAACAATCTAAGAAAACCAATATTCTATTGTTAATTACCCATCTAAAAGGCTAGAAATTACAGAAAGAAACGATCTCTGAATAATTCCCCCATTATCCTTATTCTGAATCTTCCCTTATCCACAATGAACATAGAAGTTTCAGAAATCCCAAATTTCATAAATGTGGAGAAATTGAGGGATTGCCTCCATAAAGGAATGAGCTTAGCAGTTCCATGAAAGGTTTTACCCCCATATAGTAATTCACAAATGTAGTGAGAGAAAGTGACAGAGATGGAAGGCTGAAGTGGTGAGAGCCACAAGCCCCAAATTGATGTCAATACCATCAGCCACATGGCAATCTGGTCCTTCTGCTGGTTCATTCATGCACCAACTACAGGTGAACAAGACAGAAAAGCAGACAGTCTTATGTGGGGGTCATATGAGAAATAGGTAATAACAACCAAAGAAGATAATTAATGATAATTGCACCTGAAGAAAATTCCCACAGTTACACGGTAAAGAGTAACTTGGGAGCCTTATCAATTGGGTGGTCAAGAAAGGTCTCTCAGAGTGTTCTTCTGGTGTAAAGTTTAACATGTTATAAATGTTCTGTGTTCTTTTTAAATTAGGACTGACCATTGCCCTGTCATATTAGCTGATGTAGATTTCCCAACAACTAGAAGCTTACTCTCTTTTCCAGCCAACTCATGTTGAGTCTGTGGAAAGGTAAGGGGGAAGGAAATGGGAGGAAGTTTTAACGTGATGGCTGAAATAAGCCAACACAAGGATACAAGGAGAAAATTCACTGCTTCTCTTTGACCATGGAGCAGGCAAAGATGCCCTAAGAAGGCGTTTTAAAAGGCAAGCAAGAACATTAAAGAAAAAATTAGACTTCATCAAAATTAAAAGCTACTGCTCATCAAAAGACACCATTAAGAAGTAAAAAGTCAAACCACAGACTAGGAGAAAATATCGAATATATATCCAAAATACTATATATGCATATATATGTGTGGTGTGTGTGTGTGTATATATATATATGCATATATGCATATATACATGACTGTGTATATACATACATGTATGTGTATCATATATAATTAGATACATGTAGGTAAATAAAGAACTCTCACATATTAATAATAAAAAGACATAAGATGCTGAAGTGGGAGGAGTTTAAAGCTACAGTGAGCCATGATTGCACCACTCTGCTCCAGCCTGGGTGACAGAGTGAGACTCTGTCTCTGTAAATAAACAAATAAATAAAAGAAGACAAACAGCACAATTTAAAAATAGACAAAAAGTTGAACAGGAACTTCACAAAAAGGGATACATAAATGGTCAATAAGCACATGAAAAATGTGCATCATGAGTCATCTAAGTTACCAATTAAAACCACAGTGAGGTATTTCCTCACACCCACTACAATGGCTAACATTTAAAAGACTGACCAAGTGTTGACATGGATGTGGAAAAACTATCACACACTGCTGGTGTACACACAAAAACTTATACATAAATGTTCATAAAAGCTTTATTTATAATAGCTAAAAATGAGAAACAGTCTTATGGCCCATCACAAGTGAATGGATAAACAAGTTGTGTTATATCCATACAGTGGAATACTACTCAGCAATAAAATGATGAACCACCAATACACAGAACATGAATGAATTACAAAAACATGCAAAGAGGCTATTCAGGAGGTTGAGAGGGGAGGATCACTTGAGCCCAGGACTTTCAGGATGCAGTGAGCCATAATCACGCCACTGCACTCCAGTGAGACTCTGTCTGTAAACAAAAAATAAACAAACAAAAGCTTCAGACAAAAAAGTTCATTGTATATGGCACCATTTATATAACATTCTAGAGATAAGGAAATATAATATACCATGACAAAAAGACCATTCATTGCCTGGACCAGAGATTCAGAGAGGATTAACTGCAAAGGGGCATGAGAGAATTTTGCAAGGTGATGGAAATATTCTAAATAATAACTATGGTGATAGTCACAGAGATGTATACATTTGTCAAAACTCATAAAAATGTACATTTTAAAGGAGCACATTTTATTGTATGTAAATAATAACAAAACTGATTTTAAGTCAATAAGTTGATTTTTTAAAACACTGGCTTATTTCAAGAAATAGTCTTAATATTTGCTCATAGCACTGTTACATGTGTGTCATTCATTAGACCAAGATTTGAGATTAGAAAGCTAGGCAGATAACCATAGTACCAAAATATTTACTGACATAGTTTTACTAAATTTACCATACCAGTGTTGAAAAATGCTTTGTGAAAAAATAAGTCTCCATGGTCCAGTTGATTGTAGAAAGACTGAATATTCTATCTATAGAGTTTATATATTCTTAGATGTTTATATACCTAAATTTTTTTCAATTTTTAAAAATCATCTTTAAAAATTTTCAGCATATTTTAAAAAATGTATAAGCTATCATCAATTGTTACAAGGAAGAAGATAGGTATGGGAAATTTAAAAGATGGCTATGAGTTCTTATTTTTAAGCCTTAAGTTCAGGGGCACATGTGCAGGTTTGTTATACAGGTAAACTTGTGTCACAGGGGTTTATTGTACAGATTATTTTGTTGCCCATGTATTAAGCCTCATACCTATTAGTTGTTTTTCCTGGTTCTCTCTCTTCTCCCACCCTCCACCCTCTGATAGGCCCCAATGTGTGTTGTCCCCCTCTATATGTCCATGTGTTTGCATCATTTAGCTCCCACTTATAAGTGAGAATGTGCAATATCTAGTTTTCTGTTCCTGCATTAGTTTGCTAAAGATAATGGCCTCCAGTTCCATCCATGTCCCTGCAAAGGACATGATCTCATTCTTTTTTATAGCTACGTAGTATTCCATGGTTTACATGTACCACATTTTCTTTATCCAGCCTATCACTGATGGGCATTTAGGTTGATTCCATGTCTTTGCTATTGTGAATCATGCTGCAATGAACATATGTATATATGTGTCTTCACAGTAGAATGATTTATATTCCCTTGGGTATATACTCAGTAATGAGATTGCTGAGTTGAATGGTATTTCTATGGTATTTCTGTTGTGGGAAGTTGGGGACCCTGAACAGAGGGACCTGCTGAAGCTGCGGCAGAAGAACATAAATTGTGAAGATTCCATGAACATTTATTAGTTCCCAAAATTAATACTTTTATAATTTCTTACGCCTGTCTTTACTGCAATCTTTGAATATAAATTGTGAAGATTTCATGGACATTTATCACTTCCCCAATCAATACTCTTATAATTTTCTATGCCTGTCTTTACTTTAATCTCTTAATCCCATCATCTTCATAAGCTGAGGCTGTATGTCGATTCAGGACCCTGTGATGATTGCGTTAACTGCACAAATTGTAAAACATGTGTGTTTGAACAATATGAAATCTGAGCACCCTAAAAAAAACCCAGGATAACAGCAATTTTCAGGGAGCAAGGGAGATAACCATAAGGTCTGACTGCCTGCGGGGCCAGGCAGAACAGAGTCATATTTCTCTTCTTGTAAAAAGTGAATAGATGAAATATTGCTGAATTCTTTTCCCAGCAAGGAATAATCCTAGGAAAGAAATGCATTCCCAGGGGGAGGTCTCTAACTTGGCCACTCTGGGAGTGTCTGTCTTATGCGGTTGAAGATAAGGGATGAAATACACCCTGGTCTCCTGCAGCACCCTCAGGCTTGCTAGGATTAGGAAATTCCAGCCTGGCAAATTCTAGTCAAACTGGTTGTCTGCTCTCAAACCCTGTTTCCTGTTAAGCTGCTTATCAAGATGATGCATACCCAGTGGGACATGAAACCTCATCAGTAATTCTAATTTCACCCTCACCTTGTGATCTTGTTCTGCCCCTTGCCTTGTAATCTTTTATTGCCCTATGAAGCATGTGATCTCTGTGACCCACTCCCTATTTGTACACTCCTCCCTTTTGAAATTCCTAATAAAAACTTGCTGGTTTTGTGGCTCAGGTGGGCATCACGGAACTTGCTGACATGTGATGTCACCCCTGGAGGCCCAGCTGTAAAATTTCTCTCTTTGTGCTCTTTCTCTTTATTTGTCAAACTGGCTGACACTTAGGGAAAATAGAAAAGAACCTATGTTGAAATACTGGGAGTTGGTTCCCCCGATATATGTCTGTTTAAGTCTTTGAGGAATTGCCACACTGTCTTTCACTAAAAATGTATAAGCATTCCTTTTTCCCCCTGCAAACTCCCCAGCATCTGTTACTTTTTGACTTTTTAATAATAGCCATGCTGACTGGTGTGAGATGGTATCTCATTGGGGTTTTGATTTGGATTTCTCTAATAGTCAGTGACATTTAGCATTTTCTCATATGATTGTTGGCTGCAACTATGTCTTCTTTTGAAAAGTGTCTGTTCCTGTCCTTTGCTCACTTTTTAATGGGGCTGTTTTTCTTGTAAGTTTGTTTATGTTCCTCATAAATGCTGGATATTAGACCTTTGTCATATGCATAGTTTTCAAAACTCTTCTCCCATTCCATAGATTGCCTGATCACTCTGTTGATAGTTTCTTTTGCTGTGCAGCAGCTCTTTAGATTTACCAAGTTTTGCTCTTATTGCAATTGCTATTGGCATCTTTGTCATGAAATCTTTGTGTATACCTATGTTCTGAATGATATTACCTGAGTAGTCTTCCAGGGTTTTTATGGTTTGGGGTTTTACATTTAAGTCCTCAATCCATCTCGACTTAATTTTGGTATATGGTATAAGAAAGGGGTCTAGTTTCACTCTTCTGTATATGGCTAGCCAGTTATCCCAGCACAATTTATTGAAAAGGGAGTCCTTTCCCCATTGCTTATTTTTGTCAGGCTTTTTGAAGATCAGATAGTTGTAGGTGTGGCCTTATTTCTGGGATCTTTATTTTGTTCCATTGTTCTATGTGTTTGTTTTTGTACCAGTACTATGCCATTTTGGTTACTGTAGCCCTGTAGTACAGTTTGAAGTCATGTAGTGTGATGCTTCCAGCTTTGTTCTTTTTGCTTAGGATTGCTTTGACTATTTGGGCTCTTTTTGGTTACATATTAATTTTTTTTTTTTTTATTATACTTTAAGTTCCAGGGTACATGTGCATAACGTGCAGGTTTGTTACATATGTATACTTATGCCATGTTGGTGTGCTGCACCCATCAACTCGTCAGCACCCATCAATTCATCATTTATATCATGTATAACTCCCCAATGCAATCCCTCCCTCCTCCCCCCTCCCCCCTCCCCATGATAGGCCCCAGTGCGTGATGTTCCCCTTCCCGAGTCCAAGTGATCTCATTGTTCAGTTCCCACCTATGAGTGAGAACATGCGGTGTTTGGTTTTCTGTTCTTGTGATAGTTTGCTAAGAATGATGGTTTCCAGCTGCATCCATGTCCCTACAAAGGACGCAAACTCATCCTTTTTTATGGCTGCATAGTATTCCATGGTGTATATGTGCCACATTTTCTTAATCCAGTCTGTCACAGATGGACATTTGGGTTGATTCCAAGTCTTTGCTATTGTGAATAGTGCCGCAATAAACATACGTGTACATGTGTCTTTGTAGTAGAATAATTTATAATCCTTTGGGTATATACCCAGTAGTGGGATGGCTGGGTCATATGGTACATCTAGTTCTAGATCCTTGAGGAATTGCCATACTGTTTTCCATAATGGTTGAACTAGTTTACAATTCCACCAACAGTGTAAAAGTGTTCCTATTTCTCCACATCCTCTCCAACACCTGTTGTTTCCTGACTTCTTAATGATTGCCATTCTAACTGGTGTGAGATGGTATCTCATTGTGGTTTTGATTTGCATTTCTCTGATGGCGAGTGATGATGAGCATTTTTTCATGTGTCTGTTGGCTGTATGTATATCTTCTTTTGAGAAATGTCTGTTCATATCCTTTGCCCACTTTTTGATGAGGTTGTTTGCTTTTTTCTCGTATATTTGTTTGAGTTCTTTGTAGATTCTGGATATTAGCCCTTTGTCAGATGGGTAGGTTGCAAAAATTTTCTCCCATTCTGTAGGTTGCCTGTTCACTCTGATGGTAGTTTCTTTTGCTGTGCAAAAGCTCTTTAGTTTAATTAGATCCCATTTGTCAATTTTGGCTTTTGCTGCCGTTGCTTTTGGTGTTTTAGACATGAAGTCCTTGCCCATGCCTATGTCCTGAATGGTACTACCTAGATTTTCTTCTAGGGTTTTTATGGTATTAGGTCTAACATTTAAGTCTCTAATCCATCTTGAATTAATCTTCTTATAAGGGGTAAGGAAAGGATCCAGTTTCAGCTTTCTACTTATGGCTAGCCAATTTTCCCAGCACCATTTATTAAATAGGGAATCCTTTCCCCATTTCTTGTTTCTCTCAGGTTTGTCAAAGATCAGATGGCTGTAGATGTGCGGTATTATTTCTGAGGACTCTGTTCTGTTCCATTGGTCTATATCTCTGTTTTGGTACCAGTACCATGCTGTTTTGGTTACTGTAGCCTTGTAGTATAGTTTGAAGTCAGGTAGCGTGACGCCTCCAGCTTTGTCCTTTTGACTTAGGATTGTCTTGGCAATGTGGGCTCTTTTTTGGTTCCATATGAACTTTAAAGCAGTTTTTTCCAATTCTGTGAAGAAACTCATTGGTAGCTTGATGGGGATGGCATTGAATCTATAAATAACCTTGGGGAGTATGGCCATTTTCACGATATTGATTCTTCCTATCCATGAGCATGGTATGTTCTTCCATTTGTTTGTGTCCTCTTTGATTTCACTGAGCAGTGGTTTGTAGTTCTCCTTGAAGAGGTCCTTTACATCCCTTGTAAGCTGGATTCCTAGGTATTTTATTCTCTTTGAAGCAATTGTGAATGGAAGTTCATTCCTGATTTGGCTCTCTGCTTGTCTGTTACTGGTGTATAAGAATGCTTGTGATTTTTGCACATTAATTTTGTATCCTGAGACTTTGCTGAAGTTGCTTATCAGCTTAAGGAGATTTTGGGCTGAGACGATGGGGTTTTCTAAATATACAATCATGTCATCTGCAAACAGGGACAATTTGACTTCTTCTTTTCCTAACTGGATACCCTTGATTTCTTTCTCTTGCCTGATTGCCCTAGCCAGAACTTCCAACACTATGTTGAATAGGAGTGGTGAGAGAGGGCATCCCTGTCTTGTGCCAGTTTTCAAAGGGAATTTTTCCAGTTTTTCCCCATTCAGTATGATATTAGCTGTGGGTTTGTCATAAATAGCTCTTATTATTTTGAGGTGCGTTCCATCAATACCGAATTTATTGAGCGTTTTTAGCATGAAGGGCTGTTGAATTTTGTCAAAAGCCTTTTCTTCATCTATTGAGATAATCATGTGGTTCTTGTCTTTGGTTCTGTTTATATGCTGGATTACGTTTATTGATTTGTGAATGTTGAACCAGCCTTGCATCCCAGGGATGAAGCCCACTTGATCATGGTGGATAAGCTTTTTGATGTGCTGCTGAATCCGGTTTGCCAGTATTTTATTGAGGATTTTTGCATCGATGTTCATCAGGGATATTGGTCTAAAATTCTGTTTCTTTGTTGTGTCTCTGCCAGGCTTTGGTATCAGGATGATGTTGGCCTCATAAAATGAGTTAGGGAGGATTCCCTCTTTTTCTATTGATTGGAATAGTTTCAGAAGGAATGGTACCAGCTCCTCCTTGTACCTCTGGTAGAATTCAGCTGTGAATCCATCTGGTCCTGGACTTTTTTTGGTGGGTAGGCTATTAATTATTGCCTCAATTTCAGAGCCTGCTATTGGTCTATTCAGGGATTCAACTTCTTCCTGGTTTAGCCTTGGGAGAGTGTAAGTGTCCAGGAAATTATCCATTTCTTCTAGATTTTCTAGTTGATTTGCGTAGAGGCGTTTATAGTATTCTCTGATGGTAGTTTGTATTTCTGTGGGGTCAGTGGTGATATCCCCTTTATCATTTTTTATTGCATCTATTTGATTCCTCTCTCTTTTCTTCTTTATTAGCCTTGCTAGCGGTCTGTCAATTTTGTTGATCTTTTCAAAAAACCAACTCCTGGATTCATTGATTTTTTGGAGGGTTTTTTGTGTCTCAATCTCCTTCAGTTCTGCTCTGATCTTAGTTATTTCTTGCCTCCTGCTAGCTTTTGAATGTGTTTGCTCTTGCCTCTCTAGTTCTTTTAATTGTGATGTTAGAGTGTCAATTTTAGATCTTTCCTGCTTTCTCTTGTGGGCATTTAGTGCTATAAATTTCCCTCTACACACTGCTTTAAATGTGTCCCAGAGATTCTGGTATGTTGTATCTTTGTTCTCATTGGTTTCAAAGAACATCTTTATTTCTGCTTTCATTTCGTTATGTACCCAGTAGTCATTCAGGAGCAGGTTGTTCAGTTTCCATGTAGTTGAGCAGGTTTTGATTGAGTTTCTTAGTCCTGAGTTCTAGTTTGATTGCACTGTGGTCTGAGAGACAGTTTGTTATAATTTCTGTTCTTTTACATTTGCTGAGGAGTGCTTTACTTCCAATTATGTGGTCAATTTTGGGATAAGTGCGATGTGGTGCTGAGAAGAATGTATACTCTGTTGATTTGGGGTGGAGAGTTCTGTAGATGTCTATTAGATCCGCTTGGTGCAGAGATGAGTTCAATTCCTGGATATCCTTGTTAACTTTCTGTCTCGTTGATCTGTCTAATGTTGACAGCGGAGTGTTGAAGTCTCCCATTATTATTGTATGGGAGTCTAAGTCTCTTTGTAAGTCTCTAAGGACTTGCTTTATGAATCTGGGTGCTCCTGTATTGGGTGCATATATATTTAGGAGAGTTAGCTCTTCCTATTGAATTGATCCCTTTACCATTATGTAATGGCCTTCTTTGTCTCTTTTGATCTTTGATGGTTTAAAGTCTGTTTTATCAGAGACAAGGATTGCAAGCCCTGCTTTTTTTTGTTCTCCATTTGCTTGGTAGATCTTCCTCCATCTCTTTATTTTGAGCCTATGTATGTCTCTGCATGTGAGATGGGTCTCCTGAATACAGCAGACTGATAGGTCTTGACTCTTTATCCAGTTTGCCAGTCTGTGTCTTTTAATTGGAGCATTTAGTCCATTAACATTTAAGGTTAATATTGTTATGTGTGAACTTGATCCTGCCATTATGATATTAACTGGTTATTTTGCTCGTTAGTTGATGCAGTTTCTTCCTAGCCTCGATGGTCTTTACATTTTGGCATGTTTTTGCGATGGCTGGTACCGGTTGTTCCTTTCCATGTTTAGGGCTTCCTTCAGGGTCTCTTGTAAGGCAGGCCTGGTGGTGACAAAATCTCTAAGCATTTGCTTATCTGTAAAGGATTTTATTTCTCCTTCACTTATGAAACTTAGTTTGGCTGGATATGAAATTCTGGGTTGAAAATTCTTTTCTTTAAGAACGTTGAATATTGGCCCCCACTCTCTTCTGGCTTGTAGAGTTTCTGCCGAGATATCTGCTGTTAGTCTGATGGGCTTCCCTTTGTGGGTAACCCGACCTTTCTCTCTGGCTGCCCTTAAGATTTTTTCCTTCATTTCAACTTTGGTGAATCTGGCAATTATGTGTCTTGGAGTTGCTCTTCTGGAGGAGTATCTTTGTGGCGTTCTCTGTATTTCCTGAATTTGAATGTTGGCCTGCCCTACTAGGTTGGGGAAGTTCTCCTGGATGATTTCCTGAAGAGTGTTTTCCAACTTGGTTCCATTTTCCCCCTCACTTTCAGGCACCCCAATCAGACGTAGATTTGGTCTTTTTACATAATCCCATGCTTCTTGCAGGCTTTGTTCATTTCTTTTTCTTCTTTTTTCTTTTGGTTTCTCTTCTCACTTCATTTCATTCATTTGATCTTCAATCGCTGATACTCTTTCTTCCAGTTGATCGAGTCGGTTACTGAAGCTTGTGCATTTGTCACGTATTTCTCGTGTCATGGTTTTCATCTCTGTCATTTCGTTTATGATCTTCTCTGCATTAATGAGTCTAGCTGTCAATTCTTCCACTCTTTTTTCAAGATTTTTAGTTTCTTTGCGCTGGGTACGTAATTCCTCCTTTAGCTCTGAGAAGTTTGATGGACTGAAGCCTTCTTCTCTCCTCTCGTCCAAGTCATTCTCTGACCAGCTTTGATCCGTTGCTGGCGATGGGCTGCGCTCCTTTGCAGGGGGAGATGCGCTCTTATTTTTTGAATTTCCAGCTTTTCTGCCCTGCTTCTTCCCCATCTTTGTGGTTTTTTCTGTCTCTGGTCTTTGATGGTGGTGACGTACTGATGCGGTTTTGGTATAGGTGTCCTTCCTGTTTGATAGTTTTCCTTCTGACAGTCAGAAGGACTGTCTGTTGGTCTGTTGGAGATTGCTTGAGGTCCACTCCAGACCCTGTTTGCCTGGGTATCAGCAGCAGAGGTTGCCGAAGATAGAATATTGCTGAACAGCGAGTGTACCTGTCTGATTCTTCCTTTGGAAGTTTCCTCTCAGGGGTGTACTCCACCCTGTGAGGTGTGGGGTGTCAGACTGCCCCTAGTGGGGGATTTCTCCCAGCTAGGCTACTCAGGGGTCAGGGACACACCTGAGCAGGCAGTCTGTCCATTCTCAGATCTCAACCTCCACGTTGGGAGATCCACGGCTCTCCCCAAAGCTGTCAGACAGAGTCGTTCACGTCTGCACCGGCTCCCGCTACTTCCCCTGTTGGTCTTCAGCTGTGGGCTGTCTCCAGAGGTGGAGACTACAGAGACAGGCAGGCTTCCTTGAGCTGCTGTGAGCTCCACCCAGTTCGAGCTTCCCAGAGGCTTTGTTTACCTACTTAAGCCTCAGCAATGGCGGGCGCCCCTCCCCGAGCCTCGCTGCTGCCTTGTGGATAGATCGCCGCAGACTGCTGTGTTAGCAGTGAGGGAGGCTTCGTGGGCGTGGGACCCTCCCGGCCAGGTTTGGGATATATTCTCCTGGTGTGCCTGTATGCTTACAGTGCAGTATTAGGGTGGGAGTTACCCGATTTTCCAGGTGTTGGGTGTCTCAGTTCCCCTGGCTAAGAAAACGGATCCCCTTCCCCCTTGCGCTTCCAGGTGAGGCGATGCCTCGCCCTGCTTCAGCTCTCGCTGCTCAGGCTGCAGCAGCTGACCAGCACCGATTGTCCTGGCACTCCCTAGTGAGATGACCCCAGTACCTCAGTTGAAAATGCAGAAATCACCGGTCTTCTGTGTCGCTCGCGCTGGGAGTTGGAGACTGGAGCTGTTCCTATTCTGCCATCTTGCTCCGCCCCCACATATTAATTTTAAAATAGTTTTTTTCTGGATCTGTGAAGAATCTCAATTGTAGTTTAATTGGAATAGTATTTAATCTGTAAATCACTTTGGTCACTATGGTCATTTTTACAATATTGATTCTTCTTATCCACGATCATGGAATGTTTTTTCATTTGTTTGTGTCATCTCTGATTTCCTGGAGCAGTGGTTTGTAGTTCTCCTAGCAGAAATCATTCTCCTCCCTAGTTAGCTGTATTCCTAGGCTTACTCTTTTTGTGGCAATTGTGAATGGGCTTCTGTTCCTGATTTGGCTCTTGGCTTGACTGCTGTTGATGTATAGGAATGCTAGTGATTTTTGCACATTGATTTTTGTATTCTGAGGCTTTGCTAAAGTTGTTTATCAGCTTAAGAAGCTTTTGGGTTGAGACTATGGGGTTTTCTAAATATAGGATCATGTCATCTGCAAACAGGGATAGTTTGACTTCCTCTCTTCCTATTTGGATGCCCTTTATCTATTTTTCTTGCCTGATTGCCCAGGCCAGGATTTCCAATGCTATATTGCTATGTTGAATATGAGTGGTTAGAAAGGGTATCCTTTTCTTGTGTTTATTTTCAAAGGAATGTTTCCAGCTTTTGCCCATTCAGTATGATGTTGGCTGTGGGTTTGTCATAGATGGCTCTTTTTATTTTGAGCTGTGTTCCTTCAATATCTACTTTATTGAGAGCTTTTAACCTATATGGATTTTGAATTTTATAGAAAGTGTTTTCTGCACCTATTAAGATAACTGTGGGGTATTTTTTTTTTTTTGTTTTTTTGATGGAGTTTCCCTCTGGTTGTCTAGGCTGGAGTGCAGTGGGGCAATCTCAGCTCACCACAACCTCTGCCTCCTGGGTTTAAGTGATTCTCCTGCCTCAGCCTCCTGAGTAGCTGGGACTACAGGTGTGCACCACCACACCCAGCTAATTTTTGTATTTTTAGTAGAGACGGGGTTTCACCATGTTGACTGAGCTGGTCACAAACTCCTGACCTCAGGTGATCAACCCACCTTGATCCCCAAAGTGCTGGGATTACAGGTGTGAGGCACCATGCCCGGCCCCATGTGGTTTTTGTCTTTCCTTCTGCTTATGTGAAGAATCACATTTATTGATTTGCATATGTTGAACCAACCTTGCATCTTAGGGATAAAGCCTCCTTGATCGTGGTGGATAGGCTTTTAGATGTGCTGCTGGATTTGGTTTGCCAGTGTTTTGTTGAGAATTTTTGCATTGATGTTCATCAAAAATATTGGCCTGAAGTCTTCTTTTTCTGTTATTGTTGTATCTTTGTCAGGTTTTGGTATCAGGATGATGCTGGCCTCATAGAATGAGTTAGGGAGGAATTCCTTGTCCTCAATTTTTTTGGAATAGTTTCAGTAGGAATGGTATCAGCTCTTTTTTTGTACATCTGGTAGAATTCAGCTGTGAATCTGTCTGGTCCCAGTTTTTTTTTTTTTTTTTTTTTTTTTTTTTTTTTTTTTTTTTTTTTTTTTGGTGGGTAGGCTATTTATTACTGACTCAATTTCAGAGAGCTCACTATTTGTCTGTTTGGGGATCAATTTCTTCCTGGGTCAGTCTTGGGAAGATGTATGGGTTCAGGAATTTATCTACTTCTAGATTTTCTAGTTTATGTGCATAGAGGTGTTTGTAATATTCTCTGATGGTTGTTTGTATTTCTGTGGGGTCAGTGGTAATATCCCCTCATTGTTTCTGATTGTGTTCATTTAAATCTTCTCTCTTTTCTTCTTTATTAGTCTAGCTAGCAGTCTATTTTACTTTTTTTTTTTTTTTTTTTCCAAAAACTAGATCCTGGATCTGTTAATTATTGAAGGACTTTTTGTGTTTCTATCTCTTTCAGTTAAGCTGTAATTTTGGTTATTTCTTGGCTTCTGCTAGCTTTGGGATTTGTTTGCTCTTGGTTCTCTAGTTCTTTTAGTTGTGATGTTAGATTGTTAACTTGAGATCATTCTAACTTTTTGATGTGAGCATTTAGTGCTACAGATGTTCCTCTTAACACTGCCTTATCTGTGTCCCAGAAATTCTAGTATGTTGTATATTTGTTCTCATTAGTTTCAAAGAACTTCTTAATCTCTTCCTTAATTTCATTATTTACCTAGAAGTCACTCAGGAGCAGGTTATTCAATTTCCATGTAATTATATGGTTTTGAGTGAATTTCTTAGTCTTGATTTCTAATTTGATTGCACTGTGGTCTGAGAGATTGTTATGATTTCAGTTCTTTTGCATTTGCTGAGGAGTGTTTTGCTTCTGATTATGTGTTCAACTTTAGACTATAGGCCATGTGGCGATGAGAAGAATGTATATTATGTTGTTTTGGGATGGAAAGTTCTGTAGATATCTATTAGATCCATTTGATCCAGTGCTGAATTCAGGTACTGAATATCTTTGTTAATTTTCTGTTTTGATAATCTCCTTAATATTGTCAGGTATTATATTAATATTTAATATTGTGAGGTGTTAAATTCTCCCACTATTATTGTGTGGGGGTCTAATTCTCTTTGAAGGTCTCTAGACACTTGTTTCGTTAATCTGGGTACTCCTGTTGGGTGCACATATATTTAGGATAGTTAGATCTTCTTGTTGAATTGAACCATTTACCATTATGTAATGCTCTTCTTTGTCTTTTCGGATGTTTGTTAGTTTAAAGTCTGTTTTTTCAGAAACTAGGATTGCGACCCCTGCTTTCTTCTGTTTTCCATTTGCTTGGTAGATTTTTCTTCATCTCTTTATTTTGAGACAGTCTGTGTCACTGCATGTGAGTTGAGTCTCTTGAAAACAGCATACCAATGGGTCTTGGTTCTTTATCTAGCTTGCCACTCTCTGTTTTTTACTTGGGGGCATTTAGCCCATTTACATTCAAGGTTAGTATTGATATGCATGGATTTGATCCTGTCATCATAGTGTTAGCTGGTTATTTTGCAGACTTGTATGTGTGAATGCTTTATAGTGTCACTGGTCTGTGTACTTCAGTGTGTTTTTGTAGTGGCTGTTAACAGTCTTTCCTTTCCATATTTAGTGCTTCCTTCAGGAGCTTTTGCAGGGCAGGTCTGGTGGTACCAAATTTGCTCAGCACTTGCTTGTCTGAAAATGATCTTATTTCTCCTTTGCTTATGAAGCTTAGTTTGGCTGGATATGAAATTCTGGGTTGGAATTTGTTTTCCTTAAGAATGTTGAACATTGGCCTCTGATTTCTTCAGACTTGTGGGGTTTCAGCTGAGAGGTCCACTGTTAGTCTGATGGGCTTCCCTTTGTAGGTGACTAACCTTTCTCTCTTGCTGCCTTTAAATTTTTTCTTGAGCTGGGCACAGTGGTTCACGCCTGTAATCCCAGCACTTTGGGAGGCCGAGGCGGGTGGATCACGAGGTCAGGAGATTGAGACCATCCAGGCCGACACAGTGAAACCCCATCTCTACTAAAAATACAAAAAACATTAGCCAGGCATAGTGGTGGGCCCCTGTAGTCCCAACTACTCGGGAGGCTGAGGCAGAAGAATGGCGAGAACCCAGGAGGCAGAGCTTGCAGTGAGCCGAGATTGCGCCACTGCACTCATCCTGGGCAACTGAGCAAGACTGTCTCACAAAAAAATAAAATAAAATAAAATTTTTCTTTCACTTCGATCTTGAAGAATCTGATGATTATGTGTCTTGTGGATCATTTTGTTGTGAAGTATCTTACTGGGGTTCTCTGAATTTCCTGAATTTGAATGTTGGCCTCTTAAGCTAGGTTGGGGAAGTTCTCATGGATAATAGCCTGAAATATGTCTTCCAAATTGGTTCTATTCTCCCCATCTCCTTCAGGGACACAAGTGAGTTTCAGATTCTGTCTCTTTACTCAATCTCTTTACTGTGTCTATTTCTCAGAGCTTTTGTTCTTTCCTTTTTTTCTTTTTTCTCTATTCTTATCTGATTGTCTTATTTCAGAAAACCATTCTTTAGGCTCTTAGATTCATTCATCCACTTGTTATATTCAGTTTGGGAAATGCTAAATTAATTTATGAACGTCAATCTGGGGAGAGAAATTTCCAAGTCAATTCTACTTGGTTTTTAATTATCAATATATATTTTAAATCTCAAAAAGGCTGATTTAATATGTGCATTTTTCACATGTATTTGAGCATGGTATTATTTTTTTCAGCAGCATTTTACAGAATTGATATTCTATTATATTTTCTTCCAGAAATAGTTTTCTATGGTTTGCTGTATGCTTAAAAACAACTTGGTCAAATGTCAAAAACAGAATTGTCAAATTCTCGGGTAACACAAACTAATTTTGAAAACAAAATCGGTCAATATGAATTTGAATTCATTAATATCTGGACAGGCAAGGTTAATGAAATATAAAAAACTTTTATTGGCTTTGAAAAATCAATTAGTTAAGTGTATATGTTTTTCAAGGGACAGGGAAAACCAGGCATTGGAGTTTGCACTGACAATAAACTCAACCAAAAGTATAATGTTACTGCATCAAAAGCCAGTTAACTCTGGTCTACACTATTAAGAGAATCATGTCAAAAACATTAAGAAGAAAGAGAATGTAGCTAAGTACCATTATAAATCTATAAGATGCTGGAAAGTCTGGGGATGATATCAAAGGAAATGGGTGAAAAGTTTGGGAAAAAGAACACACAGGCATAATGGTACTGGCCTCCAAATATGTGGGAGAAATTTCATGGAATGTAATTCAAGCATCTTAATTGCCAGCTTCTAAGCCTGTTTTTTAAAGCTGTGGTTGTACCTAACTAGAGCTGTCTTATTCAAATGGAAAATTTATTCACAAAATCCACAAGTGGCGGGTGGATAAGGCTTAGCAAAGATGAAGGGAACTCTGAGACAGGGCAGCCAGAAGCCCAGCAGGGCCACACATAGGAGCCATATGGTCCCCACCACTACTTTCCTCCAATGTCACTAATGATGAATGACCAGACCTGCCCTCAGGTTCTTGCAGTTGCAGTACTCACTTAAAATTCAAATCTGATCAAGGAGTTGGATCAGGTCAGGTGTCTGACCCTGGCTATAGGAGGGAATGAAGAAAAGAGAGATCCCTGTGTCTTTTATGGGAGGTAAACACTTCCGCTTCCAAGACAAAACACAACAGGGGTGTTCCCAAAAGGAAATCGGGGCACAATTTGGAAGCTAGAAGTTGGGCTATGAGATAGCCAAAATTACTAAATGTTAGATGAAGAAACTAGAAGGGGCTAAATTTATTTCAAGTTCTTCCAGAGAGCAGAACTAGAAAAATAAGAGACAGGTAGAGTGAAGTCAATGTTTTAGCATAAAGAAATAATAACAATTCTTTCTGCGCCATGAGGAAATGAAGTTCCTTACTATACAGGGAGCACTATGTCACCTGAAGTATCCCAGCAGCAATGAGAGAGTTGTTGGTTTGGGATGCTGTAAGGATGTCCTACTTGGAGAAGGAGTTTATGCTAAATGAACTCTAATCAAAGATACTTCCTCAATAAGGGAAATGCAACAATTATGCAGATTCATTCTGTGAGAATTTTAAAATCAATAATGAGCAACCAAGGAGATTTGAAAAGTGGAATGCACCCTAGAGGTCATCTAGAACAATAAAATTTTTGTCAATATGGAAGCTGAGATGTAGGGAGATGAAATAATTTTCCCCCAAAGGCCTTCAGTGAGTAAATATCAAAAGGAATGTAAAACAGGATTCCTACGTCCTCAACTCATACTTCTCTGCTACAAAATACTGCTTCTTTTTTTAAACTGAATAGTTGTGCTTACTGACAGATGTATAAAACTTAGAAAAACTTATAAAACTAGAAAGAAATCTCCAAATCTATCCATTGTTAACAGAATGATCATGAACACAGGAAAGCATGGTCATATGGGGAAGGGGGATGTGGCCAAATTGGGAGAAGGAGATGAGACTAAAAGTTCATTCAAACCAAAAGGAATTTATTTTTCTGAAATGGCCTCTAAATTACCAACATGTCCTTTGTTTTGCTGCTAACCTTTTCTGGTAATTAAAGTTTGGGTGTTAAAGAGAAAACAATGCCTTAAAGTACTAGCAAGACCTCAGGAAAATGTCACTGTGGAGGCAAATTATTTTCATCTGCTCAGTAAACTTTTTGATTGATGAAAAATCAATACTTCACCAGTTCTTCTTGCACGTGTTGTTTGTTTGATATGTCTCCTGTGTCATCTGGATACAACCGTTTAAACAGCATTTTAATGAAAAAAATCACCTATGGCTGACCTGGAACTGCCTCAAATGAATTTGTAGCTGATAAGATGCTTGCTTGAAATGTTCTTTGAAGGACAAATCCATTATTCGTTGCCACTTTTTCCAAGGTTCATGGAGAAATTAGCTTAATTATTCTTTGCCAAAAGAAAGCAAATGTTCCTTTTTTGAGAAAGAAGGGCAAGTGCTATTATCCACTGGGTTTGAGCAATTCTTTCATAAATCAGCATACTGAAGTTGGTGGATTAGAACATTAAACACCTTTCTCTGAAAGATAGATTACAACATATTAATTCTTCTTCCTCAATGTAGAGGCAGAAGAAAAATATGAGTTTCCTTAAAGGCTGTGTCAAAATATTTAGATAAAATGTAGAAATCTCAGTCATTCAGAGATGTCCTAAACATGTCTAATATCTCTGTGGCCTCCTATCTCCCTTCAAATTGATGCAGGGTATAGATTTTTCCAACTGCATCTTGAAATACCATATCCGTTAGCAGCCAAGGAAGGATTAGCATAACTCAGAAGAACTCATTTAAAAGAAAATCAAAAGAAAAATAAGAAAGAAGAAGAAAGGACAGGGAAAAATAGGCCGTCCAAAAATTAAAGCCCTGCACCACTATTACTATCTTCTCCATACAATTTCTGGGTTCTTTCTCTTATAGTAACTTAATGGTCCTCTATGCTGTTGCTCGGCTCCTCCAGTGGGAATGCTCCATCCTCTCAGAGCACAAATCCTACCATCTAGCTGATTCTAGACGTTTTCATGACAGCCGGTTTACCACCCCATAATCGCAAAGGTAAGAGAGGCTATCACGGCTCCTTCTTAGCTAGTTTAGTTTTCTTTGAATGAAGTTTACAACAAACAAGTTTTCATCCAGCCTTGTGAGCAACCAAAGTCTTTCTCTCTTGAATCAATTTACTTTTGGGGGTTGGTAAATGGAATTGATTTACCTTTATTTAGATTCCCTATGTTACAAGAGGGAATACTTGTAAAGAACTAACTCTGGAAACCATCTGAGAGGAACACTCTATGCACAGCAGTTTTCAAAATAATAGCATGGCAGACTTCCCAATTCACAGCCACAACATCCTGTGGAATCAGTTGAGCTTTTTAAAAAGCTAACAACCAGTTTGAATTTGAGCAATTATTTGGGGGTTCGAGGCAGCAAAGCTTTTGTTCTTAAAATCCAGAACAGTGGTCTTCTTATATCATCATTCAGATAGACCTGAAACAAAAGTTTGACCCCCCAAAAAACTGCACTTATCACAAATGTGCTTTTTTCCCTCGATTCTATTTCATTTTAATGCTGTTTGTGACTCATCAAACTGATTTCATGACCTACAGGTTTCTTTATTGAAATACACTTTTGAAAACAATCTCTCCTGGCAAAGTTATTTTACATAATATAAATGTAGCAGTAAGTAAGCTGTTTATCAGTTTGCCATATTCAGTACGGGGTGATCTATGAAGTACTGTGCAATCTGTTTTTTCCACTTCAGCAGCAGAATCCCTAACAGCCAGGAGACCCGAGCAGCTGAGCCTCAGGCAAGAACACAGTGTCAGATCAGGGCTATGATAGAGCCACTTTGGTCTCACCGACCTTTCCCCTAGTGAGCTCTATTTCCATGAACAGAAACTAGATGCCTGAGAGCTGAGGCATGGAAAGTTATTTCTGCTCCGGCAGCAGTGACCCTTCACCTACTAAACTTCCCCTTGTTGACTGCAGCCAGGCAGTCCTGCCCAGGCTGTGGGTGTGGGACTGACCTTTCACCCGCTTAGACTGCTCCAGAGAGCCCCAGCATCTGCTTAGCTTCCGCAGGCCAGCTGCTTCTTCCTTCCAACACAATGTGGTAAAAATTGTGCATAGCAGAAAGTAACTTTGTTTTTTCCCTAGGGCACTAATTTATAGGTTTCATTTCTTATTTTAAAATAAAAATAAACAATCCTTCTTTGCTCCAATACACAGTGCATTTTGAGAAGGCTATTTGAAAGAAGAGGTGAGAGAACCCTAGTGTGCAAGGGGTGGAATAAAGAACAAAAAAGAGGACCCTTAACCCTTCCTGTTTGTACTTCCTCTTGAGATTCTGCACTGACTGTTGAAACACGGTCAGGCAGGCCTGCTTTCCTCAATCAAGAACACAACCATGTTGCCCAAACTCAGCATTTGTCAGGCCCTTCAGTTATTTTCAAAATGGGAAACTAAAGGGTAAAGAAGTGTGTGTCTGTGTGATTATTATTAAATTTGCAGACAGTCTAGTTTTCTCTTTGGCAAAGTCTAACTGATGCTCAAGAGAACATCAGGTAAAATCAATTTTGTTCAAGAAACAAACGGTTGAGTTTCCAGCATCTGTTTAGTTTGTTTAGCACTCAACTGTTTCACACAGTTGCCTGGCTTTGACCAACAAGGCAAATAGGTATACTTCTAAAGTTTCAGAAAGGCAATTAAAAAAAAACAATCTTACGCTCTCGATCTCCAGAAGAGTATGACAAGGATTTCTGTTTAAACTGAGATTTAGAGAACCCATGTTTCGTACCAGCTATATGACTCTGGTAACTTAACTCTTCTGCCTGTTTTTCCTCTGCAAGTGAAAATGTTGGATTAAATGAATGGTTTTCATGTTTTCCATTGACAATCTCACTAAAGGATAGTTCTTCCAAATGGAAAGGGGAGGGTGGAGGTAGAGTGCTGCTGCAGGGCAGAATACCCCACCAGCAGCTGCTGGGGCCCCCAGCCCAGTAATAACAGGGGTTGCATCTCCACTGATCTCTGGAGTCCTGTGTTGGGACGAATCCCAAGGCCACATCAGATCACACAGGAGAAGATGTCATGATCCATTATTACTGGTGGCAGCCAAGTTGGAGAGGGAAGGACTAACCACTTGCATAACATGTAATTGCTTAAACTAGTATTTTCAAACAAATGCAGAAAAATTAGTGTGACATCTGGGTATCTGTCCTTTTACTGCCAAAAATGTAGATGTACAATGCATTGCTCATAACAATAGGCCAGTGCACATAAATTGCAAGTAGCAAGGAATATTAATATAACTGACTGAATTTTCCCATTTTTACCTAGACAGTGAATGCAATGGTGATACAGCTTTGACGCTCCTGCACTGGGCTAACTAACAAAATCAGAAAAGAAAGTGACCTCTAAAATTTGTCTTTCAGATGATCCTGGTGCTTGGCTGTGCTCCTTTTATTATCTGAAACCCCAGAAAAAGTGGTCTACGGCAGCCAGCCAGTGCTACACAAACCAAGGCTGGAACTTAGCAAAACCTGGAGTTTTCCAACTAAAAGAATTCTATGTGAACTCTGTGTGTGTAGTAGAGGATACAGGAAAAAGAAAGGTCCTATTCAGTGATAATCTCAGGAAATTCATGCAGTGATCAGCAATCAGAGGAAAGGAACAGGTCACAAAACTGTAAGCAAAGTTTCATGGTTCAATATTAGTACACAGAAGACAATGAGCAGGAATAGTAAGGGAGAAAGCTGACTGCAGGCTCTTCAGGTTTTAAGTCTCCAAGCCTCTTGGTATGCCCGAGATTGTTAGAAATAGAAGGCAGGAAGTTCTTGTGCCATGATTTTCAGCTCCATCAGGTCATTTAACGTCTTCTCTACCATCAGAGGGAACAGGCAACCTACAGAATGGGAGAAAATTTTGCAATCTACCCATCTGACAAAGGGCTAATATCCAGAATCTACAAAGAACTTAAATAAATTTACAAGAAAAAAATCAAAAGACCTCATCAAAAAGTGGGTGAAGGATACGAACAGACAATTCTCAAAAGAAGATATTTATGCAGCCAACAGACACATGAAAAAATGCTCATCATCACTGGTCATCAGAGAAATGCAAATCAAAACCACAATGAGATACCATCTCACACCAGTTAGAATGGCAATCATTAAAAAGTCAGGAAACGACAGGTGCTGGAGAGGATGTGGAGAAAGAGGAACACTTTTACACTGTTGGTGGGAGTGTAAACTAGTTCAACCATTGTGGAAGACAGTGTGGCGATTCTTCAAGGATCTAGAACTAGAAATACCACTTGACCCAGCGATTCCATTACTGGGTGTATACCCAAAGGATTATAAATCATGCTACTATAAGGACACATGCACATGTGTGTTTATGGCAGCACTATTCACAATAGCAAAGACTTGGAAGCAACCCAAATGTCCATCAATGGTAGACTGGATTAAGACAACGTGGCACATATACACCATGGAATACTATGCAGCCATAAAAAATGATGAGTTCATGTCCTTTGTAGGGACATGGATGAAACTGGAAACCATCACTCTGAGCAAACGATCGCAAGGACAGAAAACCAAACACCGCATGTTCGCACTCATAGGTGGGAATTGAACAATGAGAACACTTGGACTCAGGGTGGGGAACATCACACACCAGGGTCTGTCATGGGTTGTGGGGAGGGAGGAGGGATAGCATTAGGAGAAATACTTAATGCTAATGATGAGTTAATGGGTGCAGCAAACCAACATGGCACATGTATGCATATGTAACAAACCTGCATGTGTGCACATGTACCCTAGAACTTAAAGTATAATAAAAAATAAAAATAAAAAAAGAAACAGAAGGCAGGAGGGCTGCTGGCCCATTTCCTGGTCCCAATTTTGCCTTCCAAGTCAGTGAAAAGCCTATTTTGGACAGATAGTTGCCAACTTCCTCTGCTTATTCTCTTGCTACATCTATTTTCATTTCAACTTTTGGAATAACATTTATTTTCTTTACAATTAAGAAGTAACACATATTTCATGGCTTAACTTTTGAAAATTCATTTAAAATGCAAATATAAATACTGGTAATTCCATTGTCCAAAAATAACCACTATGGATAATCTGATATATTTTTCTTCTGCATAGATTTGTGTATATGTTTGTGCATATAATATTTAAAATATTAACCATGTGTGTTTTCCACCAATATTTCTTATAATCTCAACATCCTCTCCCCAATTTGGGCAGCTGGACCATGACTCACAGAAGGAGCCAAAAATACTTACACAAGTTTTGAGAAATCTGCTTTACTGAGGAATTGAGATACAGGTTTTCCTTTTTCTCAGATCCACAAAACCTATATGTGGTTTCTGTGATGCACCCCTAACCCCCTTTTTCGGCTAATCTGGGCTATTGTCAAGTCTCCTCTAGTTTTTATTCTCTTCTGCACCCCTATAATCAGAGAGTCTCTTCTAGTTCAAGAGGCAATAGTGGGAAACCTGATGTGATTTATTGTGGTTTCACTATGCTACAAATCCCCTCAAGAACTATACTTTTGAGACTCATTCCCTATGCCAAGACCTTAGAAAATATCAGGAATAAAAATGGCTTCACGAGGGAGTTAGGCAGACAGACCTATGACAGCCTGGTAGAGTTTCTGTAGCCCAATGTGTTAAGGTCACAGCAGAGGGGGCACTAAGGTAGATGGGGTATGAGACTATGGTTCAGTATATTTCAGGAACAACAGAATGGAATGCTGTCCTTGGATTCAAGAACAACCAGAGCGACAAAGAAAGCAAGGCACAAATGGGTCTTTTGGATGGGAATGAGACATGATGGAGTGGCAATCTGCATGAACCAATAATCCAGGACTAGATTTCATAGGAATCATCTCAGTGGAAGCTAACATGGCTACTTGTCTACTTTCCCTAGTAATTTGGACCTATATACACTCCTGGGAAAATAGATGGTGCTCCAGGGGAAAATAACAATAAAATCCCACATTAACCAAAAGACCTTTGATAGGCATTACACTGACTTACAGGAAATCAAAAGTAAAGAAAATATCAACACGTGTACACTTGACATTTATGAATTGAAATTTGTAACCATTCTCTATATTTAGAATTTTTTAAATTATTATTATACTATAAGTTCTAGGGTACATGTGCATAACGTGCAGGTTTGTTACATATGTATACTTGTGCCATGTTGGTGTGCTGCACCCATCAACTCGTCAGCACCCATCAATTCATCATTTATATCAGGTTTAACTCCCAGTGCAATCCCTCTCCCCTCCCCCCTCCCCATGATAGGCCCCGATGTGTGATGTTCCCCTTCCCGAGTCCAAGTGATCTCATTGTTCAGTTCCCACCTATGAGTGAGAACATGCGGTGTTTGGTTTTCTGTTCTTGTGATAGTTTGCTAAGAATGATGGTTTCCAGCTGCATCCATGTCCCTACAAAGGAAGCAAACTCATCCTTTTTTATGGCTGCATAATATTCCATGGTGTATATGTGCCACATTTTCTTAATCCAGTCTGTCACAGATGGACATTTGGGTTGATTCCAAGTCTTTGCTATTGTGAATAGTGCCACAATAAACATACGTGTGCATGTGTCTTTATAGCAGCATGATTTATAATCATTTGTGTATATACCCAGTAGTGGGATGGCTGGGTCATATGGGACATCTAGTTCTAGATCCTTGAGGAATCGCCATACTGTTTTCCATAATGGTTGAACTAGTTTACAATCCTACCAACAGGGTAAAAGTGTTCCTATTTCTCAACATCCTCTCCAGCACCTGTTGTTTCCTGACTTTTTAATGATTGCCATTCTAAGTGGTGTGAGATGGTATCTCATTGTGGTTTTGATTTGCATTTCTCTGATGGCCAGTGATGATGAGCATTTTTTCATGTGTCTGTTGGCTGTATGAATGTCTTCTTTTGAGAAATGTCTGTTCATATCCTTTGCCCACTTTTTGATGAGGTTGTTTGCTTTTTTCTCGTATATTTGTTTGAGTTCTTTGTAGATTCTGGATATTAGCCCTTTGTCAGATGAGTAGATTGCAAAAATTTTCTCACATTCTGTAGGTTGCCTGTTCACTCTGATGGTAGTTTCTTTTGCTGTGCAGAAGGTCTTTAGCTTAATTAGATTCCATTTGTCCATTTTGGCTTTTGGTGCCATTGCTTTTGGTGTTTTAGACATGAAGTCCTTGCCCATGCCTATGTCCTGAATGGTACTACCTAGATTTTCTTCTAGGGTTTTTATGGTATTAGGTCTAACATTTAAGTCTCTAATCCATCTTGAATTAATCTTCGTATAAGGAGTAAGGAAAGGATCCAGTTTCAGCTTTCTACTAATGGCTAGCCTAATTTTCCCAGCACCATTTATTAAATAGGGAGTCCTTTCCCCATTTCTTGTTTCTCTCAGGTTTGTCAAAGATCAGATGGCTGTAGATGTGTGGTATTATTTCTGAGGACTCTGTTCTGTTCCATTGGTCTATATCTCTGTTTTGGTACCAGTACCATGCTGTTTTGGTTACTGTAGCCTTGTAGTACAGTTTGAAGTCAGGTAGCGTGATGCCTCCAGCTTTGTTCTTTTGACTTCGGATTGTCTTGGCAATGCGGGCTCTTTTTTGGTTCCATATGAACTTTAAAGCAGTTTTTTCCAATTCTGTGAAGAAACTCATTGGTAGCTTGATGGGGATGGCATTGAATCTATAAATAACCTTGGGCAATATGGCCATTTTCATGATATTGATTCTTCCTATCCATGAGCATGGTATGTTCTTCCATTTGTTTGTGTCCTCTTTGATTTCACTGAGCAGTGGTTTGTAGTTCTCCTTGAAGAGGTCCTTTACATCCCTTGTAAGCTGGATTCCTAGGTATTTTATTCTCTTTGAAGCAATTGTGAATGGAAGTTCATTCCTGATTTGGCTCTCTGTCTGTTACTGGTGTATAAGAATCCTTGTGATTTTTGCACATTGATTTTGTATCCTGAGACTTTGCTGAAGTTGCTTATCAGCTTAAGGAGATTTTGGGCTGAGACAATGGGGTTTTCTAAATATACAATCATGTCATCTGCAAACAGGGACAATTTGACTTCTTCTTTTCCTAACTGGATACCCTTGATTTCTTTCTCTTGCCTGATTGCCCTAGCCAGAACTTCCAACACTATGTTGAACAGGAGTGGTGAGAGAGGGCATCCCTGTCTTGTGCCAGTTTACAAAGGGATTTTTTCCAGTTTTTGCCCATTCAGTATGATATTGGCTGTGGGTTTGTCATAAATAGCTCTTATTATTTTGAGGTGCGTTCCATCAATACCGAATTTATTGAGCGTTTTTAGCATGAAAGGCTGTTGAATTTTGTCAAAAGCCTTTTCTGCATCTATTGAGATAATCATGTGGTTCTTGTCTTTGGTTCTGTTTATATGCTGGATTACGTTTATTGATTTGTGAATGTTGAACCAGCCTTGCATCCCAGGGATGAAGCCCACTTGATCATGGTGGATAAGCTTTTTGATGTGCTGCTGAATCCGGTTTGCCAGTATTTTATTGAGGATTTTTGCATCGATGTTCATCAGGGATATTGGTCTAAAATTCTGTTTCTTTGTTGTGTCTCTGCCAGGCTTTGGTATCAGGATGATGTTGGCCTCATAAAATGAGTTAGGGAGGATTCCCTCTTTTTCAATTGATTGGAATAGTTTCAGAAGGAATGGTACTAGCTCCTCTTTGTACCTCTGGTAGAATTCAGCTGTGAATCCATCTTGTCCTGGACTTTTTTTGGTTGGTAGGCTATTAATTATTGCCTCAATTTCAGAGCCTGCTATTGGTCTATTCAGGGATTCAACTTCTTCCTGATTTAGTCTTGGAAGAGTGTAAGTGTCCAGGAAATTATCCATTTCTTCTATATTTTCTAGTTGATTTGCGTAGAGGTGTTTATAGTATTCTCTGATGGTAGTTTGTATTTCTGTGGGGTCGGTGGTGATATCCCCTTTATCATTTTTTATTGCATCTATTTGATTCCTCTCTCTTTTCTTCTTTACTAGTCTTGCTAGCGGTCTGTCAATTTTGTTGATCTTTTCAAAAAACCAACTCCTGGATTCATTGATTTTTTGGAGGGCTTTTTGTGTCTCAATCTCCTTCAGTTCTGCTCTGATCTTAGTTATTTCTTGCCTTCTGCTAGCTTTTGAATGTGTTTGCTCTTGCTTCTCCAGTTCTTTTAATTGTGATGTTAGAGTGTCAATTTTAGATCTTTCTAGCTTTCTCTTGTGGGCATTTAGTGCTATAAATTTCCCTCTACACACTGCTTTAAATGTGTCCCAGAGATTCTGGTATGTTGTATCTTTGTCCTCATTGGTTTCAAAGAACATCTTTATTTCTGCCTTCATTTCCTTATGTACCCAGTAGTCATTCAGGAGCACGTTGTTCAGTTTCCATGTAGTTGAGCAGTTTTGATTGAGTTTCTTAGTCCTGAGTTCTAGTTTGATCGCACTGTGGTCTGAGAGACAGTTTGTTATAATTTCTGTTCTTTTACATTTGCTAAGGAGTGCTTTACTTCTAATTATGTGGTCAATTTTGGAATAAGTGCGATGTGGTGCTGAGAAGAATGTATATTCTGCTGATTTGGGGTGGAGAGTTCTATAGATGTCTATTAGGTCCACTTGGTGCAGAGATGAGTTCAATTTCTGGATATCCTTGTTAACTTTCTGTCTCGTTGATCTGTCTAATGTTGACAGTGGAGTGTTGAAGTCTCCCATTATTATTGTATGGGAGTCTAAGTCTCTTTGTAAATCTCTAAGGACTTACTTTATGAATTTGGGTGCTCCTGTATTGGGTGCATATATATTTAGGAGAGTTAGCTCTTCCTGTTGAATTGATCCCTTTACCATTATGTAATGGCCTTCTTTGTCTCTTTTGATCTTTGATGGTTTAAAGTCTATTTTATCAGAGACTAGGATTGCAACCCCTGCTTTTTTTTGTTCTCCATTTGCTTGGTAGATCTTCCTCCATCTCTTTATTTTGAGCCTATGTATGTCTCTGCATGTGAGATGGGTCTCCTGAATACAGCAGACTGATGGGTCTTGACTCTTTATCCAGTTTGCCAGTCTGTGTCTTTTAATTGGACCATTTAGTCCATTTACATTTAAGGTTAATATTGTTATGTGTTAACTTAATCCTGCCATTATGATATTAACTGGTTATTTTGCTCGTTAGTTGATGCAGTTTCTTCCTAGCCTCGATGGTCTTTACATTTTGGCATGTTTTTGCAATGGCTGGTACTGTTTGTTCCTTTCCATGTTTAGTGCTTCCTTCAGGGTCTCTTGTAAGGCAGGCCTGGTGGTGACAAAATCTCTAAGCATTTGCTTATCTGTAAAGGATTTTATTTCTCCTTCACTTATGAAACTTCGTTTGGCTGGATATGAAATTCTGGGTTTAAAATTCTTTTCTTCAAGAATGTTGAATATTGGCCCCCACTCTCTTCTGGCTTGTAGAGTTTCTGCCGAGATATCTGCTGTTAGTCTGATGGGCTTCCCTTTGTGGGTAACCCGACCTTTCTCTCTGGCTGCCCTTAAGATTTTTTCCTTCATTTCAACTTTGGTGAATCTGGCAATTATGTGTCTTGGAGTTGCTCTTCTGGAGGAGTATCTTTGTGGCGTTCTCTGTATTTCCTGAATTTGAATGTTGGCCTGCCCTACTAGGTTGGGGAAGTTCTCCTGGATGATATCCTGAAGAGTGTTTTCCAACTTGGTTCCATTTTCCCCCTCACTTTCAGGCACCCCAATCCGACGTAGGTGTGGTCTTTTTACATAATCCCATACTTCTTGCAGGCTTTGTTCATTTCTTTTTCTTCTTTTTTCTTTTGGTTTCTCTTCTTGCTTCATTTCATTCATTTGATCCTCAATCGCTGATACTCTTTCTTCCAGTTGATCGAGTCGGTTACTGAAGCTTGTGCATTTGTCACGTATTTCTCGTGTCATGGTTTTCATCTATGTCATTTCATTTGTGAACTTCTCTGCATTAATTATTCTAGCTATCAATTCTTCCACTCTTTTTTCAAGATTTTTAGTTTCTTTGCACTGGGTACGTAATTCCTCCTTTAACTCTGAGAAGTTTGATGGACTGAAGCCTTCTTCTCTCATCTCATCAAAGTCATTCTCTGACCAGCTTTGATCCGTTGCTGGTGATGAGCTGCGCTCCTTTGCAGGGGGAGATGCGCTCTTATTTTTTTGAATTTCCAGCTTTTCTGCCCTGCTTCTTCCCCATCTTTGTGGTTTTATCTGCCTCTGGTCTTTGACGATGGTGACATACTGATGGGGTTTTGGTATAGGTGTCCTTCCTGTTTGATAGTTTTCCTTCTGACAGTCAGAAGGACTGTCTGTTGGTCTGTTGGAGATTGCTTGAGGTCCACTCCAGACCCTGTTTGCCTGGGTATCAGCAGCAGAGGTTGCAGAAGATAGAATATTGTTGAACAGCGAGTGTACCTGTCTTATTCTTCCTTTGGAAGTTTCCTCTCAGGGGTGTACTCCACCGTGTGAGGTGTGGGGTGTCAGACTGCCCCTAGTGGGGGATGTCTCCCAGTTAGGCTACTCAGGGGTCGGGGACCCACTTGAGCAGGCAGTCTGTCCGTTCTCAGATCTCAACCTCCGTGTTCGGAGATCCACTGCTCTCTTCAAAGCTGTCAGACAGAGTCATTCACGTCTGCACAGGCCTCTGCTGCTTCCCCTTTTGTTGTTTAGCTGTGCCCTGTCCCCAGAGGTGGAATCTACAGAGACAGGCAGGTTTCCTTGAGCTGCTGTGAACTCCACCCAGTTCGAGCTTCCCAGCAGCTTTGTTTACCTACTTAAGCCTCAGCAATGGCGGGCGCCCCTCCCCCAGCCTTGCTGCTGCCTTGTGGTTAGATCACAGACTGCTGTGTTAGCAATGAGGGAGGCTCCGTGGCCATGGGACCCTCCCGGCCAGGTGTGGGTATAATCTCCTGGTGTGCCCATTTGCTTAAAGCACAGTATTGGGGTGGGAATTACCCGATTTTCCAGGTGTTGTGTGTCTCAGTTCGCCTGGCTAGGAAAAGGGATTCCCTTCCCCCTTGAGCTTCGCAGGTGAGGCAATGCCTTGCCCTGCTTCAGCTCTCGCTGGTTGGGCTGCAGCAGCTGACCAGCACCAATTGTCCGGCACTCCCCAGTGAGATGACCCCAGTACCTCAGTTGAAAATGCAGAAATCACCGGTCTTCTATGTCGTTCGCGCTGGGAGTTGGAGACTGGAGCTGTTCCTATTCAGCCATCTTGCTCCGCCCCCTCAGCATTCTCTTTGTTAGAATTCGCTCAGGATTCCAAATAACTCTGATTTCAGAAGAGAAGAGGTACCACAGTTGACTTTGGGGTAGTTGGCATGTAATATTTAATTTGAGTCCCTTATTTAGCCAGGAGAGTTAGTAAAGTGGATGATACACCATTTTTGGAAGATAAGCATGGAGAGTTTTAAAATCTTAATTTTGGGCATTTTTGAATCCTCCATCTTGCTCCGCCCCCTCCTTTTTTTTTTTTTTTTTTAGACAGAGTCTCGCTCTGTCACCCAGGCTGGAGTGCAGAGGCGCGATCTTGGCTCACTGCAACCTCTGCCCCCTGGGTTTAAGCGATTCTCTGCCTCAGCCTCCCGAGTAGCTGGGAGTATAAGCACATGCCACCACGCCCAGGCAATTTGTGTATTTTTAGTAGAGATGGAGTTTCACCATCTTGGCCATGCTGGTCTTGAACTCCTGACCTCGTGATCCACCTTTTTTGGCCTCCCAAAGTGCTGGGATTACAAGCATGAGCCACCGCATTAGGCCATATATTTAGAATGGTTTTAACTAAGGCTTAGTGGGTTTAACTAGAGCAGTTTTAATTAGATTTGCCAAGTGAATGTAACGGAGAGAGAGAGAGAGAGTTAAGGGTTTTCTCAAGAGCCTAATTATAATGTTGGTTCATGGAGTCCATGCTGGATAAGAGGGGAAGAAAAGACATAAGAAGAATGAAGGAAAGTAAAATGGTAGCCTCAATGAGATCCAGAAAGGCTAAGGGGTATAGGAAGAAGTATTGGGTGTGGAAAGCTTTCAGACTATGATATCTGTGACAGAAAAGGGGGCATGGAGAGCAGAATTGAGCAGGGACAGGGATGCCAATATGACAAAGTCTCAGCTCGTGTCTCCAGACAAAGAATTCCCATCAGAGGGATCCTACATTGAGGAAAAATGGCCAGGTCCTTCTAGATGCTCCTCCATCACTGTGGGGCTGCCTGAGAAGGACGTGGTCTCAGCTCAAATGCTGTCTGGATCCCAAAGATTCTGCAGCTGAAGGCTGTCAGCTAATTTCATTCCTTGCAACTAATGGCAAGCACTTCCTTAAAAGAAATCTCAGGGTAGACCTGAAAGCTGCTGCAAAAATCTATGTCGTTCATTATATCAGCTGCATTGTGTTTTAGTGCATAGGTGTATCATTTATTTACACTATGGGTTATTGTTGAAACAAGTTCTTTTTCAATTTTTGTTTTTACAGGTAATGCTACAATGAGCAATCTTGTACATATATCTTTATTCTCTCTGTCAGTAAAACCATAGGATAAGTTGCCAGAAGTGAAATGGCTGAGACAAGGGGTAGCTATCTTTACAATTTCTATAGATTCTGCCAATTGCCTTCCAACAAAAATTTGCCAATTTCATCCCCACAAATAATATAGGAGAGTGTTCATTTCCCCAGGCCTTGTTAACAAGGAGATCTTACCAACCTTTTCTTTATTTGCCAGTCTAATATTAGAACAATGGTGTCTTATTATCTTTTTACTTTTTATTTTCCTATTCACTCATTAGTTTGAGCATGCTTTTATATGCTTAGTACACATTTGTTTTCCTTCTTCAGTCATTTTTTCATTTCCTTTATTCACCTTTCCTTACTAACATCAAAGGCAAACATCAAACACAATTGAGAAATTTCTTGCAGGGATAAAAAGAATGCTTAACCTATATTTGAAACTGATGCAAAATTCTTCTTGTCTTTCCATGAAAAGTCAAGATGTGCTAGCTTCAGGATTTGCTTCCTTTTCTTTCCAGATAACACTGGAGCCACAGTGCAAAAAGAAGAATGAACCCATTTGCTATGATGTAGGGAAAAGATTTTGGCCTTGATAAGTAAAATAAGGACAAGAATGAAACAAAGAGCTGCTCCAGCAGGAACTATTGTGCACAGAAAAAAGTAAGATATAGCTGTAGGCTGATAGGAGAAGGGAGTTTTGTGTAAAGAAACTGGGGACAGAATCTCACCCATCTATCTTCACTTCTCAGCAGAGGCTTAATAGCCTTTGGGTTCTCATCTTCCCTTCACGGTAATTTAGTCATGACTGTCCTATGGTTTTTCATTAACTCAAAGTGTTCCCAAACAGACCCATCACTTGCACTACTGGTCCATCCTCAGTCAACTTATCCTTTTCTCCTGACACTTTTGACTTCCCTGCTTCTATCAATAAAATCACCTCCTCCCAGCAGTACAGGTTTAGAATATTAGAGAACTTTAAAAAAGTTCTTCATTATCAGATTTGACAAAGCCTAGAGATACTACCAACAAATGGCTCTTTTCAGTCCCTCTCCTCGCTGCTCCAACACCTTTCTTCTTTGTCTTCTATGAATATCTGCTCCACATTTATAAGTCAGATGACCTATCACTTCCTCCAAGGAAGCCTCCCCTGGCTGCTGCTTGTCCTCCCAGTACACATACCGTATATGCAACATGCTATTTTTTACATTATTTTCATGTCTTTCTCCCATTTTTGAAGACAAACTATGCCTTCTTCATCTTTATGTCCTCAGCGTCAATCACAGTGTCTAGTACATAGTGGGTGTTCAATAAAGTTTAGTAGAATTATTTAACCGTTAACAAATTTGAACAGAAAACACATTGCTCCCTGATTTAAAGGCTTTAACAGTTCCCTGCTGCCTACTCTAGTAATCTCATAGTCCTCATACTAGCATTTCAGGCTTTCATGAGATAACTGAATCTTCCTTTCCCTCTGCCCTTAGGGTACTCTAGACAGCAGCCAGATGAAACTAGTCATTATTTCTCCAATGTATCTCTAGCTCCTACATCTGTGCTTTTACTCAGTCTTGGACATTTTCCCCCACTGTCTACCAATCACTTGCCAAAATCTTGCTCATCTTTCTACAGCCATCTGGAATGCCAATTCTAGTAGTATTTCCTGATGCCCAACATAGCTCTTCCTCCAGACACCCCAGATCACACTTAACATATCCACTGTCTGGCACCATCACTATTACCACCAATACCATCACAATCAACATCGCCCATGGCATGAACCTTTCTTATGGGCTCGTTTAAAAATGCATTTAATTATAGCATTTTACCCTGAGGATTAAATGAAAATCTAATAAATTAAAAAATAATTAGTTATTGTTTTCTATCATCTGCTAATAATCTGAGGTGCATGAGAGCAGACGTTTTTGCATCCATCAGGGCACCTACTCCAGCTCCTGGCACCTAGTATCTTCTAGGTTAACAGTAACTATAAGAAACATCAGAGACCAAATTTTGAGTTAGGTCCTGCTTTTCCCAATAGCTTCAGCAATATGCTTTCACCAGTGTTCCCTCTTATCCCCAGTAGAAGCTCATTTCCTTTCTTTTAATTGTCATTTACTCAAGGAGACCTTCCCTGACCACCAAATCTAAGGTAGTTCCAGCCTTATTACACTCTTCACAATCATTTTCTTCTTAGCCCTTGTCCTATCTTAACGTATAGGCTTATTGTCCGTATGCTTTTGTAATGCCAATTTCCCCCACAAGTCTATCATCTCCATGAGGGAATAGATCATGACCACATGGTTCCCTACTGAAACAGCCATCTCTTAAATAATGATTTGTCTATTACTTATTCTGTAAATATATGCTCCAAGTCTGCTGTTCATATTTTAACTTTAATATTCTATGGTCAAGTCTGTTAATCTTTCCATCATGTCTTTGGAGTTCCTGTTATGTGTATTTTAAATTGTTTTCTTGGAATATGATCCTAGAGATGGAAAAATTGAATAGACATCTCCTTAAGTGATCTGACCGATTTTGTCCAATTGGCCATCCCCCACCCTCTGGAAAAAGTGTGATTTGCATTCTGAAAGTTCTACCAGTGGCCTTATGTTATTAGATTTTTCCAGGCAAACTGAACAGAATTCATTTAATGCTAGGTAAGGTGCCCATGGACATTTTAGGAATCAGGTATTGCAAGCAGGGATGTTATGTTCAGCATTGTATGCAAGGGAACAGCTTTGATTACTTCTTCTACTCCTTAGCATTAATCATTTAATAGTCTTCTCATGGTTTACTTTTACTCAAATGAATGCGTGGATCTGTCATACTCATTGCCCCCAAATAATATTTTTGTTTCACCTCTGTCCCAACCGGATAACCTCCAAGATTTGTGTTCAACCTGAAAAGAGAAGTGCCGCTCTTTTCCCAGGTCACTCTCTAATCATGGTAATACATAGCATCTTAGCCAACTGGGTAAACAACTTGACCTGACCTTTCTAGGCCAGCTATCATGAATGCTGCCAATTATAATAACAGTTCTCATCATACAGAAATGACACAGAAGAATGCAATGCACTGTGACAGTAACTTGGTAAATATTATTAGAAGGGATGACATAGAAACAAAATTTTGGCGACCTCAGTTCACATTTAGCCGTAAGTCATCTCTGTGAACATCATATGATTTCACCTGATCTTTAATCAACCCACAGCACATAGAGCAGTAGTGCTGGGTAAAAGGTACTTGGGGACATGGGACTTTCCTGAATTAGACTGCCTGTAATGCATGATTCCATTGCCTTTCCTCTGAAAATCAAAGTATAATTCTTTGTAATATATATATTTGCCTATTCCAGGTTCCACACACAGTGAGAAAAGCAAATGCATGCTTTACTTTTACTTATGTTGTTAGGACCCAATCTAAGAAAAAGAAGGAATTTTTACCTTAAATTTACTTGCTTCATCAAAGAGAGTCTTACTTAGTTTTTTGGCTACTTGGATACATTTCTTTGCTGCATCAAACTATGCAAATATTTAATAAAGGATTCCAAGTACAAAAATATAAATAATAGTGGCATCGAAACCTATCTACAAGTGGAGATGAAATTTGGAACTTGTCCATATTCCCACAACTGTTTCAGCTTCAGATAAGTGCTTGAGCTGTTGTGTTTTTGGTTGTTTTTCTGTCTCACTCAAGTGCAACTGCTAGAGTCTATACTTGGATCATCCCTCAATATTCTCTTAGAACCCAGGCCCCGTCCTCTTCACTGGAAGATCATGAATATTGCATGTCTTCACATAACTGTTTCTCAAAGGTCTGAACAAAATATTTGGTCATAACAGGAAGTCCCAAATTCTAGACCATCTATAGGTAATGTATAGACAATGGGGGAAATAATAGGAGAGCTAGTACGATGCCTCCACACAGGCCACATAACTGACAAAGGGTTTACCAGGACTGTTTCAGATCCCTCGTAATGGTGGTTGATTTTAGAGAAGCAAAATTGATGCCTATTAGACATCCAAATGGAGAAACCAAATAGGCAATCGAATAGAAGAATCTGGATCTTGGAAGAAAGTTCGTGCTAGAGATAGAATTGGAAATCTGTCTTGTGATTTAATGCAGTCTCCTAGACGAAGAGGGCAAAGGATGACAGCAGAGCCTAGGATCACTCATGACTTTCACAGTTGCCCATTCTGCTTGTAAATGCAGGGGCAGGCTGGGCGCGATGGCTCACTCCTGCAATCCCAGCACTTTGGGAGACCAAGGTGGGTGGATCACTTGAGGTCAGGAGTTGGAGACCAGCCTGGCCAACATGGCGAAGCCCCATCTCCACTAAAAATACAAAAATTAGCTGGGTGTGGTGACGTGTGCCTGTAATCCCAGTTACTCAGGAGACTGAGGCAGCAGAATTGCTTGAACCCGGGAGGCCGAGGTTGCAGTGAGCCGAGATGGCGCCACTGCACTCCAACCTGGGAGACAAAGTGTGACTCTATCTCAATAAATTAATTACTTAAAATAAAATAAAATAAAATAAACGCAGAGGGATGAGGTCAAAAGGGGTCTTTTATAACAAATTATCATTTTTAACACCCCATTAGTTCCCATTCTATTACATTTGTAACCAAATCTCTTACTCCCAACTTTCCCAAACACGGTGGTTTCATTCCCTAGGCCTTTTAAGAGTGTCAGGAGAGGAAATGGAGGTTAGTATGAGACTTTTATGACAGGATAATGTGTCTCAACCACTGTCATTAATTTAATAAATACTGAGTAGTGAAAAAGTAGAAATCACAAAGATGCATCAGACAGGGTCCCTACCCTGATCTCTTTCAGCAAAGGGGGTAGTCAGAGACGGATAATATAAAAACATAAATAGCTATAGAATAATATCATGAAAGACCAAGGCCTTATTTGGAAGAAGTGGGGAGAAGTAATCAAGGAAGACTTCTTGCAGCAGACAGCTTGTGCCAGACATTTGAGGGTAGAATGGAATGTCTCAGATAAAGATTTGGAGTAAGGACATTTCGTGCAGGTCAGAGTGAACAAATTCTCTGATCACAGCAAAAGGTAAGGCAAACTGACAAATTGATCCCTTTTTAATTTTGTTTTTAATTAATAGAACTAAACCTAACGGAAAGAATGTGTGGCCGGAGAAGAACGAATTGACGTGGCCTTTTATTACCACAGGAAAAAGTAAATGTATTTGGGCAGCCCCTCAACTCTCAGCAAAAGGAACGTACAGTTCCTGCTATGTGCGGGTCTCTTCTGAAGAAAAGGGAGCGGTGGGGGTGGGGGCGCACGTCTTTAGGTTGTTTATTCCTTTCTCTCTGTCTAGTGGCAGAGAAGCCCATACTTTTGAACGCAGCTTGTTGGCTACTGTAACAGCCCTGCTCTGAGAAAGGACCAATGAGCGCTCAGAGCCCAAACTCTTCGAAACAGTTTGTTGCCAGGAGTACTTGACATTGAAACAGCCTCCGAGTTGTAAACAAGGACGAGCCTGGGCGGGACCCCAGACCACGCGACTTGGAGCCCTGTCCCAAGAGGCTAATCTTAAGCCCACGTTGCCCCAGATACCTGCTTCTGCTTCCTCTTCCCTGTTCTTCCCACCCTATTCCCCTCACAGCCGCGGGCACCGGTGCCAGGGCACTCCGTGGTCACCGTGTCAGGCCATTTCTGCGGGGACCGCGGCCAGGGGGGCGGGGCCCATAGCTCTTTCTCTGATCTGATTGGCGCG
Organism: Rhinopithecus roxellana; assembly: GCF_007565055.1. Classification (NCBI taxonomy): domain Eukaryota; kingdom Metazoa; phylum Chordata; class Mammalia; order Primates; family Cercopithecidae; genus Rhinopithecus; species Rhinopithecus roxellana. The sequence goes on along the minus strand of NC_044554.1, from coordinate 125,453,765 downwards.
GCCTGGAGTTCAGGACGCGTCTCCAAGTTCCAGTGACTCCTCCTGTTCGGGACTCGGGGGGAGAGTGCGGGGAGACAAATAAAACTTCGGGCGGCGGCGGCTGGTGGGAAGACGCGAACTTGAGTTTCAACCCACTGCATCCCCGACTCGTTGCCCAGCCTCTTCACTCCGCGGCACCCTCAAACCCTAGCCCAGGCCGGGGCGCACGAGACAGCCAGCGCACCTGCAGTCCTCGCCCGGACGCGCCGTGCCCACTTGGAACCCGGCTCTGCTCCGAGCAGCCTTCGCCCCTCAAGCGAGCCACAGTCCCTGCAAGGCCGGGTGGGCGTCAAGATGAAGGCGGCCCGTTTCGTGCTGCGCAGCGCTGGCTCGCTCAGCGGCGCCGGCCTGGTGCCCCAAGAGGTCGAGCATTTCTCGCGCTACAGCCCCTCCCCGCTGTCCATGAAGCAGCTACTGGACTTTGGTGAGAGGGGACACAAGGCTCAAGCTGGGTCCTGGGGATGGGGAACTGCCTTAACTTTCAGCCTCGGGAGAGGGAGGCTAGGCTCAAGCTAAAATAACTAGGGTTCACATTGCTGCTGAGCCCTGGAGCCTCGACGACAGCACAACTTTCCTTTTCCTAGATTTGGTTACTTTCTGACAGGGATGCCGCCAGGTCAAGGCCACCTGCAAGCCTGCCGACACTGGATAAGGTTTGACCTCATCTGCACACTCTTCTTTCTGACCCGTTCTTCCAGTCAAATTACTTTTTGCTTTCGGTCACCGTTTAACAATGGACTGGAAACTTTTTCCCCTCCTTCACAGCGTAGTACTGTTTGGAGAAGATTCTAAATGGTATTAAATAGCCTCAAATTAACAGATTTTATTCCTTGGCCACCGTCATCCTTCCACAGGGTACATCTCTCTGCATCCCTACAGATTTGTCTGTTTATCATTATAGCTTTCCATATATTTGCATTATTGCTGAAAATATTTACACATTTGTTGCAGTAATCTTACAAGGAAAGTTTCAAGGGTTTAAATGTGATATCACTGCCCTGGAAATATTACAGCTCCCACTCCAGCCTCTTATCCCCCATCTTTCATGTCCACACTCATTAAAGGATGTTGTGTTGTTGACATTGTGGTGTGACCGAATCCTGCAGTCTTTCAAAAATGCTAAGAACTGTGGGATATTCTTACTTCTTGGAAGTGAATCCTCTTCAAAAAGAGAAGACAATAATTATTCTGTATTTGTCACTTTTTAAAAGAAAGAAGGAAAGACGAAAGGAAAGGAAGGAAAATAGAAAGAAAAGAGATAGTCAATTAAGAAGACAATCATCCCGAATTATCGATTAACAGTAACCCAACAGAGAGTGAAATATAATTTTATAATATATGTGTGTTCAATATTTGATAGTTAATGCTATTTAAATATATCATTTAGACACACCTTTTCCCCAAAAACTAAATTAATTTCGTTTATTATAGGTTCAGAAAACGCATGTGAAAGAACTTCTTTTGCATTTTTGCGACACGAATTGCCTGTGAGGCTCGCCAATATTCTGAAGGAAATTGATATCCTCCCGACCCAATTAATAAATACCTCTTCAGTGCAATTGGTTAAAAGCTGGTAAGTGGTGAACCATATTGAAGTCTCTAGTTTTGAAACAGTTACCAGGGTATGAATTCTTATACTATGTTAACATCATAATTGGAAAACAGATGATCTGAACGGTAATTACTTTTGAAAGATGTAGGGATTTTAAAATTAACTTAGGATAAGTTATCATTAGGGAAGCTATAAAACTATAAACAGACATTTTTACCCTGAAAAAGTCGACTGCTTTATAGTAAAATTTTGAGTTCTAGGATAAATTGGAAAAATAATTGGCATGCAATTTTAATTTTCAATTATACAAGAGTACTTTCAATAATAAAAGAGTTTGATATTGCAAAAGAAATCCTATGCCTAGAAACCAATTCAAATGACTACTATTGAGGGGAGGCCTAATCTTTGTCACTTACAAAGTGATTGGCAGAGTGGGCTCTGGGTTCAAATCCTGCCTCTGTCACTTCTAGTTGTGGAATCCTTGGCAAGTGTCTTAAACTCTTTATGCCATTGAGTTATTATTCCCATCTCTCATTAAGGAGAGTAAAGTATATGCCTCAGAGGGATGTTTGAGTGTAATGAAATGAGATAATCCATAAAAAAACAAAGAAAAAAAACCCACTTAGGATAGCAGCTGGCACACAGACAACAGTCAGTAAGTGTCAGTTGTTATAATCTCATTTTATAAATGAAGATACTGATGCTTAGAGATGGTAGGTAACCCAAAACAGCAAATTTTTGGATCACAGAAGCAGAATATGCACAGGTGGCAGACATGCATGAGAGCCTTATCTTAATCCACTGACTGCAGAGCCTTTTGCTCATTGATTCAAGAACTACATGTATTATATACCTATAAGACAATTACAAGCTAAAACATATTCAATCTGTAGTATTTACTTTTGCAGTCAAGACTTATACTCTTCTATGAATGAATGTAGTAGAAAAAAATTAAAAGCTTTAAAAAAGTTATTTCTAAGTATTATTGCTAGAAGAAATGAAAATATTTGCCAAATAAAATAGTCAGGAAACTGAATACTGACCTGAAATAGTTAAAGAAACATTTTGCGTTAAATTTTAAGTTTGAAAGTCAAGGATTAAAAATTATAGCATTTTAAATTTTTATTATTTTCCAAATGTTCTGCAGGAAAGTTCTAATTTTGAACATAATGCTTACTTTCTCTTTTAAAATTATTTGAAAAAGTTATTCTATTTTCAGCCATTTGTATCTGACTGTTAATTTTAAAACTTAAAGCACACCTGTTTCTTCACAGGTATATACAGAGCCTGATGGATTTGGTGGAATTCCATGAGAAAAGCCCAGATGACCAGAAAGCATTATCAGAGTAAGCTCTATGCATTAGAATAAATGTTTAAAACTTTGGTTCTTTCCAGACAAATTCCTAAGATATTTTTAGACCTAAATTAAAGGAATTCAGCTCTGAATAATAAATCACTACCCCCTTACACATGACAAGTTTTGGCTTGTTGGTTTTTTAGAAGTGAAGAAATATGGCATTGAAAATGATGCTAAGTGTGAAGAAATGATGCTAAGTGTGAAGGGGACTCATTTTTGTTCCCCCTAGGGAGACCTATTTTTACTATAAATTTACTCCAATGATTAGATGTGCAGGAGGATTTACCTTTACATAATTTTAATACATTTCAGTGTCATTGGAGATTAAACATTTTCTTTCAGAGTAACTGATAGTTGCTAGCTACCTAAATAAGTATCTTTTCCAAATCTGACAAGAAATTTTGAAAGTTTTTTACAATGGCATTCTAGAGTCATCTCTAGAATGATGATATTAGATATTAATCATTATTTTATAAAGAGAAGACTTAATGAATACATCTGATGAATGCATTGGTTATAAGGCTAATAGTTGTACATATAAGCTAGAAACAAAATGAGTCTGTTTATGAAATTATCTCCTCTAGTGGAAGAATCTGTGGTGAGATTACTAATAAAGGACTAACGTTTTATCATTTGATTTGTTCACATGAGTAATGCAAAAAGATCTTTAGCCTTCTGTGAAGTAACCTAAGGAGTGTAAGTGAATGAAATGTATTTGAACTTTTACTAACCATAAATATTATGGCTTAGCTTTGTAGATACACTCATCAAAGTTCGAAATCGACACCATAATGTAGTCCCTACAATGGCACAAGGAATCATAGAGTATAAAGATGCCTGTACAGTTGACCCAGTCACCAATCAAAATCTTCAGTATTTCTTGGATCGATTTTACATGAACCGTATTTCTACTAGGATGCTGATGAACCAGCACAGTAAGTTAGCTCATCATGATCATGGTATATAGACATGGGTGTAGAATATAAAGCATACTATAACTAGATGTTTCACTAATCAGCAGGTCACATTTTCAGTGGTAGTACTAATCATTATCCTGAATTTTACAACAATATTTTGTTTTTAATTTTCAACAGTTCTTATATTTAGTGACTCACAGACAGGAAACCCAAGCCACATTGGAAGCATTGATCCTAACTGTGATGTGGTAGCAGTGGTCCAAGGTATGTTCTATATTTCTGCATTTCCCTTATTGAAAATGTACACTGTATGATTGACATATGTATAATTGAGGTGACTCTGCGAATGAATTTATGTTCACAGAGTGTTCCATTTTATTTTATAAATGTTATCTTCAAGGTCCTTTCCTTTCGAGAGTCAGCAGTATAAACATTCCTTTAAAATATTATTTAAAAATCCAAATATAAGTGACTAACATGCTGTATTTTATATATTGTATTTAATCTCTGAAGTGCACATATTTGTATTGCTAAAACTGCAATGCAAACACTGTCTTAATTTTTCTTCAATAAAATATTAAAATATATTTTTATATACATAAACCTGTACTTTAGTACATATTTTATATTAGGGTGATACAGACACTGAAGATTAATTGAGAACTGTACTTGGCATAAATTCATTTCATTGTTATAAAAAACAACTTCTATTCCAGATGCCTTTGAGTGTTCAAGGATGCTCTGTGATCAGTATTATTTAACATCTCCAGAATTAAAGCTCACACAAGTGAATGGTAAGTTTTAAGTAAAATATATTTTAACCTATGGAAAATTCTGTATTCTCCTAATACGATTTTTTTTGTAGATATAAAGCAACTTCTGTGTTCCTTTTTTCTCTTGCCTAGAGTTTGTACACATTTTTTTTTGAAGACAAGGTTCTCTTTAACTGTCTCAACTGGAAGGCTCCAATTCTGCCTATTCAGTTGCTAATGAGGATTCATAAAGAAGAATGTTTTGAACAAATAATATGGGATTAAAGTAACAACTGTTTTCCAATATCTTAGATCAAAGAAAGATTACTTGCTCTAGAATATGAGGGATAAGGAGACCAGAAGTAGGGAGGATATAGCTGTGGAAATATCCTCTTAAAGAGGTTACCCATAAGACCTGGAAACAAAAATACTTTAAATTTCGCTGTAAGAAATAAGCCAGTGACAGATGCATTATTCCACTTACATGAGATGTCTAAAATAGTCACACTCACAGAAGCAGAGTGGAATGGTAGTTATCGGGGCTGTGAGGAAGGGGAAAATGGGGAGTTGCTATCCAACAGATATAAAGCTTCAGTTATACAAGATGAATAAATCCTAGAGTTCTGCTGTTCAACATAGTGCTTATATTTAACGATATTGTATTGCACACTTAACATTTTGTTGAAAGGGTAGATCTCATGTTAAATGCCTTCACCCTAATACAAAAAATAATTGCACTATTGGTTTAGACTACTGTTCTGGAAGCAGAACATACTTCACAAAGCTTCAACTCAGCTGGGTTCAGTGGCATACACCTGTAATCCTGGCATTTTGAGAGGCCGAGGTGCAAAGACTGCCTGAGCCCAGGAGTTCAAGACCAGCCCAGGCAATAAAGGGAGACACTATCTCTACAAAAAATAAAAATTAGCCAGGCATGGTGGCACACACGTGTAGTCCCAGCTGCTCAGGAGGCTAAGGTGGAGTGGTCACTTGGGACCAGGAAGTCAAGGCTGCAGTGAGCCATGATTGTCCCACTGCACTCCAGTCCAGGTGACAGAGTGAGACCCTGTCTCAGAAAAACAAACAAAACTTCATTTCTGACAAGGTCTTCCCATACTGTCTGAATGACTGGAGTGATTACATGATGAATGAAAGGCGCTATTTTCACCCCTTCCCATTCTGTTCTGGTAAATAGTTGCATCTTAAAACAGTATATTTAAATTGGAGTTACTTCTCTTTTCTATTTAAAGTAAACATCTTTCTCAAGTAATATTTATACAGCAACAGTTTTTGTTTATGGTGAGAGTTAAAATCAAGTTGCTCAAAGAGTAGCCTAACAGATTAGGGACATGCAAATGTAAGTAAACACTAAACTAAAAGTAGAAGAGCAAATAAAGAATGGAACATATCTCTGAGCATAAACAGGGTTGTTGCATAATACTGGTAGATAAACTGCTCCAACTGTTGGACAAAATAAACAGGGGCTTGTGCCAGACCTTGTGTTTTCTGATTCAAACTTTGCCAAGGCCTGGAATACTGAAGAATAATACTTTTATTTTTCTTTTATTTTTTTTTCTAATTTTATTTTACTTTTTATTTTTCTTTTCAAAAAGGATTAAGAGGTTTTTGTTTCTCTGTTTTCTTTATCCTCTTGGTAAAATTTGAGCATATTTAGCATATAAGATTTAATGTTTGGGTGATACAAAAAAAAAAAACAAGAAAAATCAGGTGTATTATATTACCATGCACTAAAAATATGAAAATTATAGTTAGCATTAATTTCAATATTATGCTATAAGCACAGTTTTCCCCTTCTATCTTAAAATACATATAATTTTGACTCTGAAATTGTCCAGTACAAAAATGGTGAAAATAGAAATAATCCACAAAATCTAATTTATAGCACTATTCTTCCACACTTACCCAACTTCATACATTTGTGGAGAAATACAAAAATTAATCATATGGCTCAAGGTGGTTCATGCCTGTCATCCCAGCAGTTTGGGAGGCTAAAGCTGGAGGATCGCTTGAGGCCAGGAGTTTCAGACTCACCTGGACAACATAGTGAGACCCCATCTCTACAAAAACACAATTAACCAAAGAGTACTATGTAGGAACTACAATAACATTTTGTATGTAAGCCAGTAGTATTTACTGTTTAAGCAAGAAGTTTCTAGGGCAGGATTTGGGGAGGGAGAAGATAGAGAATATGCCAACCCTCTTGAAGTCTAAAATGTCAATCACATGAATGTGGTGGTTTATTTTAGTGAAGTATTTGTTTACAAAATCTTCATGAATTTTATTTTTCTAGGAAAATTTCCCGACCAACCAATCCACATCGTGTATGTTCCTTCTCACCTCCATCATATGCTCTTTGAACTATTTAAGGTACGATAGTTCACAATAATTGAAATTTTACCTTTTAAAAAGGTTTAACAGTTATATTTTTATCTCCTTTATTATTTGCCACAAAACAGGAGCCTCAATATCTTTTCCCAAGAATGCTTCTAGTCCTCCCAGGAGAAAGTAACTACACAGTCAATGTTTGACAAAGTACATGTAGCTCATTGTAGCATCAACACGTATTTGAGAATGCATCATACAATTCATGATGTGTCAATGCTTTAGAGCCAAGAGGAGGTTCCTATTATTTTTTCAGGTGTCCATTAAAGCGCCAGTCATTTATTCATTCATTAAGAGAGGTCATGGGGTGAATGTTTCAGTGAATGAGGCCTTGTTACCTCCACCCCCACAGGCTGGTCCACCTCCAAACTCAGAGGTTCAGGTCCAGAATTCCTGTAGGTGGCATGGCCCCATTCAGAGTCCAGAATGTCTCAGAGCAAAGTCAGTACTTCCTTCAATCATCTACTTTAAAGTGCATATGAATCACCTGGGGACTTTGTTAAAGTGAAAATTTTGATTCAGGAAGTCTAGAGTTGGGCCTGAGATTCTGAATTTTGAATAAGCTAAGGGGCGATGCTGCTGGTCCAAATGCATGCTTTTCCTAGCAGGCCGGTAGAGCTGTGCTTCTCAAACCGTAGTGTGCATTAGAATCGCCTGCAGGACTTGTTAAAACACAGATTCTTGGGCTCCACCCCAGAGATTTTGATTCTTTAGGTCTGAGAATGTGCATTTCTAACAAGCTCTCAAAGGGTACAGATGGTACTGGTCTGAGGCAGCCAGGTGCTAAGAATCAAATCCTTTCATGCGTCCTAAGATCTAATTAAATTAAAATCAGGTTGAACTTAAACCAAAAAACAGAAAAACACCTTAAGCTTTTAGATGCTTCCTAAGAGTCCCCTGAATTGGAGAGAAGGAAGGCTAAAAAAAGTGAAATCTGAAATCTGCTCTAATTCTGACATAACTCTTTCCGGAACTTCCTGTTTCCTAACTTATTCTAATATTACTGCTGTAAAGTATTGGTTGTACTACAAACATCTGATCTACTTTATTTCACTCCAGCTAATGACTAGAACTTAATTTTATATAAAAACCAGAAAGCAGTAAGCGGATAGGTGGTGAGAAAGGAAAATGGGTTAAGAAAACCAAGACTCTATCTGTATGATATTCAGCCAATAGACTGAAAACGTCTTTTAGTTTGCTCTGTGTTAAAGGACAAAGGATACTTTTTCATTGATTTGATTTATTTTTAAGTTGAATGATGCAACTCATAGAGTTATTTTGCCATCATTGGTAAAAGTTAGATGATAATCAAATGCAAACTGAAATTTAATTTAGAATTATCAACTGTCCTCTTAAATAGTAACAACCTTTTCACAGCAAGTTTTATAAAAGCCAATAAATTGGTTCAGTGATTCACTGTTCATTTGTTATGTAATAGTCTTTGGTGCTTGGATGTAAAATGTAATGGAAAGACAGAAAAGGGAGAGCTAGGAAATGGACTATAAAAACCAATTTCCACATTTAAATTAAGCTTACAAATAAGAACTTGACAGCTAGCAGAATTGTTTTTCCATTAGACATTACTCCCAGGAGCTATATTACACAGTAAATGAATATTTTTCATTGTACATCCTACATGACACATTCATAAATGGCTATTTACAAAGCTGTTTTACTACTAACTTAAAAAAATAGGAACTTTGAATTACCCTCCCTGTGCTACTTTTATTTTAAACGTTAAAAAAACAGATATTTATTGTCCCTCATTCCTCTGCCATTGAATTCCTTACGGTTTGGTTTCCTTTAGAATGCAATGCGGGCAACAGTTGAACACCAGGAAAATCGGCCTTCCCTTACACCAATTGAGGTGATTGTTGTCTTGGGAAAAGAAGACCTTACAATTAAGGTAACCATTCTCTGTTTTTCTTTTGGTTGTCTCTTGAAAGAATTAAATAGGGTCAATAGTAATAAAGCTCTCTGCTTTTTGCAATAGATAACAGTCATATATGCCAGGTGCTTTTTAAATGAAGGAAAGCCATTTTTATTTAGACAAATAGACATTGTTTTTAATGTGTGGCTCTGGTGACTGTTTGTTTTAGATTTCAGACAGAGGAGGTGGTGTTCCCCTGAGAATTATTGACCGCCTCTTTAGTTATACATACTCCACTGCACCAACGCCTGTGATGGATAATTCCCGGAATGCTCCTTTGGTAAGAACAATTATTTGGCTAAATTAATCTCAGCCACCTAGTTCTAAACGTAGAGCAAGGATTGCAAGGGATTATTTAGACAAATTCATCAATTTAGTAAAATTAGACATGAAGGATATGAGAATGCATGATAAAGCAAGCTAAAAATGGTGAAACAAGGGGTGTCTGATTGGAAGTAGAAGATATTTATTTAGGTTCTAGGACATTAGTATCAGTGAGGACAGTAATTTCCTATTTGTTTGTATTTCAGTGATCACGTACACTTCTTTACCTGATAACATCTCTCTTCTCTAGGCTGGTTTTGGTTACGGCTTGCCAATTTCTCGTCTCTATGCCAAGTACTTTCAAGGAGATCTGAATCTCTACTCTTTATCAGGATATGGAACAGATGCTATCATCTACTTAAAGGTATCCCTTGAATTCAATAGCAAAATCCTATTTCTAAAACCATTGCTGCTTTTACAGCCCTCCGTGCTATGGTCCACAGTGAATTCCCCAAACTGAGTTAATGCAAATGACCACAGATCATTCTATTCTGTTTCTGGGTATGTGTACATTATTTAATATGATAACTTACCAAAGAGGAAGCTGGCCCATACTACCTGCCTCAAGTGAAGCAAAATGGCTCCCCGAGAAGTGTTAATACATTACCAAGGTTTCAGAATGAGGACATGCTAATGCAAATTTTTTAAGGCAACTCCTTTTGGCATCTGTAAGAGTAGCTGTACTTTAATTTTACTTAGATTTGTGGGAAGTATATGCTAATAATGTTCCAGCCTGAAAAAATAACAGATATCAAGATACTCAGGACCTTAAGCTGACCTTGTTAGAAATCCCGGGAAAGGAAAACTGACTGTTCGCAAACTGTCAGTCGGGGTGTTCAGACATTCACTGTTTGAACTTAAAAACTTGGTGCATGTTGGCCGGGCACAGTGGCTCACGCTTGTCATCCCAGCACTTTGAGAGGCCGAGGCGGGTGGATCACGAGTTCGGTAGTTCTAGACCAGCCTGGCCAACACAGTGAAACCCCATCTCTACTAAAAATACAAAAATTAGCTGGGCGTGTTGGCGGGCGCCTGTAACCCCAGCTACTCAGGAAGCTGAGGCAAGAGAATCACTTGAACTCAGGAGGCAGAGGTTGCAGTGAGCTGAGATGGTGCCCCTGCACTCCAGCCTGGGGCAACAGAGCTAGACTTCGTTTAAAAAAATAAATAAATAAAACTTGGTGCATGTTTTTCTGTTTCTGGTAAAGCCTCAATTTCTTTGTTAAGAGCACCGTCTTGATTCTGTTCACCATTTGCCAACTATTTCAACTGAAAATATATTTACAGATATTAGCAACTAAAACATTAAACTTTCAGGCTCCCATTTTTTGCACTGGAATTACTTGCCAAATGGCCTTTGATCACCTGAAACAGTTAATGTATTCACTTCTTAAGTGAGCAAAAGCCTTCAAACTATTGAGAAAGAGCAATAGACTGAGTGCAGACACCAGTGTGCTCTTATTACTGTATCAATTAAATGAATGTATTTGAGTGTTTGGATACTTACCTCTGAATGTATTTTGAATAATAACTTCAAGTGCAAATTACGCCATGCATAATTTCTTTGGTCTCATGTTTTCCCCCCTTTTCTTTTAGGCTTTGTCTTCTGAGTCTATAGAAAAACTTCCAGTGTTTAACATGTCAGCCTTCAAACATTATCAGATGAGCTCTGAGGCTGATGACTGGTGTATCCCAAGCAGGGAACCAAAGAACCTGGCAAAAGAAGCGGCCATGTGAAGAGGGACACTCAGGACACTTTATGGGATCAAAGTGGGTCTGCACCAATGCTGCTTCCTGAATGTTGGTGTGTGAACCCTTGTTTCCTCCAAAACAAACAACAGCAACGAAAACTCCTTAATCAGAACACTGATCCAATGAGGATTGGAGCTTGTTTCTGTGACCCAGGAGAACTTAGTGCAAGACTACAGGAGTTAACAGATGGTCAGCTCCTTATTTTTTTATGTAGAATAACTCATGAGTTTATATAAAATCCCAAAGAAATAAGCCTCAGTTTTCCATCTGTTTTTGATAACAAGAATGAGAAAGAGAGTGAGCGTGAAGATGGCTGTTAGCAGTTTCAATAGACTAATATTTTAGGCCTCTTGTTCACATCAAAAGATATCAGTGTCAGAATACCAGCATTTTCCTGCCATGCAAAGGATTAAAACTTAGTTTATACTATGTGGTTAGAAATGTATGTAAATGTACATTTTGAACATATTTATGCGCTCTGGAAGGAAAGGCTGGTGACTAAAATAAGGTTTACGCTGAAAGAGGAGGAATTTTATTCAAAGCATTCAAACATTTTATTCAAATGTTTCAAATTTCAAAACATTTTATTCAAGGTTGCAGTGAAGGCATCAACTTATGTAAAATCTCAGAAGGAAGGCTCCGCTGATAAAAACACAGCTCCTTTATTCTGCTGCTTTTCCTGTTTACTTTACACACTAAGTGAACACTTATTGTCAGGTGCCTGGTCTTGAGTGAATTGTTAGATGTGCACTGAACTCAGGATGTTGGGGATTGGAGAGAGAATTGCCAAAGTAACAGCAAAAATATCTCTTACTTTGCTTTGTTTATAAATAAATCAGCAGATTGGAAAAACTAGTGTTAGTGAAAGAAATCACACGTTCAGAGCCTAACTCAGTAGGAAGGGCTTTTCACTATCCTGAAATGATGGTAATCCACAGGCATCCATTTTCTAGGCTTAAAAGATATATTTTTGATATATTTAATTATATTCTGTACACTCCAGCATTAATATGTCTATTTAAAAATTTCGAATTCTCAAATGACTCAAGAGCATTAGAATTTAAGTACCTTTTAGAGTGATTTTTTAAAACAAATAGCCTGGACGTAAGAGATTCTCATGTGAGCATGCTTTCATTTGTGAATCATTGTGACTGAGAGCTAATGAATGACACCTGAAATGCATATGGTATTTTTGGGAGCGTTAAGGCATAATTTGAAGGTTGGCAGGCAGTCGCACTGAATACTCTTAGAGAAGAAGGAAGGGAAACATGAAAGAAGGCAGGAAGGAAAGAAAGGATATAGGAAGAGAGGGAAGCAGAAGGCAGGCACTTTTCTATTTTCCCCAAAATTATTTCAAAAAAAGTCTGTATTTTCACGCATGTGCCATTGGCAAGAGGAAGAGCTGGTGTTTTTGAAAGCAGTATGGATTCTTTAAATGGCTCTCACTCTTACAAGATAGTAGGCTTTTATGAGGTAAACTTATCCGTGTCAATTAACATTTAAACTGGCATATAGAAAAAATGGAGGATTTTCTGCATTGTAAAATAATCAGTATGGTTTATATGTTGAATTTGACATTTGTGTGTAATTTTGTGGTGGCCTAGTGTTGTGGTGCTTCTGGTAATGGTAATAGAAGCTCAACTATTTTTTTGTGGATTTCAGATTTTATCATCAGAAGTCCTAGACAGTAACATTTCTTAATGGTGGGAGTCCAGCTCGCATTTCTGATTATACAAAACAGTTTGCAGCAGGTTATTTGTCATTTCAGTTTTTTACTGAAATTTGAGCTAAACATTTTTACATGTAAATACATGTATTTACCAAAGATTTAAATCAGTTGATTAATTAATTAACCCAAACACCGTGAACTATCTTTAAAACACTAGAAAAAGGAAACGGTAGTATCTCAATTACATTAACGGTGCAAATGGACTTTGATAAAATAGAAATAATCTACACTGGTATTTGTGAAATCTGTGGAAGAGCTTCAGGGTTTCTAGTAGAAGGATACTGAATACTCAGGCCCACTTAAATTATTAATGTATACATTGTGTTTTATGCTATGTACAGAGAAATGTGATAATTTTTTATAATAAATATTTTTTATGATAATAGAAGACATTGTCTTTTAAAGTTCTTTTCTCACTTTACTTCAAGGTACTAAGAATTTGAGTTAAGATAACACAGTACAATGGTGTGTTTGCCTATAAATTTGTATACAATAATCATTTTTGCAATGCATATATTCTCTGCATATTTCTGTAAATTTAAGGTTTCATTTTATGTCTGGGTTTGCATACAAACAATGGAGTACCAAAATAATTAGATAACTTAGGTTCCCAATGACTTCTGGATTAAATGTCAGAGTAATAATAAAGTGGAAATAGGATAGAAATTACTACGTTAAATTGTGGTATGTATTATCTTTGCTCTCTTTAGTGCTTTTCTTTACTATTTTAATCCTACTTTATCATTAGACAACATCCTTTGCCCACCTTCCTAATGCCCTTATTGGCAAGGTTCTACAAATGGGGGGCTGGGGTGGGAAGGAGGGAAGGGAAGGAGGGAAGAGAAGGAGGAAAATAGATTAGAATTAAATTATAACAGTGGAATGAGTTTGCCATAACTAAATTATAAATCTTGTCAAAATAATCATATTTGAATCAAAAATGCCATTAGCCTAAGGCATTAGACCCTAAAAATCCTATAGTAAGGTTGACATTTTACTAAAATACCTTTAGTAAAGTTGACAGTGAGACTCTATTTCCTTGACTGCCTTCACTTTTTCTGCTTCTGTTGAGGAAGCACTGCACCATGTGTAGCTAAGAGGAGCACGCACCTGCACACACACACAAGATCTAGCTGTACCGTTTCTTGGACCAAGCTGCCAGGGAAGTAGGGAGTTAGTGCACTCCACAGTCTTAGAATCTTCACTCATGTTCTCTTAATAACTGTAAAACTTTGAATCCTACAACTCTCCGTGTCTGCACACATATATCTTTTTGACTCAAGTCAATGTGTATGCTCCAAAGGAAACTAATTTTCAAGTACAATCAAGTGGGCCAAATTGCCACCAAAACTATCTTTAGACCATTTCTCTCAAATTCCACATTTGGCTAGGAATAGTGTTTGATCTCAACCACCAATGCATATGCACAGAGAGAGAAAGAGATCATTGTGAGCTAGTAACCTGGGCATCAACCGTGATAATTCCTTTATTCTCCTACTATACTTTCAGGGATGCACTTACATTTAGATGTATACCAACACTGAAAATGTGTGTGAAATCTCCTGATCATCTTGGTCTGTCCTGGTGGAAGAATTATGAGACTTTTATAATTTCATAAAAGCCTATATAAGAAGTCACTGAGTCCTACTGTGAAAACCTGAAGCAGTAGGGTTCTATCTTCATTAGCATTCCATCCACATATGTCTTTTTTTAAAACATTTATCCTTTTTTTTACCTTATATCGCAGTTACTAGGCACTCAATAAACATTCACGGCCTAAATACATAAATGAACACATGAATAAACTTCTGGCCGTAGAACAGTATCCCTGCATTTAAGGATAGATTGGAACTCTGTGTTAAGTAATAGTACATCAAAGTTTATAAGATCTCATGCTGGAAGATGTATTAAAGAAGTTTTATAATATTGCAGACACTCTGAGATATGTTTCCAAACCAATTAAACTGCAACTCATTTTTGTTTAATGTCACTTTCCATCGGTGGCCTTTGGCTGTGAAATTATTACATATATCACAAGAAATTAAATAATGGCTAATGTTATCACTACTAAGGAAATTTCTTGAGCAAATGGACCAGGGCTTCAGATTTTATGAGTATTCTTTCTTTGTGTTTACCTTGACCTCAGATGAAAACATATTACCATCCATACATCATGGCTCCTTAATGGAAATGAATAACTGTCTTTTGATGGGATTTTTCAGTTCCTGCCCAAGTGCAAATAAACATTAAAAGCCACTCAAAACCAGCAGAAATGTCAGTAACCTTGAAAACATGTTGAATCTATTAAATGATGTGAAAATGATGTGAGCTGTCTTAATAATAAATCCAGCAACAAAATAATAAAGCTCATCAACGAATCATGAGACATCATTTTCATGTTTACTGCTACCATTAATGTAATGGAAATTACACAGGACTGGTTGTCAAATAATGCAATATAGCTACAAATTATTTATTGGCATACTGTTTTCCATACAAGTAAAAGGATGCTTTAATATCTAAGACAAATAGTCTATTGAATGGCAAAATCTAAGTTTTTATCCATTTCATATAGCTATGTTATTTACTATGTTTCTACCCAAATATAGACAGATAGATAGCAATATAGATAGATATTTGGTAGAATTGCCCTTGATTCAATCTTTTTCTTTTAAGTTCATTTTTAAAGATGATGATTTTTATTATAAATTGGCTATTAAAAACAGAAATAGACTTTAAAACAAAAATATTTTATCATGTTCTTATGCAATTCTCTTTACCTATTTGAGTTTCAATCTTCTCCTCTACCTAAATGGGTTTTGTACAAGAAAGGCATGCCAAATTCTAAAGTCTCTGAATGTAAGTTTTCTAGTAATTCTTTACTAAATACCCTGCCTCCAATCTCTCTTCAGTCTACCTGCACTATAATGCCAGATTCATTCTCCTAAACCAGCCTTCTTATAATATTACTGCCAAGCTCAAAATCCCTTACTGGCTTCCCAGGGCCTAAGAATCTGAAATGTATATGATATTTACAGTTTTATGCACTTCAACCTTATAATTTATATCTTCCATTACTGAACCATTCAGAATACTATTTTCTAAACATGTAACAACCATGTTTCTTTTTGCTCATTGTAAATACGCCTACCTGAAATACCCTTCCTCTGTTCTCTGTTTTTTACGATCTTCTGGGCCCAGGTTAAATCTGACCTTCATGGACTGGGCATGCCGACCTCTTGTAAACTTTTACATGGTCAGGACAATTTTAATACTTATACCTGCTAGGGGCGCTAGTTACACGTTATAGATAGGTATAAAGTCCAGAAGCCCAACTAGATTGTGTGTTCCCTGCAATCTAGGACCATGAGTTATACATACCTACATAAAGACCATGACATTAAGCCTGTCTTGCGAATAGTAGATATGAAAAAGCATTTCATAATTGATATGTTTTTGATGAGTTGGAAAGACAGAGAAAAGCAATGGAATAATCTCTAATTGAGCAATTTATTCTACTGACTTAAGACCAATGCCATCCGTCTTAGTACTTTTTAATGGCCCTCAGCATTTCTTTTTCAATTTGGGAAGGATTTATGCTTGTTTCCAGATGGATCATGGCTGTAATATGTACACACACTAATTTAAACCTTTTATTTCAGGCTTAATACAAGGTTTTAGCTTGTATTTAGCTAAACTCCTCAAGGAGTTTAGCATCCTATTGCAAATTTGAAGAGTCAAGATACAAACATGTAAGAACTTAAATTGTGGCCAAGGATTTTTATAACACTCCAAGGCAACAATAGAGAAGATACCATAATACCATATATATATTTATATATATACACACCATATATGTATTTATATATAAATTTATATATAATATATGGTATATATACCATATATATTTATATATAATACATATATAATACCTGTATATGTATATACCTATCATAAAATATATATACCTATATATATAGAGAGAGAGCCAGGTTAATGCACTCATGTGAATTACTATAAAAAATTTAAAGAAAGAAAAGTGATTTCAGACTAAAGTGACTAGGTGAAAAGAAGACAATTTATGTACGGAAAATGGAAACAAGAACTTTGAAGAAAGTATCTGGAGAGAAAGTTGGAAAGGTAAATGGGAGCTCAACTGAAGATAGTTTGAATGTCTGGATGTGGCACCTGGGGTATCAAAGAAATAATAGAATGGTAAAAAGATCCAAATCGCCCTGTTGAGCAAAATCTCAAGACCATGTACATTGTCAGTTCATTTACAAAATACAGTGTAGCAATTAGTATAACTTTCTGAAATGAGAATGTAATATTCAGATAACCAAAGAGAGCATTGATATATATTGATTGATGAGTTGAAACAATGGATTTGCACCCAAGTGTCGTAGTTGTCAGACATGTAAACTCTGGAGCTGGACTGCCTAGCTTTCCATCCCAGCTCTGCCACTTCATAGCTATTGGGAGTTACACAATTTCTCTCTTCCTCAGTTTTCCGATCTGTAAAATGGGAGTAGTATTATAGCCTCTTCCTTATAGGGATGTCATGAAAATTAAAATGAGCTAATAAAAAATAAAGTATTTATAACAGTGCTTGGCACATAAGAAATATTATATACATGGCTGGGTGCGATAACTCACGCCTGTAATCCTAGCACTTTGGGAGGCCGAGGCGGGTGGATTACTTGAGGTCAGGAGTTCGAGACCAGACTGGCCAGCATGGTGAAACCCTGTCTCTACTAAAAATACAAAAAAAACTGGCTGGATGTGGTGGCTGGCACCTGTAATCCCGGCTAGTCGGGAGGCTGAGACAGGAGAATCGCTTGAACCTGGGAGGCGGAGGTTGCAGTGAGCTGAGGTCGTGCCATTGCACTCTAACCTGGGCAACAAGAGCAAAACTCTGTCTCAAAAAAGCAAAAAAAAAACACACAAAAAAGAAAGAAATACTATATACACATTAGCTATTTTATCAGTAATGCTATTGAAGCATTAGAGACTGGATCCATATATTAAGTTCTTAAACAAATGAATTGATTGCAATAAAAATAAAGTATGATCTTTAAGACAGGAAGTCACACAGTGTAAGCATGCAATGTATCAGTGATAGTAACAAATGTGTTCTAATACACCCTATTGCTTGTTTGTGAGTCTTGGGTTCAGTTTTTAGATCAAAGTATGGTCTGTGACCTGAAACTGCTGAGGAAGGCTGAAACCTGTTCAGACAGGGATCAAACCGAGACCTTGGCCTCTTCAGTAATGCTATCCAACCAAAAACTGGGTGGATGGTGGTGCCATGTGTTACCTAATGAGATCTATTAACTCTTTTAGGTCCCTTTGAGAGCGCTGCAAAGCTGCACCTCCCTGAACACAGAGGAGAAGCTGGCTCACTACACGTTGCAAATATATACCTAGACAGCCTAACACAGCACTTTGCCCAGAGCACTCTCTCAATAATTGTTTGTCTAGCGGATGAAAGGAGGCTTAAGCCATTAAAGTAACAATTAGGCTTCAGTTGTTCCCTAGGCAGCCTCTTTCCCCTTCTAAATATCATATTTCATCTTGTGAAAGTAGGACCTTAGAAAGATAACAAAAGCAAAAACAAGGTTCTTTAAAAGCTTTGAAAACAGTACCCCGGCTTGTTAGAAAGTAGAAAATATTTTCTTACTTTTTTCTTAGAATATCTGACAATAGTTCTTTGTAACTAAAAATATACCTTGCATTTTATGTGGAATCTGATGTTATTCTTTTTATGTAATTCAGATAGTTTCAGGCAGAATCTTCATTTATCATGCACTAATTTGGGGGAAATTATTTTAGGGATAAATCTTGACGTAATACTTAAAGAAAAGCTTTCTTAACCAGAGACAATAATGTTGATTTGATTTCTTTTGAATTATATTTTTCAGTAGCCATAAAATATGTTTTCAGGTATTAAAATAGAAATTGGCTTCACCAGACTTTCTTTTCTCTCTGAAACCTTTTTAAATTTTCTCTCTGAAACCTTTTTAAATTGAATAGCAAATGAGAAAAAAATCTATGGAACTTATGTGTCCTGTATTTTTCTAAGGATTTTGGGCTTGCGCCTGTAATCCCAGCATTTCGGGAGGCCGAGGCGGACGGATTGCCTGAGCTCAGGAGTTTGCGACCATCCTGGGCAACACAGTGAAACCCCGTCTCTACTGAAATGTACAAAAATTAGCCGGTCGTGGCTCCGTGCGCCTGTCGTCCCAGCTACTCGGGAGGCTGAGGCAGGAGAACTGCTTGAACCCGGGAGGCGGAGATTGCAGTGAGCTGAGATCCGGCCACTGCACTCCAGGCTGGGTGACAGAGTGAGACTCCGTCTCAAAACAAACAACAACAACAACAACAACAAAAATAAATAAAGAAAGAAAACAAGAAAAAGAAATTACTACTTTTTTTTTCATCACAACAATCCATTATGTTAACTCCTATGAACAAATTGGCTCCTTTTATTCTTACAATAACTGTGTATTATTATCCCACCCATGTTACAGATCGGACAGTGAGTCACAACGAAGTTGAATAAACTGGCCCTATCAAGGGGCAGAGCTGAGATTGGGGAACTAAGGCACTATACACTCCAGAGCCTTTGCTCTGTAGAAACAGTCCTTCAAGGAATGCACCCAGGACAGCACCAAGGCAGCCGAATGCCCGAGGCCATGCAAATGAGTAACCCATGACTAGTCTACAGGGGAGAGGAACACCCTTATTGGCCTCATCAGACTTGACCCAATTCCACCAACTTTAGGTCGCTGGAATTCTTCAAATATTTCAAGAAAGCCCTACCTACCTGCAGAGCCATCAGCAGCTTTGGGTTGTTAGATCAGCTCCCACATTCTACTGAATGACACTTACCTATTCTTCAGGCACTAAGACAATTCACTTACCTGTTCAACCAGCCATTAACAAAGATTTAAGTACCACATGCTTCCAGGCACTAGGAACTCCATAATGATTTACAAGGATTCCTACACCCAAGCGCATTGTAGCCTATTTGTGAACATAAAAATTCAATTTACAAATACTATTGTTTTAATATCTATATTTATTCATGATTCTAAGAATACAAGCATGATTTCTGGGGCAGGGACAAATTATTTGTACTTACTCATACTAATAATAGCATCAGCTCCCCTTAACCCTAATTTTTCCCCCTTATAAGGTAATGCAATGAAAGCCAGATGTCACCTTATACTTGCCGGGATCTGTACTATAGGTAAAGAATCCCATAAGAATCTAAGAGTTTTTATAGAAGAGAGACACTTATCTCCCTGTTTCCCTTCTGAGACAGAGAAAGAAGCCTTTGCTTCCTAACGTACACAAACCCACTTTTGGGAGAGAATAGGAAGGATCCTGGGTTCTAACCCTTTGGCATGTAAGTAAATGTCTATAGGGGAATATAAGACAATTGTCTCCTTGTTTTACAACCCCTGGAATGTCTTCATGCTCTAGCTTTTCTCACATTTTCTCATCACCTCTTGAAATAGAAACATATCTCTAGGCAGGAAAGTCTCTTACTATCTTATTAGTTATCTTTAAATTTCAAGGCTTGTCCTTGAACCCAAATCCCAGTAAAATTTGCCCCAAAATCCCTAACCATGCAGAAACATGAAAATACCCATGCTTCTTCACTTCCTTCTGCTATTTGATCATCAGAAAGGTTCTCCAAGAGGAAAAGATGACAATAGCTTCCTCAGGACAACGACTACGCCCAACTTTGGTTACATGCCTTTTTCTGAATCCACCAATGTCAGTGTAGAGGAGAAAAACCAAAAACACCTTTTTCCTCTACCATTTTAGGTTCACTTACTGGGGCCCTGCAGATTGGACTGACAAATGACAAATTAATAAGATAAAAAGCAGAGTTTGTTAACACATGTCTCATACAGTCCCAGAGGAAAACTCAGTGATGAGTGACTCAAAAGGATGCTTAGAACTTGAGATTATATTGCATTTTTTTTAAAAAACAATAAATTTGTAGGAAAGTGACAAGACAGAGAAAAGTCTTTGGATTCCCAGGGCAGCAAACCATAAAATGGTCAGCATGTGGGGGAAACTAACAGAGCAAGATTTGTGTGTCCAGGTCGATCTCAGCACCCATTTTCTATCTTCTTCATGACCACAAAACTTCGCCGAAAGAGGGGATTTGTGGCAGTCTTCATTTTTCAAAATTTCCTGCTTTTAGTCAAGTAAGGAAAACTCTGAGAAAACTTCTTTCTGCATTGGATAAATCTCAAATGTCTTTAAGCTCAAAATCATCCTTAACGCCAAAGTGGCATATTTGGAGCTGGCATATTCTGATCCATACGTAGTCATGTGGCTGGAACATTCTGATTGTCCAAGGTGGGGCCATGTGCCTACCACCCATGGGGCTACAAGAATGAGGGTATGGTGACACCTGGCACAACTTGAACCATTTAAACTGAGCCGGATGTTTGTGAAATATGGAGAGATGCTTCTCCATAGGAAAGCATGGTAGCAAAGGGAAGACATACATCCATTCCAGCAGGAAAGGTTGAGGTCCAGAGCATGGCTGGGAGGATTTTCACTAGCTCCAGTATAGCAAAGCAAAACAATGTGAGATATAGCTAGATTGTATTTGGGACTGTGAAACTTATGTGTAGAGAAAATGAAAGATGAGAGGATCAGAGATTTGAGGATAGGGAATAGGTTTGAAAATAATGGCAGAAAGTGAGAAAGTGAGCTGATAAGAGAACATGGTAGATTCAGTGAGGATAGGAGAAAGGTTGTTGACTAATCTGCTCAATTGTGTAAATTTTTTTCATTGTATGCTCAATAGTTTGAATTAGGGGTCAGCAAATTTTTTTTTTTTTTTTTTTTTTTTTTTTTTTTTTTTTTTTTTTTTTTTTTTTTTTAGACGGAGTCCTCACTCTGTCACCCAGGCTGGAGTGCAGTGGCGTGATCTTGGCTCACTGCAACCTCTGCCTGCTGGGTTCAAGCAATTCTCCTGCCTCAGCCTCAGCCTCCTGAGTAGTTGGGACTACAGGCATGCACCACCATGCCGAGCTAATTTTTTGTATTTTTAGTAGAGACGGGGTTTCACCATGCTGGTCAGGCTGGTCTTGAACTCCTGAGCTCATGATCCACCCACCTCAGCCTCCCAAAGTGCTGGGATTACAGGCATGAGCCACCGCGCCCGGCCAGCAAATCTTATTTTCTGTAAAGGACCAGATAGAAAATATTTTAGATCACACATAGCCTCTTTCACATACTTTTCTTTGCTATTTTAACAATCCTTAAAAAGTAAAAATTGTTCTTAGCTCCCTAGTCAGGTTCTAGGTTGATACAAGCAAGGAACACATGGAAGATTCCACTCATCTACAGTTATGAATTTTCCTGGTAAATAAAATGAAAAGAAAGAGGCAATAAAGTTTAGAGTACAGTGAACAAAATAATGGAAACATTCAGTCCACCGGACAGTGAAGTCGCCAATCATTCATTACATATGAACAAAGCAATTACCATTGGTTAGGTATCTGCCATGTGCTGAACACAAAATTAGGCTCTGGGATATAATAGTAATCAAAAAAGGCATAATCACTACCTCATGGAACTTAGCATTTAGTGAGCAAAAACAAAGACTTTGTTTTTGCTTTTGCTTTTTGAAATAGGATCTCACTATATAGCCCAGGCTTGTCTCCAACTCCTAGGCCCAAGTGATCCTCCCACCTCAGCTTCCCAAGTAGCTGAGATAATAGGCACATGACACCTCACCTGGCTAATTTTAAAATAACACAAATAAAAATATAATTATACCTTGATTAGT
This sequence comes from Rhinopithecus roxellana, assembly GCF_007565055.1. Classification (NCBI taxonomy): domain Eukaryota; kingdom Metazoa; phylum Chordata; class Mammalia; order Primates; family Cercopithecidae; genus Rhinopithecus; species Rhinopithecus roxellana. The sequence goes on along the minus strand of NC_044554.1, from coordinate 125,431,187 downwards.
ATATAGTGGGTACAAATTTTGCACTTTAAAATTGCAAGAAATATCATAGTCCTTTATTCCAGAAGTTTAACCCATTAAAGAGAATTGGTAAGTGGGACTTTATCAAAGTATAAAACTTCTGCTCTGTGAAAGTCCCTGTTAAGAGATTTAAAAAGAAAAACATGCCACAGACTGGGAGAATATTTTCTGTGAAACATATTTAATAAAGGACTTGTATTTAAAACATACAAGAAACTCTTAAAATTCAATCATAAGAAAACAGACATTTAAAAATAAGCAAGAGATCTAAACAGACACATCAATAAAGAAGATATAGAAATAGCAAATAAGCATATTAAAAGACTCAAGCATCATTCGTCATAAGGAAAATGCCCAAATTAAAACAAAAATGAGATACCACAACACACCTATTAGAATTAGCATACGACAATGTCATATGCTGGCCAAGCACAGAGCAACAGGAACTCTCCTGTTGCAATCACTTTGGAAGACAGTTTGGCAATTTCTTCTAAAGTTAAATATAATCTTACCATACAGTCCTGCAATTATGCTTCTAGGTATAGGTATTAACCCAAGTGAGTTGAAAACTGTCCACACAGAAATCTGTAAGCGAATGTGTATAGCAGTTTTATTAATGATCACCAAAAATGAAAAGTAGCCAAAATGTCTTTCATTAAGTGAATTGATCAATAAATTATACATTAATAAGATGGAATATGTATAGAATACTATTTAGCAATAAAAATAAACGAGCACTCAAGCCAATGTTAAAAGGCATGGATAACTCTTAAATATGTTTTTTCTAAATGAGAGAAGCCAGTTCAAAGTCAATACACTGTATGATTCTATTTATATGATATACGAACAAGGCAGAATTTGAGAGATGGTAAACAGATCAGTGGTTGCCAGGGATTCAGAACGGAGGCATGGAAAAGTGAATAGGTGAAGCATGGGACTTTTACAGCAGTGAAGCTATCGTGTATGATTCTGTGGTGGTGAATACATAACACAATGCATTTGTCAAAGATCATGGAACTTTGCATCACAAAGAATGAATCTTAATGTATGCAAATTTTTAAAATCATTTAGAAAGTCAGAGAGATCCCAGAATGGAATACAGAATATGAGAAAAGAATGTGTGTTACTAATGTATGTACCAACTCACTGAAGAGGGTGGGGGAAAAGGTGCTGACCTAAGTGATTTTGGAAATGAGAGGAGTCTTAAGACTAAAGGCAAAAGGAATTGCACATAAGCACTGTACTCTAGTTGATAAAGTTGCTTCTATTCTGCAACCAGTGCACATGTGTACTGGAATTAAATACTTACATTTATGGATGACAGATATGGAAGCCAGGTTTCTCACTGTTGAAGTGGAAAGTTATAGATAAGCAAGGGGAAAAGGTTAGAATGATCTAAGTGATAATGGATTAGAGCTGGAAACATAACTATGAACTCATAATTAGTGTAGTATATAAAAAGATACATATGGAAATATAAAAACATTCATAAATATATGTATATATACATGTGATTATATACACATATATTTTCTTGCTTTGTCGTCTCTGAAATGATGATACCCCAGTAGCAATGAACACACCTAAGACTCAGATCTTAGTTACTAACATGGAGTTGTGCTAATAATGATAAATATATCAATAATATATCAATAACATACCAATATATCAATATTGGGTTCATTAACTATGACAAATGTACCACACTAATGTAAAGTGTTAATAACTGGGGAACTGAGCATGAGGTATTTGGGAACTCTCCATACTATCTTCAAAACTTTTCTGTAAATCTTGAACATTTTAAAATAAAAAGGTTATTTTAAAAAATTAAACAAGGGAGCTCAAGCTCTCCAGCCTAGTGTCTCCTCTTTTAACTCAACAACATAAAAGTCCTTGAGCCAAAAAACCCACTAAAGCTTGACTATGTTTTTGACTGGGACAGGGGAAGAAATTTCTATAGAGATAAGAGCAAAGCAAATAATATTATTTCAATACATTTTCAGTCTTCAAAATTATAAAACAAAAAGTACAGCTTCTTTTGATCTTAAACAAATGAGTGCCTAACCTAGTAATTGGGATTGAGCAAAGGCTTCTCTGAGAAAGGAGAAATAGAGGCTTATCAGGTAAAGCAGACACTGAGGAAAGTGTTCCTGAGATGAGGGGATCACATATCCCTAGGCCCGGAGGTAGAATCAGGAAGAATCATGGTGAGTCAGAGGAACTTAAGAATGGCCAATGTGGCCTGACACGGTGGCTCAAGCCTGTAATCCCAGCACTTTGAGAGGCCGAGGCAGGTGGATCACGAGGTCAGGAGATCGAGACCATCCTGGCTAACACGGTGAAACCCCGTCTCTACTAAAAATACAAAAAATTGGCTGGGCAAGGTGGCGGGCGCCTGTAGTCCCAGCTACTCGGGAGGCTGAATTGGGAGAATGGCGTGAACCTGGGAGGCGGAGCTTGCACTCCGTTAGCCGAGATCGCGCCACTGCACCCCAGCCTGGGTGACAGAGAGAGACTCCGTCTCAAAAAAAAATTAAAAAAAAAAAAAAGAAAAGAATGGCCAATGTGCTGTGGTTAAGATGCAGAGTGGGACAAGAGGGAAATTTTAAGATATTTTAAATGGTATTCCATCATAAGTGGCCCAGTCAACCAAATTAAGAGCAATGGTCTTTATCAGAAAAGTAATAGGAATCTATCCATGGGTTTTGATGATCAGATTTAAGTTTTGAAGATACCACTCTGGCTGCACCACGTGGAAGAAATCGGAGGTGGGTTGGAGTACCCAGGATGAGCACTAGGAGCTCTGTTTGGTGTTTGTGATGACTGAATAAGGTAACCCAGATAAGACAGTAGTGATAAATACGGAGGGAGATGAAGGATTCAGTGACCATTTAGAGTTAAAATTGAAAAGCCCCTAAGATTAGGAGGAAGGCTAGGATGTTTACTCCTACCACTACTATTTGATATTGTGTTATATGTTCTAATCTGTATAATGAATCACAAAAAAAGGAAAAAAGGCATACAAATTGGAAAAGAAGAAGTAAACCTGTCTTTCTTCACAGACAGTGTGATCATGTATATAGAGAACACTATGGAATCCACAAAAAAAGTTGCAGGAAACAACGAGTGCATTTAACAATGTTGTAAGTACAAAATCGCCATGAAAAAACAATCAGATTTATATATTTTAGCAATGAACAATTGGAAATTATAATTTTTAAAATAAAATACCATTTGGTAGTATCAAAAAACATAAAATACTTCTGGATAAAATTGATGAAAGATTTGTACACTGAAAACTACAAAACATTGCTGAGAGTAAACAAAGATGATGCAAATAAATAGAGATATATTTATAGATCAAAGCACTTATTATTTTTTAAAAAATCAATTCTCTTCAAATTACACTTTAGATTCAATGAAATCCTAATAAAAATCCCAGTAGGCTTATCAGTGAACATTGGCAAACTCATTCTACAATTCCTCCGGAAATATAAAAGATATAGAAGAGCCAAAACAAATTTGGAAAAGGAGAACATAGTTGAAAGAGTAATAGTATCTGACTTCAAGATTTATTATAGAGCTGTAGTAATCAAGACCATGTGGTTTTGGCATCAAGACAAAAAAAATCAATTGGTGAGAATTGAGTTCAGAAATAAACCCACACATATACAGACAATTGATTTTTGACAAAGGTGCAAAAGCAATTCAACAAAAGAAGGATAGTTTTGTCAGCAAATGAGCTAGGTACAATCCAATATCCATATAGGAAAAAAGTACACTTCAATCTCAACATATACAAAAAGTAACTCCAAATAGATCAATGACCTAAGTATAAATCTAGAACTATAAAACGTGTAGGAGAAAACATAAAAGAAAAATATTTGCATTCTTAGATTAGAAAAGATTTCTTAGACATGCCACAAAAGCACAATCTATTATAAAAAAAAAAAACTATAAATTAGATCTGATCAAAATTGTAAACTTATGCTCTTTGAAAGACATTATAAAAAGGCAAGCTACAGTCTGGAAAAATATTTGTGTATTATATATATGTTAAAGGACTTCTATACAAAATATATAGAAAGTTCTCAAAGTGCAATAAGAAAACATATAATCCAGTTTTTAAAAGCCAGTCAAAAATTTGATTAGACACTTCATAAATAAAGATATGTGGATGGCAAATAATGTTATAAAGACACTTTCAACATTATTAGTCTTTAGGGAAGCACAAATAAAAAATAGGAGTACCACTACATACATATTTGAATGACTAAAACTTGAAAGTCTGACTATACCACTTGCTGGCAAGGATGTGGAGCAACTGGAACTCTGATGTACTACTGGTGGGAATATACAACTACTTAGGAAAAATAGTCTGGTAGTTTTTTTTTTTTTGAAAAAAGTTAAATATACATCTACCACATATTCTAGTTTTTCCAGATATCCAGAAGAAGAAAAAATAATATATCTATACAAAGATTATATGTGAATGTTTATATTATTTTTTCCAATAGTATCCCAAAGTAGGAATCAACTGAATTGCCCAACAACTGGTGGATAGATAAACACATTTTTATGTATCTGTATGATGACATATGACTCAGCAATAAAGAGAAAGATAATCAATATACACAATTCAAGGATGAATCTAAAACTAATTACACTGAGTGAAGAAGATAGAACAAAGAAAAGTGTATACTTTGTGATTCCGTTTATATAAAATTCTAGAAAATGAAAATTAATCTTTGGTGAGAGAACCTGATCCATCAGTGGTTGATGTGATGGTGGGGGAAAAGTGGATGGGAGGGAGTAAAAAGGAGTACGAGGAATTTGGGGGTAGTAGAAACATTCATTTTCTTGATTGTTGTGATGGTTATATAAACATACCAAATTCACACCTTAAATATGTATAGTTTATTGTATGTCAATTTTTAAAGTATGTGTTCCAAACATTTATTTGAAAGGACTTGGTGACTGACTGGATATGCTTGGTAAATAGAAGTAAACTATCAAGAATGATTCCCAGGGTTCTAGTGTAGACACCCATACACCAGTTCCGGTGTTTTGGCAGCTAGGATTCCTCGTGGGGGTGCTGTGCGTTGAGTCATTGCTGCAGCACTCTATAGACAGGTGCAAAGAGGGCTATTGAAATTGAATGTTTGTTGATTATGCTCCATTGTATGCCCAGGAAGGACTGTGGGAGGTGGAAAGGAAGCTTAAAACTTGCAACACAGTTTATATGTTCATTGAAAAAAGACACACAATAACATGGTATTTAGGCAAGTCTCGGACAGTATCACCCTAAATAAGTAACATAAATAAGAAAGTGGGCTAGGAGTAGTGGCTCATGCCTTTAATCCCAGCACTTTGGGAGGCTGAAATGGGAGGATCATTTGAGCCAGGAGTTTGAGATCAGCCTGGACAACACAGCAAGATCTTCTCTCTACAAAATAAATGAATAAATAAATAAATAAAAATTAGCTGGGCATGGTGGCATGATCCTGTGGTTCCAGGTACTTGGGAGGCTGAAGTGGGAGGATTGCTTGAGCCCAGGAGGCCAAGGCTGCACTGAGCTGTGATCATACCACTGCTCTCTAGCCTGGGAAACAGAGCAAGACCCTATTTTAAAAAAAAAAAAAAAAAAAAAAAAAAAAAAAGGTGGATGCATAATGTAGGTTACGGTCATCAGGGGAGCTTCTTAGAAGAAAGTAGAATTTGTGGTGACTTTTAAAGAAGTTTAGATGCTGCTAAGAGAAAAAAATATACATATGTAGACATCAGAAAAAGGAAAAACGCATAAGTAAAAGTCCCAGGGTCAGAATATGCATGAAGAGTGTGTGTGTGTGTGTGTGTGGGCGTGTGTGTGTTGTGTTTTATATGCAAACCCATATGTGTTGCAGTTGACAGGGATAGGGAAAGGCAGTAAGGTAATAACAAAGATTATTATAGAGAAATGTGAAATAGAATGTGGGATAGGTAGGATGGAGGCAGATTATCAAGGGTCTTGAAAAGTGTAGACATGATCTGAAACACTGTAAGTCATTACTGAGTTTGACAAAGAAGCTGAATGATCAAAGGAGCATTTGATAAAAATTAGAACTGCATTTGTGTACAGCATAACCTGGAGAGGAGACAGGCAATTTTATAGCTCTATAAAAGTGCCTTTGAAAGTCAAAACATTTTTAAAAATCTCTATAGAGCTAAACTGAAGAATTCCCAACCGCATGTCATTTTCTTTGTTTCTTTTCAAAGGAATGTTAATGTGATAAGCAAAATAGTTTCACCATGTCTTCATACTTTCTCTTTCAAAGGAGTGTTAAATAACTGCTATGTTTTTTAATCTAAGGAGCTCAGGCACAAGGACTTGAACTTCTACCTAGAAATTTTATTGTGGGAAAATTTCCTGTGAAAATGTATACCACTTATTTTCACTTGATGTGTAAAAAATTCATTTCCAGTTTGATGATTTAAATCTTAATATGGAGAAATTGATGAGGGATCGTTTCCCCAAAATTCAAATAACTAAAGTTGAAAGCGCAAACCTTTAAGATTAGAAGAACTAGGGTTATTTTGTGAAGAGTAGAATAACTTAAAACTTTTATCCCCAATAGACATAGATTTATCTTAAGGTTTATCTTATCACATAGTTCTCTCTACCAAAAATAATGCCAGAACAAACACATTTGTTTTGAACTATGGTTTCAAGGAGAATTCAAAAAAGGATTTTCTTATGGTAAGTGATAACCTGGGACAGATTATTAAGAAATATTATTGCACTTTCTAAAAGAGTTTTGCTAAGACTGTGGAGGTCCAATTTGAGTTTAGGCGAGACTCAAACATGTTATATGCAGAGGAGGCAGAGGTCTAGGGAAATTTGGGTTATGAATTTGAATTTTATTTTATTTTTATTTAATTTTCTTTTTCTTTTATATGAATAATTTTTATTTCTAATTGGCAAAGTGAACATTGTATATATGTATGGTGTATAACATGATGTTTTGATATATGTATACACAGTGGAATGATTAAATCAGATTAATACATCTGTCACTTCTGCACATATTTCTCATGTTTGGTGATGAGAACATTTAAATCTACTCTCTTAGCAACTTTCAAGTGTGCAATACAATATTATTAACTAAAATCACAATCTGTACTATAGATCACCAGATCTTATTCCTCCTGTCTATTTGAAACTTTGTAGTCGGTCAGGCGCGGTGGCTCAAGCCTGTAATCCCAGCACTTTGGGAGCCCAAGGCGGGCGGATCACAAGGTCAGGAGATTGAGACCACGGTGAAACCCCATCTCTACTAAAAATACGAAAAATTAGCCGGGCGAGGTGGCGGGCGCCTGTAGTCCCAGCTACTCGGGAGGCTGAGGCAGGAGAATGGCGTGAACCCGGGAGGCGGGGCTTGCAGTGAGCTGAGATCCGGCCACTGCACTCCAGCCTGGGGGACAGAGCGAGACTCTATCTCAAAAAAAAAAAAAAAAAAAAAAAAAAGGAAACTTTGTAGTCTTTGACCATAACTCCCCATTCCCTGCTTCCCCGCTCCCACCCCCAGTCCCAGCCCTGACAACCACCATTCTACCTTCTGCTTCTATCAGTTAAACTTTTTAAAATTCCACGTGTAAGTGAGATCGTACAGTATTTGTCTTTCTGTACCTGGTTTTTTTCACTTAGCTTGTTGCAGATGACAGGATTTCCTCCTTTTTAAGGCAAAATGATATTCCATTATATTATGTATACCACATTTTCTTTATTCATTCATCAATTGATTCCCTATCTTAGCTATTGCAAGTAATGTTGCAATGAATATGGAAATGCAGGTATCTTTTTACCACACTGATTTCATTTCCTTTGGATACATATTCAGAAGTGAGATTGCTGGATCATATGGTAGTCTTATTTTTAATTTTTTGAGGAACCTCCATACTATTTTCCCCAAGGCTACACTAATGTACCTTTCCACCAACTGCCTACAAGGGTTCTCTTTTCTTCACATCTTTGCAAATGCTTATCTTAGAGAGGTGAGGTGATAGGTATCTATTGTGATTTTAATTTGCACTTCCCCAATGATTAGTGACGTTGAGCACCTTTTCATATGCCTGTTGGCCTTTCATATGTTCTGTTTGGAGAAACGTCTGTTTGGAGAAAGTTCAGATCCTTTGCCACTTTTTAACTTTTTTTTTTTTTTTTGCTATTCAGATGTTTGCATTTCTTATATATTTTGGATGTTAGTTCCTTATTTGATGTATGATTTACATATATTTTCTCCCATTGCATAGGTTTTCTCTTCACTCTGTTGATTGCTTCTTTTGCTGTGAAGCTTTTTGTTTGTTTGTTTGATGTAATTCCATTTATCTCTTTTTGCTTTTGTTGCCTGTGCTTTTGAGGTCATATCCCAAAAATCTTTGCCGAGACCAATGTCAATGTCTCTAGGTTTCCTTCTAATAGTTTTACAGTTTCCAATCTTACATTTAAGTCTTTAATCCATTTTATGTTGATTTTTGTATATGGGATGAAATAAGGGTCCAATTTCATTCTTCTGCATGTGGATATCAAGTTTTTCCAGCACCATTTTTTGAACAGACTGTCCTTTCCCAGTTGTGTGATCTTGACACTTTTGTTGAAGATCAGTACACTGTAAATGGGCGAATTTATTTCTGGGCTCTCTGTTCAATTTCATTGGTCCATATTTCTTTCTTTGTGCCAGGACCATGTTGTTTTGATTGCTATAGCTTTGCAGTACATTTTGAAATCAAATAGTGTAATGCTTCCAGCTTTGTTCTTTTTGTTCAAGATTGTTTTGGCTATTTGATGTCTTTTGTGTTTTCATATAAATTTTAGATTTTTTTCTATTTCTGTGAAAAATGTCTTTGGAATCTTGTTAGAAATTATGTAGAATCTGTAGATTACTTTGCATAGTATAGACATTTTTACAATATATTTTTTGATTTTTACGTTTGAGAGACACTCAAATTCCAGGGCATGACTGGAAGTCAGATAAGGCAGGCATCAAAAAAAAAATATTCTGCAACATGAAGCCAGGTGTGATGAACTTCATTCAGGAGTAAGGACCCACAGTAAGAGGAAGACACAATTTTGAAAGTTTGAAATGTGTTCTGTCATTCAGATTTGTTTCCTATCTCAGTTCCCACTGAATGTATTTTTTTAAAGGTCAATATTTTGAAAAATACTGCTTAAGCTTTTAAGCACTGGTTTTCATGCTGCAATGCTTAGGAGCTCCTCTCTCAGAATGTAATCATGGAGGTCCTCCTTCACTGTATTAGTTTCCAGGGACTGCTATAAGAAAGCACCAACTGGGTGACTTAAACAACAGAACTGTATTGTTCTGAACGTTTGGAGTCCAAAATTAAAGTATGAGAGAAGTTGATTTTTTCTGGGGGCTGTGAGGGAGAATGTCTTCCAGGTCTCTCTCTCTTAGCATCAGAAGCCTGAAGAGTTACTTCACTTGTTGACAGTGCTCTCCCTGTGTCTTCACACCACCTTCTCTTCCTTCTGTTTCTATGTCTATCTTATATGAATCTAGTCATATTAGATTAAGGCCCACCCCAATGACCTCATCTTAACTTGATCATCTATAAAGATCTTATTTCCAAATAAGGTGACAGTCACAGATCCTGGAGGGTAGGACTTTAACATCTTTTGGGGTGGATGCAATTCAACCCATAACGCCCACCATAATCAACCTTATCACACACCATAACACAACTTTGGTATCAAGAGAGTTCCAGTGCTTCTGAGTTGAAGTGCATCAGGGTATGGAGACAGTGTAAGGTAAGATGAGAAAAAATGAACTATTGGTAACAAATTCAAATGGTTAAAAACCTTGGTGGATTCAGCCAGGATGTCTGTGGACTATTCAAGTCAACCAGTTTGAAAAGTGTGCATTAAATTTTACTTAAAGTCTACTAGACCTAAAACACTACAAGTGTTACTTTGTTATTTTTCTTATAATGTTTCCATTTTCCTCAAAAGACTTAGATGTGGCTTTTTGAAATCCCTTTTTAAAATCTAATTTCAGAAAATTGGTCTTAATTTAGCATAGTATTTTGTTTATCTTGAAAAATAAGGCGGTTGCTTTGAAAGAAAATATCATTAAAGCTTTCATTTTTCTTTTTCATCCCCAAAAGAGAAAGAAAAATCACCATTTTAAAAATCAAAATCCTGCTACTAGGAATATACTGTGATTAAACCTAATTTATAGGAAGCAACCAATAGCAAGGAAAATATTTGACTCCCTAGAAAGTTTTAGAAAACCTCATATACTTACATAAGGGAAAATTCCTAGAACTTAGCCTATTTCCCTTTTGCCAGAAAAAAAAGGCACTAGGAATTGACATTGACCTTGTAAATAGAGAGTCAAAGTTCTGTAAAGCAAGGTGTGCTTTATACACAGCTGCGAAGTACAGGAGCCAATAACAAAACCCAGATATTCTTCCACTCTGTGTTGCCTCACTACATAGACTAGTCACGTATTCAACAACCATACTCTCTTACAGAGTAAATCTCTGATGGCGGTAAGTTCTTTAGTCCTTCGTATTTATAAGAGTTAGGAATACTTTCAGCAGCAAATAGCAAAGTAAATTAATAATAACAAATAGATAGGGTTGTTTCTGTTTTCTTTTTTTTTTTTTTTTTTTTTTTGCTTTGTTTTTACAAAACCTGAACTCTGAACTCTGAATACAGAGTTCAGGATATAAGTAGTGACTTAATCCTGTCACTAGGAATTGGGTCTTCCTAGTCTTCCTCTCTACCATTCTCAGTAAGTTGACTTTTTGTCCCTGTTTTTACGATTTCATGGTTTCAAGGTAGCTGTCGTAGCACACCAAGCATCCTGTCTGTGTGTAGGCTGAAAGAAGGGATCACATGAGCCAATAAGCTATCGTTTTCGCCCTCGTCTGTTTTATTAGGGAACAAAGACTTTCTCATAAGCCTCTATTTTAATCCCATTTTGGTCAGATCTCAGTCATGTGATCACCCTCAGCTATAAACAAAAATGAAAAATTGAGTATATGGCAAAGGAACATAAGATCATCATGATTTTCTTAGACTAGGACTAAAAACATTATAACACAAGCAAACTGTGGCTCTATAAACAAAGAAGAATGGGGAAATGGCTGTTGGGTAGACAGAGTCTGCCAGACCACACTGAGGGTATATTAGAAGGCTTTTTGAGAATCCTTAAATTGTAACCCCATCACTGAGGCTGAAGTAACAATAAAAAGATGATTAAAACAATTAGCTACAAGAACATATAAGAAGAAAACAGAGACTGTTCACCACCTTGGGAAGCTCAAGAAAAACTACTGGATAAAATGGTTTAAAATCAGAGCCCTCGAGACTCCGTCTCAAAAAAAAAAAAAAAATCAGAGCCCTTTATTAGAACAAATATTGACTAAATTAATAATCCTTATAACATAAATTAAAAACCCATATAATAGTATCACTAATATGGACACAAATAAGTATTTGCTGATCCTTAATGGACATTTGCCATAACATATTAAGTGCTGAATTGAATCATTTCAGCAAGTGATCTTATGAATAATTTTACAGCATCTAGAACAGGACATTGGAAACTCTAATGTGCTTAAAAATCACCTGGCAATGTCAAAATGCAGATTCTGATTCAGTAAGTCTAGGGTGGGGCCTGAGACTGAATTTCTAACAATTTCCCAGGTAATATGAATGCTGCTGATGATACTTAACATAGTAAGGAGGTAGAAAACAGTTCATATCTTTTAAATTGTTTCAGCATAGCCAATATAAGTTTACTTTGGGTTGAGACTTCTGCAAATAACTATCCTTGCTTTTGGTGAGAAATATCAAGACTGATCAGTGAAATGTTATTAAAAAGCCTCTTGGATAATTGATTACTTCAAATGTCACCTTTACTTCTTTCACATAGCTTCAGTCTTAAGTTACCAGTCTTAAGTAATTTTTTCTCTTAAAGTTATTGAAAGAAACTCCATTTCTACCATAAACCTAAGGACACAGAATTCTTTAAAGGGAAGCACTTTTTGTTCTGTTGAGCCCTTTGATAGGTCTAGCTTTAAGGTTTTAGTCAAAAACCATTTAGATGTAAACCAGTTATTTAATGTTTCTGGGTCTATTGCCTTCCACACACCTTCAGATAAAATATGAAATTAGGTGCAAGTTGTTCTTTACTTATCTAACTGCAGCTTCTTGAAAATGACCTTTTACTTACCTACTAGGCAGAGCTCGAGCTGGGGGAGAGGAGGTCACATGATGCAATAAGGGATCAAGGTTTGCCAGAAGGACATCAGAAGTTATGCAGAGTCCGTGAGCTGATACAGCGACCTAACATTTACCTGCTTAAAGTGTGCAGGGATACAGAAGGCTTTCCCTTGAAAACAACAGATGTCTAAAATCAAAAGCTGCATCTTTCCTCATTTTTAGGTGCTAAAGTCCTTAACATGCAACATGTTTTGTTGAAGTTCTCTAAATGTTTAATGATGACTGGGAAGTAAATTTCATTTGGATACCTTCAGGATTCTTCTATATTCTTCATGTATGGTATCTATATGAATGTGCACTGAGAAGAACAATCAGGTTTAATAATTGTGGATACTGAGTTGCCCACTGTCTAAGAGCCAGAATTAATAGCTCCACCTTCCATTTTGCTATTTATATCTCTATTTTTATATTTCTCTCTCTCCGCCCCCCACCCAAACTTCTCCAGCAAACCTTTAAAAAATTTTATGTTAATGGTCATTTCCTCAGAATAGAATCCACTCTAACTGGTTTAGGCAAAAGGGATTAATTTTTTTTTTTCACAGAGCATTAAAAGGTTTACAAATCACTTGAGACATAAACAGTCTCTAGGTTGAGCATCCAGGAAAAATGTCCAAAGCCACACCACACAACTGGGCACCCCTGAGAGCAGCTGACTCTGCCATGATAGGAAGTACCATAGTGGCTGCTGGCCACATACCCAGCAACTACTGCCATCACAGCTCCTGCTTCTCTCCCCCACTTCCTTCAGTTCTAAATTCAGTTATCATGAATACATCTCTTCGGTAGAACCTGAATCATATCCAGAACTCTAACTTCATTAAAGTCTGAAAAGTGCTAGTTTTAGCTTTCTAGGCTTAGCTGTTTAAGAAGCAAGTTCAGATGATCATTGAATAGGTAAAACTATGGGATCAGTCATAATAAGCACAACAAAATGGGCACACATTTCAAATTCACCCAAATCAGCCTATGAAATCCTAGCTTTTGGCCATTCCTAGAATGTCACTCCAATACTACATACACTAAGTTACACATTTGTTGAGGCCTCAATCCCTCTAGACATGCTAAGTTTTTCACCATCCGTTTTCCTCACTCTTCCAGACCTATCTTGTACATTTCCTCAGATCCTCCTGGGCTTCATCTGCCCTCAACCCCGGACTGTTGCTTGCCCACAGTCCTGATCAGAGGAGCTCAGCAATAGTTGATTGACTCATGCCATTTCAATGGCCATGAAACTCAGAAGACTCAGCATCCTCACCCTGGTTTTTGCAGCCTTCCCTGCAAATCCTGGGGAGAAAAAAACAGGATTTGACATGGCCTCCATACCTCGCAACACAGCAGAAACCGCAGCAGCTCCAGTAACTAAGTCAGAGTTAGTTACTAACCAAGCAGCCGTCTGGAGGGAAGATGTGCAAGTTAACACTTTGTTAGGTCAAGTAGGCACATGAAGCAGGAGATGGAAAGAAGCCAGTAGGTAGATTGTTCACCCTTCTTCCCACCAAAGAATTTTTCTAAGATGCTGTGAATTCATGAATCTCTCTGGAGATGTTCAGTGTAACTGAGTAACCATTTAAATTTCCTATAACCAGAGCTCAATAACAAGACCTTTTGTTTCCTGTCCTTCCTTTTTTGTCACACTTGCTTCTTTGGACTTATACTCCACAATAAAGCTTGTGCTCGTAAAATGAACCTCACACTCTTTTCTTAGGAATCCAAGCTAAGCTACCACCTTTGCAAAGACCACTCCCTCAATGTGGAGTGACAGTTCCTCTTTATCAGCCCACATCCAACTTCTCTTCAAAAATCTGTCTCAGGATATTCCCTTGCACAGGAGCCCACACTTCACTATTTCATTACTTCTTATCTTACCTGCCTTCACCCTATGTTTTTCTGAATATTTTTGTGATCATATTAACTTGTGCTTTTCTTCACATAGTTAGCACATATTATGCATGATTTTCCCCCATCCTTGAGCTGTTCACAGCATAGGCTATTTTTTTTGCCATCTATTTTCTCAGATGCACTTATGCAAAGGCTCTGCAAGAAGAGAGTGCCCAATGTAGATACAGTTATGGAGACAAGGTATCCACCCACCCTCCAGCTTCTGCCTGACTTCAGTCAGCATTTTTTTCCAAGCATGCTTTGCCTTCCTGATGCAGCTGCAGGCTTTCCAAGACCAGTCTGTTATACCTCCCTCCCCAGGGTCCTGTCCCACAATCAGAAATATTCTCCTCATCCTTGTGCATAGCTCTCTTTCCACTGCTCCAGCCTAAGGAAATAAGAAAGAAAGAAAGAAAGAAAAAGACTTGTTCTGGGTCCTGTTCTTGACTGCCTGGCTGATAAGTGATTTATGCCCAGTTATTAATGACTAAAAGGGTAATTCCTAAGACAATATTCATATATTTAAGGAGATCCTAAGAACAGGTGCCTTAAACCAAAGTGAGTTACTCTAAAAAGTGTAGTTGAACAGAGTAAAATCTTCTGAGCAAGATAATTTTAATTAGCAATTGCACCATCAATTTTCAACATTCTAGAACTCTAGTAGATCATACTACATACTCTTACGTACCCAAACACCAATATTTTGTTAGTGTGATATCATTATTTTAATACTTTTTAAACCTGAGACATGAATTACTTCTGCTTTGAGAAGTACCAGAGAGTTAAACCCAGCATTAAAAGAGAGGCCTTATGAGCTAGAAAGCGAAGACAACTGGGACAGTAACCCAAATTTTCCCACATTAAATTCACCCTAGTTCTACCTCCTGAAAGAAGATTTAAAAAAGAAAAAGTTTTCCCTGAATATTTAATTAAATAGGCCCTCCCTAAAAGAGAATTATAAGGAAAAAGGAGTCCGTCTTACTCTCAATATAAGGCTGCCTCCAATGGTATCAGATTGATAGCTAAAACAGTCAGCGTTTAGTGGTAGAAGCTCTCGCCTGTCTGATGGATTTGTTTTGTTTTAAGGAAGGCAAAAGCTAAGAACCAGCCATCCAGTAAGCTGACTTCTGGGCCTTAATAACAAAAACTACAGCTGTCAATAAAAATATTGTAGTCTTTAATAGAAATAAAAATTTCTAAAAGATCATCTTTGTACTATCACGAAGAGATGGAATTATTTGTAAATAAAAGTTCCAGAGGAAGACATTTGGACTTAGTTGCTTTTTGTCTCTTCACTGTTTTTCTGTCTATTGTAAATTATGGACATTGTTTCTAGTGGCTAGAAGATTTTGCCCCAAAATGAGGCTCATCATCAAAGATAACACCATTGATACACATTGTTCTTAAGACCATATTTGCCAGAAAATCCAATTTAATTCGTTTTCAATTTTCAGGATTCATTTTCTTCATTTTATACAATGTTTACTTTATTTTATGTACTTTTTTATTGCTTTTTATCCAGATAATTCAAATTATAATGATAATAGATGGTTAATGTTTACATTTTGAAATGTAAGTTATAGTCAATATATGTAATATTTAGTTTAAATGATTTTTTAAACTTTTCTGAATTCTGAACAGTTTTTAAACAATGGGTGTTAATATGAGTATTTATATACATCATGAGATACATATGAAAATACCAATATTGTGATTTTGCTTCAATAGTGTCATCATGACTTTCTATGGATCACCTCAATACTGCTGCATAAATGATCACCACCCTTGGTCAAATGTGTAAATGAATGTAGAATTCACTACTTCTGGTGTTCTTTGACTTTCCCAATGCCTTCCTTCTGCACAACAGTACCTTATTCTTCTTAGGGGTGTCTTCTGACTCTGTAATCTTGGAAACAGGACAAGCTTCAGCTATGTGCCTAGCACTGTGTGACATGTTTTCTATAATCATCTATTTACTCTTCACAATAACTCAGTGTGGTCCTTGTCAAAATTCCTATTTTACAGGAGAGGAAATGGATGCTGCATGGGGTTGGAAAACGCATAAAATATCACATTACTGGGAGCCACTCTGGGTCCCCTGGCTCCAAAGCCAGTGTCCTGTGTCTTCTACTTCACCACATCTAGTCTCCTCTTTGTGTTATTAGCATGTAGAAATGACTTTGTATGCAAACCAGCACAAGAAACTTTGATTTTAATAACAAAGTATTTTTCCAGTAATAAAATAATATTTTATCTTAACCAAATTGGAAACGAGATTAGATAGTTAGATGACCTTTGTAATCTCCTCAATCCCTGGCGGGTAAAGTGCAACTGTCCATAAAAGGTCAAAGAAGGCAAATGCCCAGTGCAGCAAAAGGCATATAGTCAAATAACACAGAAAAACCTTCCTTCGTGGGGGAAATGAAGACTTGAAGGCATAATAAGTGTACTATGCTTTATCTAAAGCAAAAAATACAAATTGAATATCTTATTCGCTCTTTGATAGAGAAACATATGTAGACATTTTCTGAACATTTATTCTCTCTAGGTGACCAGAATAATATCTACCATTTGTAGAGCACTACCTACTTGTCTAAGCACTTTACATTTGTCAGCAACTTATTGAACACTGTGAACTCAGCAGGGTTCAAATCTGAGAAGCTTTTATTTTTCTCCTACTGTGGTTGTAACATGCTCTGTCGAATCTCCCATTCCCAAGACTTCATGGCTTCTCCTGCAAATGCCAATTTTCTGAACTTTTTAGTTTGGAAAATATGCAATCCAGTGCCATCCACTTCAGTTTCTTGTCCAATTCAAACGTCCATCTCCTCCCCAGGATACAGTGGCAGGGAGAGGAGGCTACTCTTAACTCTTTCCCCTCCCTCTTGCATTTTCTGAGCCCTTTTCTATGTTGAGGAAGAAGAGAGAATTCTCAAAAGGCAACAGAAATGTTTTGCTTACCAGTTGCTGTTGTGACCTCTGTCCTCCATGTAGCAGGCAGTCTCTTCATTGCACAACCTCCTTTCATAGGAAATCAGCCCCTGTAGACCTCTTCCAGTCTCTCTTAGTTTCCTACATAACTCACCTTACAAGCTTTTGCTGCTGGGGGTCTCTTCTCTTAGTAAGTCACAGTCTAGGATGGACTTGCATCACAATAGTTCAAGCCTGGTACCTTTGTCCTATCTACTTGACCTATGGAAGACTCATGCATCTCTTTTCTACCAGACAATGGGAGTGTGCCTCATTGCCCTATTGCTCATTTTCTCTGTCCTGAGTTCTGTCCCTATATTTTTTTCCTACTGCTGGAGTAAGCAAAAGGAATAGTACAGATCCATGATATGAGTAGGTATCCAACTGAAAAACGAGATTTCAGGCTCAACTTACTGCAGGCACCCCCCAGTCATTAAAAATATTTTCCTTGGAATACCCCATTGGATTACACATAAGGAGCACTGAGAAAGAGTAAAATGAAAAGACACAGAACCCTTTCTGAGGCTGAATATTTACAATTCAATAGTCCCCTCAAGATTAGTGAGTACAGTGGTAAGCAGAGTAGCAGAATGAATTTGCCTCTTAATGATCGGTGTTTACCAATCATCTATTTGTCCCCTAATTTTCACCTATTTGTCTCTAACTTTGGAGCCAAGTAGACAACTACGAGACAACAAAAAAATTCCACTTAGTATCCTATTACACACAACTCTGAAAGATGGGCATGGTTATGCCTTAGGGAGGTAGATGGCAAATAATAATTACTGTTACTTTTTGAGGGCAGGAGAATTTCCATCACCTCACAGAGTGCTTGGCCTATATAGGGCTCAATAAATATTTACTAAATGACTACATAAAGTGAATGAATAGCTCACGGTCATGCTTAGGAAATGGTGAACTGGAGTAAAGCCACTTTTCTTTATTACCATCAATATCCCTCTAAGCAAAATGTCATCCTAACACTAATGCTGATTAAAGTCATAGTGCAGCGTCATATAAGAGTTCCTTCAGTCTAACTCAGTCATAACATTCAGTGAAATACCTCATTTCTCTCCCCATATTGGAATCCAGTCCTGGGTTGGTTCCACACACATGTGAAACCAATTAGCAGGTCCTAAGCCCAGAATGAACTTATTGTGCCTGGGTTTGACGTTCTATATTTTGTAGTTGCATATGTTTGGTGAAATCTCTCCACGGCAAAATCTCTAACATTTACAAGCATCATTTCCCCCCGAGCCTTTCTATTTTCAGTTGCTTAATAAACAATAAGGATCTGTGTGCCATTTATCATCTGTTAATTGCCATAGGTTCTCAAATTCAGTCATATAAAGGATGGTTGGTTATTTTAGGGACTTCAAACAAAAATTGTTGGATGGATGGATGGATGGATGGAGGGATGGAGGGATGGATGGAATGGACTAAATACCTACATTTCAGGGAATTGATACCTTATGAATGCATGTTGATTAATGGCAATTTCATATGCCAAAAAGGCATTTGAGTCTCAGAAACTTGGAGAACGATTCAAACAGCTTTCAAACAAAAAATCTGTACCCTATATAAATACCAGGGATATGTGAATAACTCACTTAAAGTGTTTTATTTAAAAACTGGTCAGGCACAGTGGTTCATACTTGTAATCCCAGCATTTAGGGAGGCCAACCCAGGTGGATCACCTGAGGTCAGGAGTTCGAGACCAGCCTGGCCACTATGGTGAAACCCTGTCTCTACTAAAAATTCAAAAATTAGCCTGGCATGGTGGCATGCGCCTGTAGTCTCAGCTACTCGGGTGGCTGATGCAGGAGGATTGCTTGGACCTGGTAGATGGAGGTTGCAGTGAGCCAAGATCATGCCATTGCACTCCAGCCTGGGTGACAAAAGCGAGACTTTTATTTAAAAACGGATGGTTGATTCTTCCCAGTATTATTATAGAGGAAAAAACATGGTAAATATTTAATTTTAGAGCTGGGCCAAGTTGAAGACACCAAGGATTTAAGAAAACTTTGGCGAAGGGGTTGGAGAGACATCTTGTACATCAAAGAGAAGAGTCAAGTTTTTTCTCAACATTGCCTGCACTGGCTGAACTTCAAGTAACTTTTGCCATCCTTGCTGAAGCTAAAGCAGAGAGCTAACGAGGAACAGAAGAACTCAGACTCTTCCTGGGCAAATGAACAAATTTGTTGATTATTTTCCTTGGGTTCCACCTAAAAGATCCATGGCCTGAGTCTCTGAGATGCAAAACAAATACAAGCAGAAGGAAAATATTTGCATTTGGGTTTGGACAACAAGATTACAGGTGCCCAAACAGGTATAGCGACCTCCAGCAATAATTTTTCAACTGATCAAGAGATTGAGCAGTGCAGGGAAACAGTTTCAGGCTTGCTTTAGGCAAGCTAGAGGAGCACAAAGGGGCAGTAACAACTCAGCACCACACAGTGTTCCCTTCCGAGGCAGGAGAGAGGCCTTGCTTGTCTATTCTTGGCACTGACCAGACTCTCTTATAAGTTTCTGGCAACCTCCCAGAGAGAACGGTGTGTTCCCTGTTGAGTGTATAAAGGGCTTGGAAAACATGTTTATGTGTGCAACCCTGTGGGCAGGGCCTGGCTTAGTCGCTCTGTGTCACATACTTCCTCTCTGGAGTGTCAGGAGGCAGGCTTTGGCTTTTAGACCTGCTGTGCGAGCCCTCAGAAGCTAAGATAGTCCCCAGGTCCAGGCTGGGTACGTTGCTGTGTTTCCATCATCATGGAAGAGATAAGTTTTTAGGGAACCTGTATGTTCCTGTAAACCATGGTTCTTCAAGTATTCTGTTGCAAGGAGTAAATATAGGTTGGATTTCAGCTAAACACCTATTCCATATGGTCACAAAGCCTTCCTTTGGAAACTTGCACCTGTTTTCCCCAGTGAGATTTGGCCAGGCATGATTACTCACCCTGTAGGAGCTAAGATAACACAGATTAACACCAGGGCTCCTTGCTGCCATCTTGGAGCTAGTGACTCACTCCCTGCTCCTCAAACTCCCTTTTCAGAAGAGTGAAATTTGAACAGAAGGAAGGATTAATCAGCTTGGCCTGAGAAGCCCCGAAGAGAGCGCATAGGGTTTCTAGTAAACAGAAAAGGGGTCTTTAGAGAAACCGTGAGCTCCTAGAACCTCTAGGCAGGCAACCTAGGTCCATCTGTCTTAGATACGAATAACAAACAGCAACCAAAATATTGTACAATTTCTTAAAAACAGACTGTAAGATTTAATCATTACTGACCTGTTCTTGTGAACAAGGTTAAGTCCATTTTAAAAATGGAGTCTCCCATGGAACTTTCTGGCATTGAATCTAGTGAAATTCCTCCATCTTCCAATATTTCAGGCACTTTAACCACTTTCTTAATACAGTCTTGCACTGTAGTTACCAAGTGCACTCTCTTTCTATATCCCCATCCTCCTATAACTCTCTCCTAAGTGTCAGGGATTTATCGGACATCCCCATCCTGCTATCCCATGAGCCTCTCAAAATCAACATGTCCAAAATTAATTTTGTCATAAGAAACAGGATAGTATAATGGTTTAAAAACAAAGCAAAACACACAGGCATTGGTATGGAAATGATTGAGTTTGAATCCTGCCTCCACCTCTAATTACCTGTGAGATACTGGGCAATTGCATAACCTGTCTATACTACAGTTTAATCGTCTATAAAATAAAAATAATAGTATTTTCCTCATGATAGGGTTATAGTGAGAATTAAATAAATTAAACATGTAAAGGAATTAGCATCATTTTGTTTTCCATGTCAGGTTTGCTACAAGTAAGAGTTAAAAAATGAATGAAGCAACACAGTTAATGCTTAATCTAATACTTAGTCAAGCTACTGGTAACAAAAAACTCAAAACATGAAATACAGATTTGAGAAGTCCAGATTTCAGCAGCAATTTTGATAATTAGTAACTAGACCTTGATTGAGTAATACAAATTTTCCAATCCTCACCTCCTCATAGTCAAAATAGGGATGGCACTAATAGCTACCAACTGTGGGGTGTTGACTATGTGTTAGGCACCATTGCTGAGTACTTTATAAGCATTAAAAATAATAACACAAAAGTTTAATAACCATTTTGGAATCATCACTGATAGACGATATAACATTCATTCATTCATAAAACAGTATACACTGAGTGACTATTAAATGCTAGTAGTTGAGATACAAAGAGAACAAATGACAAACTCTTCCAACATACAGTTCACGAAAGAAGATACACAAATAGCAAATAAGCAAGTGAAAAGCTGTTTAACATCATTAGCCCTCAGAGAAATGCAAATGAAAAGTACAGAGACTTATCACTATTCACCTATCAGAATGGCTAAAACTAAAAAGACTTACATCACCAACTATTAACAAGAATGACAGCAATCGAAACTCTCATATTGCTGGTAGAAGTGAAAACATGTACATCACTTTGGAAAATAGTTTGGTACTTTCTTGTAATAGTAAAGTGGCTGACCTTGAATTTCACTTCTAGACATTTGCCCAAGGGAAATGGAAACATGCCCACAAAAAAGATTTGAGCAAGAATGTTTACAGAATATTTGTCCATTGTATTAGTCAAGGCTCTCCAAAGGAACAGAACCAGTAGGTTATATATACATAGAAAGAGAGAGAAAAAATATGTTAAGAAATTGGTTCAGATGATTATAGGGACTAATAAGTTTGAAATCTGCAGGGAAAGCCAGCAGGCTGGAGACTCAGGGAAGAGTTAATGTTTCAGTCATGAATCTGAAGACAATATGGAGGCAGAATTCCCACTTTCTCAGGGGACCTCAGTCTTTTTCTTGTAAGGCATTCAACTGATAGGATGAGAACAAGCCCCATATTATGGAGAGTGATCTGCTTTACTCAAAACCTATTAACTTAAATGTTTATTACTTCTAAAAAATATTTCCACAACAACATCTAAACTGATGTTTGACCAAATATCTGGATACACATAGCCTAGCCAAGTTAACACACAAAACTAACCCTCACATCTACTATTACCCTAAGCTGGAAATAACCCAAATCTTCATTGCTAGGAGAAGGGATAAATATTTATTTTGGTGTATTCACAGGATAGAACACGATTAAGCAATAAAGAAGTATAAACTATGAATATATGCAAAATATGGATGAATCTCCAAAATATTATGTCAAGAGAATGACCCCAAACACATAAGAATATATGCTGTATAATTCTGTTTTTGTGAAGTTCAAAACCAAGTAAACCTAACCCATGGTGATAGAAACAGTACAGTGGTTGCCTGTGGGAGATAGGAATTTACTAGAAAGAGACAAAAGAAAACATGAAGATATTCTGGGGCAATAAATGTATTGTTTACCTTGATTAGAGTGTTGATTACAAGGGTATATACACTTGTAAACATTCATATGATTATCCATTTTAAAGTTGTGTATTTCACTATTGGTAAATTTTACCTTAGCCTTTTAAAAAACTGAAGAGATTATAGTTCCTTCTTTTAAGGAGGTTACAGCCTGGTGGTAGAGACTGGCAGACAGGCATTTACAACACAGTATAAGTGAGGTACTTAACCTAATTAGCTTGTTAAAGCTTTTAAAAGGGGACGTGGAAATTGGAGTGGTATTTTTGAAAGCATCCCAGGTATCTTAACGTGCAGACTCATGAGTTTCCCAATGAAGACCAAGACTTTGCCATTATTCACCTTTGAATCCACAGCAGATACAGAGTCCAGCTCAATAAATATTTGTTGGACAAATGACAAAATTCTATGCTTCTCCTGACCAAAGAAAACCAAAAGTGAAATCCTGTGCCGGCAACCCTGCCTTCTAATTCCATTCAGCTTTTTATTTACATAATTCGAGATCAAGAACCTGTGAGAGGATTGAGAATGAAATCCAAGGATGACAAATGTATTTCACCTTGCCTATCAACTCTAAGCAATTGGAAGCAACAGTCCTTACACTGTACTAAGAAGAACTCTGCGGCTGAGTCTGGGCTCAAAAGGAGAGAATATTTTGGTTGGTTATTATTGTCTGCCATAGGTGTAAAAAAAAACACCCCACTTTTGCCATCCCTGAAGCGCTCAAATTCAAGCACCACATATATCTAAATAAGATACAGACACAGCATATGTTGAGTGAGTCAACCTTGCTCCAGTGCAGAAAAAACAATATTTAAGAATTATTGGAGACCAAATCAAATATCCACACATTGAAAGAGGGCCCGTAGTAATTTATTTAGATGTGTCCCATGTCTCCAAACGGGCAGATTTCCTTCAGTGGGTTGCAACTGGAATATCATTGAATAACTATTCATACGCTCACATATTTTTGTTAGACGTGTGTGTCTAACCATTTCTGGAATGTGCAGGGTCTACAAGTCAGTCACTTACAGAAATCTAGAACTCAAGCAGGGTGGGACTATAACAATAATTACAATTTATTAAAAGTTAACCAGCTGCCTGACATTGTACTAAACAATTATTGCTCCTAGTTACAAAGGTGCTAACTGGGCCTCAGAAAATATTAAGCGGCAGGGAGGAATTCCAACTCTGGCGTGTCTGATTCTATGCATTAGTCTGTATGGTTACCTATTCAGCCATATTATCTCAATAATTAATTCTTTTATGATTTTCCAGAAGGGAGCAACTCTGTGACCATACTGGTGGATATGTCTGACTATGTGCAAAAGTGCATTGGACACCTGTAACCCAGATAGCATGATTAGGCTTCTCTGGCATTGCCTGGGATGGGCAGAAACATGCATGTCTCATTTTGGAGGCTTTTCTCCTGTCTCTTTGGTAATTTTTGATCCTAGCTTGGTCCTGATCTCTCACCTGTAATCTATTGCTAGAAAGACAACAAACGCCATTCTTGTCAGTTGTTGAAAGTACCCAAGAATATATCAACATGTACTCTACATAAGTACATGCTCACACTGAGATCCTAGCCACGAAGAGGCAAAACAAAAACAAAAACAAAAACACACCAGGGAATGAGGACAAGAAACAATAAGGGAAGGGAGAAAAGGAGAGAATGTGAAAGAGAGAGAAAGACAAACAGGGAGGAAGAAAGAAGGGAAATTGAATGAACGGAATTACTAATGAAATTGTCAATTTCAGTGCTACACAGAGAGAAACTAACTGCAATGTTGTTTTTTCCTTCCGGATTATGTAACCACAGGACAGAAACCTATGGTTCTAAAATCATTTCCTGATACCCAGGTCTCCTTCCAATGAAGGGAAGAGCAAAATTCTTTGAAACTGTAAGCAGGAGATTAAAGAAAAGTGCCATAGAATGCCTATTTACCTTTCTTGATCTTTTGGGTTTAATTTTCTTCAAGACGGCCTTTAGAAATGAAAGCTGTCTGTAATTCCATGGCTGTGATTCACGACAGGGAGAAAATTCTCCTACAGTGCCTCCTTCAGGCCAAACTGCCAGGAGCAATGAACCCTTAACAAAACAGCTTGGGACAGTTTGTTTCAGAGAGTGAGTCTGTATCATAGGAAAATCATTGCAGTTAAAATGCAATAAAAAGAAAAAACAAAACAAAACAAAAACAAAAAGCTGGGTATTTGGCCTGTCCACATAAATGTCTTAGAAACTCTGCTGTATCTGGCTGGGCACAGTGGCTCACGCCTGTAATCCCAGCACTTTGGGAGGCCAAGACAGGTGGATCACAGGAGTTTGAGACCAGCCTGCTCAGCGTAGTGAAACCCCCTGTCTACCAAAAAAAATAGGAAAATTAGTTGGGCATGATGGCATGCACCTGTAATCCCAGCTACTTGGGAGGCTGAGATGACAGACTCCCTCGAACCTGGGAGACAGAGGTTGCAGTGAGCCGAGATCGTGCCACTGCACTCCAGCCTAAGCAACAGAGTGAGACCCCATCTCAAACAAATAAAATAAAATAAATAAAAATAAATAAATTCCCCCAAAGAGTCCTGAATGTCAAGTAGTTAATCACCATTACCTAAATAAAGAAATTGACACTTGAGTTAAGAAACTGACCCAAGTTCACACAGATATTAAATGGAACAATCAAGATTAAAACTCAGCCAATGAATTGCAAAGTCCATATATTTTTCTTTGTGCCACACTGCAGTGCTAATTGGAGTAAACAGTTTTCAGCTTCTTTGTATTTTTGTATAGAATTAACCAGACGTTGCTTAGGAACAATTTGCTGTTGCCTGTGTTTTCCTCGATGGATCATCCTGACACCTTTTGTTGACCATCTGACTTCAGCAGTATTTGGAGTCCTGGGGTCCCTGAAGGACTGTAATGACATCAGGGCTTCAGTGAATAATTCAGCACTTGAACACTGCCATGTTGAAAAGTATAAGCAGTCCTAGACCTCCAAATTTTGCTCTGTTCTGTCATTTCCTGATGCCCTGGAAGAAACATTTCTTTCTTTTTTTTAATGCAATTTTAAAAATCTTTAGCTTTTGATAAAAAGAAAAAGTAAGGCTATCGTCCCCTTTTTTGCTCCAGAATAAATTATTCCATATGATTGGAGTGTTTTACATGAGAAGGGAGGGTTAATTAGTGTTATTTTTACATATTTTCTTCGGATCTAAAAGATCAGAATTGTATTTGGGGGTGGCATGGAAGAAAAGAGTAATGATAAAGGCAATTATCTGGTCTTAAACATCATAAAGATGCTCTGAAAATGATGAATACCCTGTAAATGTTACATGGTTGTATCATAATTGTTACTTCTGTAAAAATGATAAGGTTGGAAAAAGTATAATTATGATGATGATAATATTCATTGATTCCCCATGGCGCTTCCCCACTCTTTGAGACATTTCATGATTTCATCCCACTCAGTTCTTCCAACCTCATCCTCTGCTTCCCACACACAACAAATGTTCATCTACGTGCATCAATTTACTCTAACTGACAGTGGTGAAAACTCAGTGTATACGCTCGCTCTCACCCTTTGTCAGGGATACTCACTGTTAAATTCCCCCCGAAACCCCAGGGCCTTACTGTTACCCAAACTGTTACCTAAACCCCACCCCTCTTCAGGCCACAGATCAAGTCCACCTGCCTTCCCTGGTCCATAGTGGCTTCTATTGGTCCTCAAATCCAATAGAACTTACCATCCCGACCACCGCCCAGGCTGTCTAGGACTTGTTGACTTGTTACAGTGCTTTTTGTGTGTGCATCAATCAGATCCTTAGCGGAAATGGAAGACACACTCAATAGGGGTGACTGAAGAGAATCTAATCAAGGGCTGTCTGTGGAAGTGTAGGTAGCTTAGAGGAAGCAAGCAAGGAATGATGAAGCATCCCGGACAGGGGCGCAGGCAACTCAGTGGAAGCTGTGACTACCCCTGGGTCTGAGAAAGCAAGTTGAGGAAGCAGCTACTATAACCCGGGGAGAATAGGAGTTTAAGAGTGGCTGCTGACAGGAGGTGTGGTTTTGGTAAAGGAATTCATCCACCAGCAAGTAGTGACCAAGCAGGGAGGGAGCCAGGAAGGGCCCCAATCTTCTGCTTATCCTTCCGTGGACTGAACCCTCTAGGAAGCCAGGCGACAGGGAGTTAGTTGATACAGTCTGTGAAAGTCATTCTGCCAAGAACCAGAGCAGGGTAGAGAGAGGATCCTTGTTTAGAGAATGGGCAGCTCATTTTGTATGTCTTGCTTCCTGAATCAAATTAATTGCAATCTATATTGGTTCCTACAATTTGTCAGTCAAATACTGACTTTCAGCTTCCACTACATCTGGAACAGGACATGGAGTGAATGTTTGCCTTTGTGCCTATCAGCAGGTGTCTAGACTCCTGGATCTTGAGAAGGACCTCAGTACCTACCTTCTACATCTGAGGCTGCCTTACACACCCCAGCATGATAGCTCTGTTTTGTCCATTTTTCCCTGCTTAGTAAGCACTGAAAACTAATCCAGGCTGTCTTTAAGAAATACAAGGTGGCTATTTGATTTCCATAACTGGATTCAGCATATATTTACATAGTGGCTATCCAATATCATTGAGGCATACCTCTATCTGAGAAAACAGAAAAACAATGAGTAAAGAAGAAATTAAAGCTCACTTAAACCACTTAGTGTAGCTTTTTTAAAAAGAAAAACAACAACAACAACAACAACTGCTGACCAGGCACAGTGGCTCACGCCTGTAATCCCAGCACTTTGAGAGGCCAAAATGGGCGGATCATTTGAGGCCAGGAGTTCGAGACCAGCCTGGCCAACATGGTGAAACCCCACCTCTACTAAAAATACAAAACTTAGCCAGGCATGGTGGCGGGCAACTGTAGTCCCAGCTACTTGGGAGGCTGAGGCAGGAGAATCGCTTGAACCCAGGAGATGGAGATTGCAATAATTAGAGATCCTGCCATGGCACTCCAGCCTGGGCAACAGAGAGAGAGACTCTGTCTCAAAACAAAGAAACAAACAAGCAATGACAACAACAAGCCACTTTTGGGGGATGCTTTTGCATACATAGTTTTTCAGTGATGGCAGATATGATCAAACATGAACAAAGCAACTTATCACTGAAATGAAGGTTTTGAAAATCCTTTCTGATCAACCAAATGGCTTGGTTAGATAGCATCTAATTAAAAAAAAAAAACTGTGTAGTTTTTATCCTTATTTCTAAATAAAAGCAAATAAACCAAAACCTTGAGCTACTAAAAATGAATCTTAAAGTGACTTGGTAACAACACTCCTTCTTCTTCCCACATTTATCAGAGAACTACACAGGTAGTAATACTGGATAAAGTCCTTTTTTAAAATTTTTTCTTTACAGTCAAGGTCTCGCTCTGTTGCCCAGGTTGGAATACAGTGGTCTAATCACAGGTCAATGCAACCTTGAACTCATGGGCGCAAGTGATTTTCCTGCCTCAGCCTCCGGAGGAGCTGGGACTACAGCCATGTGCCTCCACACCCAGCTAAGAGAATAAATTCTTGCATGTGAAAAAATAAATGAATGAAATTATTCTACCCTCTGTTCATTCATTCTGATG
The DNA here is from genome assembly GCF_007565055.1 of Rhinopithecus roxellana. NCBI lineage: Eukaryota > Metazoa > Chordata > Mammalia > Primates > Cercopithecidae > Rhinopithecus > Rhinopithecus roxellana. Next base: position 125,403,027 of record NC_044554.1, on the reverse strand, counting down.
ACCAATGACCCTCCCTGCTAGGAATCTCATTGCTAATCTATGTCCCACTACAAAATTCATCTCCTCCTTCTCTTTCCCCCATTGAAGATGGAAACAGCTGAGAAATCAGCTCTGTACGTGATAAATTTTCAGGTGACTAAATGTTTCCATAGTAAAATAGATCATTGCATCTGTGTTACTACTTACACAAATACGAAGATTCAAAAATTAATTGGTTGACATGTTTACTAATCCTCCACTCAGTGGAGAATTTCTATCCCTACTCCCTATCTCAAAAAAGCCCAAGAAGGTCAGGGACCTGGTTTGTCTTGTTCCCCCATGGATTCCCAGCTGTCATCAAAGTCCTGACACAGTACAAGCTCACCCAACAGTTCCCAAAGTGAAGAGAAATCTACAATGTATCACCTGCAGCTACAGCTTCACTCTAAGGATATACTACTCCACTGGCGGGAGTCTGTCTGTACAATATAATGATTACGACAAAAACAAGGACATGAGTAGTAATAAAATGCTACTGAGTGTCATGGTCTGCTCTACCTTTAATCTGTTAATTAACTTAACCTTCAAAACAATCCTACAAAAGTCCTATGAAGTAGGCACCATGACTATTCTCATTTTACAAATGAGAAAACCCAGGCATGGAGCAGGTGTGTCATTTTCCATATTTTATGAGTCAGATAAAGTGGGGACCCAGACAGACAGCATCGGAGCCAAACCTCTGAACGTCTAACTGTAATGCATCTACTTTATCCGCCTAAAGAAAGTAACAGGAATTCCTTCCAGTTACTAGCTGCGGTGTTTGTGTTTCAAAGAAAATGAGTGGGTAGTTGAATTCATTTGTAAAAGTTTTGAAAGTGTACCAACTTAGAATTTTGTAAGTTCTTCACAATCAGATAAGTAATAAAAACATAAGGCTCAGCTGTCTTCCAGCATTGATAAACCACTGCAAATGGTTTGTTACTTTTCTTATCCCTACAATCATCGTTCGACTACTGTGTTTTTATCAGAACCCACTGGGTTTAGAATGTAAGGACAAAGTAGAGACATAACACTCGGTGATTAAAAAATAGAACACAAGTGTGTCTAGTTCCTAAGAAGCAGAGAAAACCAGATAGGTGGTCTTTCCCTCATATCTAAGATTCTTCCTCTCATGTAAGTTTCAGAAGAGAGATAGTTTTTCTTCAAGATAGTAGATCCTATTTACAGAAAGTTTTCTAAGAAAGTAACAAAGGCATCAGGAGGATATAATTTCCTCTGTTGCTTTGCCCAGGGTTTAGTGGACAGTGAGAATGAAGGAAAATGAAAAACCCCAGGAAGACAGATATGGTGAGAGGCAGAGGAGAATGATTCAGTACAATATCTTTATTATTATTAAAACACCCTGTTCTTACAGCAAGAGTCTTCACTGTATTTGTGTTTTGGTCACACTCACCCTTTACTTTCTTTTGAAAACATTATTTATTTAGAGACACAATTCCTGAATCTCTTTTTCTTTTTTTTTGTAACTGTTGATAAAAGCAATAAAATGTGTAGAGTTCTTCAGTGTCATTGCTGAAAAGTCAAAGTTGGGTTAGGGAAAAGAGTCTTATTGTTAAGTAAACAACTCACAAAGATGAAAGGAGACAGAAGAGCTTTATTTAAGTTCTCTAAATAGAAGTTCAAAGTTAAGGAAAAATCACTTTAATTCCACCAGTACAAAAATTACAAACAAGTAGCCATGTATTCTACACTAGATGAACATGAGTGTTTAAGCACAAGCAAGGTGAATAAGAAAAGTTTTCATTTCCCTCGGCAAGGAACATCTTCTCCTTTGTCCTCAGCATCAGTTTTACCTGCCCCAAGTCAGTGCATCACAAGCTTTTCTGTTAGAATACTCCTTAAGATGCAGGGCAGCAAGAAATCCTCCGATTGTTCCAGGGTGTGATCTTGTTTTACTTTTTAAATTACTACTATTTTAAGATTGCAATAGTTTTGGGGGTCCAGGTGGTTTTTGGTTACACGGATAAATTCTTTAGTGGTGAATTTTGAGATTTTAGTGCACCCATCAGTGGAGCAGTGTCCCAATATGTAGTCTTTTATCCCTCACCCCACTCTCAGGCTTCCCCTTGCAAGTCCCCATAGTCCATTATATCACTCTCTATGTCTTTGCATCCTCATTGCTTAGCTCACACTTATAAGTGAGAACATACGGTATTTCAAATTCCATTCCTGAGTTACTTCACTTAGAATAATGGCCTCCAGCTTCATCCAAGTTGCTGCAAAAGACATCATTTCATTCTGTTCTAGGATGTGTTCTAATACCAGTTGCTGCAAGCAAACTATTTTTTGAAGGATCAAGCTTTATATGAATAATTCATACAAATCCAGCATTCTATTCCATGATATAGATCTTGTCTTAGTACAAAATATCTCTACCAAAATATCTGAGTAAAACTGATACTTAAAAGAGATTACTGTATCCACCTATGACTTTTCCTACGCAGCCCTGGGAGTAAGACAATCCCACTTGAGAAGCACAGTCTCAACTAGGATTAACCAGTTAGGTGATTGCCAGTTACATTAAATGATAGCCTATTGGAATATCCGACATCATCTCTATTCAACGCTCCAGCATCCAAAGTTAAGTATGACGGAGAACCACACACGTAAAAGAAACCTGCTCACAACTGACAGATTTGTTTGCAATTTACTTCTGCTCTAACCTCTAAAAAGTGATGCTAAGAGGCAATGAGCTTATCTAAAAGTGATTAGCAATAACAAAGAAAAAGTGAAGCAAAATTGACCTCATAAACCACAAAGCCCAGAGCTTAATCACCTACATTTCTCTTTCTGCAATCCACTAACTAGCTACCCTGACTAACACACTTATCTTCCCACATTTCTCAAACTTTTACCATTTTCAAAACGTCTATTTACTTTTTGTAGCCCACTGTCACTAGCAAAGTGCTCCTTATCTCTTAGCTACAATGCTACGAAATGTCAGTCTGCTACATAAAAAGACCAAAGTAATCAACTAAGTCCCCTCACACACTTTCTTTCCCCCATTTTCCTATGCTTCCTTTTCACATGCACTGGAGCCATTTAGTGTGCAATATTTTTCTCAAGGAGTCTGAGAAAGTATTAATACTAACAAAGAAACCATACCAAAATGACACACTATCTAGAAAAAAACCTTAAAAATACCCTAACAAGAGCAGGAAATCCCTCTACTTTACATAACCCCTTCACTCTTCATCTTCATGCTTAAAAGAAAAATCACACTTCATGTCAGAAACACAACTTTGAAAGACAAGCATTAAAAATGAGTCTGCACCTGTACTCTTGCCCCGTCACTTTATATTGCAATTAGCTGTGTGTATGTCTGGATCCTCTGCTAAATGGTGAGAACCTGGAGGGCAGGAGTCACATGGGACTCATCTTTGCATCTCCAGTCTCTGGCTCAATGATGTCCGTTCAAATGTCCATTCTTGACTATTAACTGGACTGATGTTTCTTTCTCATTTCTAATTTGACTCCAGATCTCCTTGTTTTGACTATGCTCATATGCTTTCATCACTGAAATAAATTCGAGTAGCTTGGTTTGGGGGGCAGGAGTTTGCAAAACTAGCGACAGTAATTACTGCTAAGGGATAATGGGGGAAGACACCAAGTTTAAGAGGCCAATTGCAAAGCCTACTATATGGCCATTAGAATGAGAATGTAAACATATTACTAATAAGGCACAGAATTAGATTGGTTGGAAGAAAACCTGGGTCCCATTTCAGATGAGATAAGATATGAGAAGTTTTACAAAAATATTTCAGGTACTTAGAGCACTATACATATTAGTTATTACTGTTATATCAGTGCATTCTGAATACCTCCTTGTCTTTGAAAATTCCTTAACTTTACTTCTTGTTTATTTCCCCATACCGTGATATTCTAGGATTAACGACAGTGTTTGTAAAGTGTTTTGAAATCCCTGAAGTGTTATAATCAACCCAAGTACCATTTTATTTATGCAAACTGTGTCTACGCAGCGAGTCCACTTAAATACCTAGGATTGGGAACTGCTGTCTCATAAGGCTTAATAAATAATTCCCTCTGGCTCTAAAAGCAAGTACTTTTTCAATGACAATGGGAGGGAAAGCAAAGGAATTGCTCTATGGCATCTGTTGTGTAACGTTCTTCTAATGGCACATCTCGATAAATGCATGAGAGTCCTTGGAGAGTTACAGCACACAGTAAAGAGAGAGTGGTAAAAATCCCAGTATTTCTGAAAAGGAAAGCAAGACAAATTAAAGTTAGCAAGTCCCCACAGTTTACATCAATAAAAATCAACAATGCTGCAACTAACCTCTACTTTACACATAATGGCAGCTTCCTAGGGTCTCTATTGGTGAGGCAAAAATTAAACACAATATTGAAATGGGAGCAGTGAGGCGGTGGTATACAAGGAAAGGGGAGGGGAAATAACACTCTATAATTCAGAAGCCAGGAGATAAGATAAAATATGCATGTGTGAACTGCCTGGACCAATCTAAACCAAAATAGCAATTTAAAACACATTATATGCTTGGTGTGATGCATATATTCAGATATTTAATGGAAGTGAAGGATAAATGCAGCTCACTCAAGTTAGGTGACTTTAAAAAGTAACACAGCTAATAAGTAGCAGAATAAGATTACACCTAAGCCACAGACCTCCAAGCCCAGTGAACTTTGCACCCTGTGCCTGATACCTTTCATGTGTTAGAGATAGACTTTGACTTCTAAAACCAAGAACCAAGGATGTTCAGTGGGAAGGACTGGTATACATAGGTAGCAAAGTCTGAAAGTCTGCAAGTGAGAACTTGACTCTGCCAATGGCTTTCTGTAGGACCCAAGACAGGGTTTTTAAAACTCTTTCCTGCCTAATAGTCACTTCACGATATTTAAAAGTAAATGAAATAATCTACACAAAACGCTTTAATATTCCGGTAAAAATACTACATGAGCAATCTCAAATGCCATCATTTAACTCACCTAAATTAATGAGAAGAAAGGAAAGCTGCTCCCTTTATATACTTAATTCAACTTGCCCTTAAATGGAGGAATTCCCCAAGACACTCCTTAATGCCACATATTTGATGGAAATATTAACTCTCAAACTCGTATTTTATAACTTTTTGTCTCATTGCATTTGAATAGGCTTTAAAGGCATTCTCAAAACCAACTGTTTTATTAGAATTTTGCATACTTCTAGAGCAGTCTGGAAGTACTCGATAGTGAAAACTATAGGAAGGGAATCGATTATTTACCTCCAGGTCATCATTGGGGATAGCTCTTCTCCACTTTGTGTTCCATCTGATGTGTTCATAGGCATTGACTACAACTTCAATTGCTTTAGGACAAGAATGGCAGGCCTGTATCACCTGCAGAGGAAGCACAGAGTTTCATTAGTTTGATGCACATACATGGTTCATTCATTTTGCTCACAGAGACATCAAGAGTTCACAGACCAGTGGGCATGGTAGCATGTGCCTGTAATCCCAGCTACTTGGGAGACTGAGGCAGGAGGATTGCTTGAGCCCAAGAGTTCAAAGCTATCTTGGGCATCATAGCAAGACCCTATCTGTAAGAATAAAAAAAAAAAAAAAAACCAGAACCCACAGACCAACTAAGCTCCCTGTATAGCTAAAATAATTTTAAGAAGTCTCATGCCTTTAAGTATTCCATTACACTGCCACCATGGCAGATAGGCAGATTAATAAAATCAGATCAATTTCTTTCACCTTCCACGAGCAAGTGAAAAAGAGTCACTAACAAAGAAGATGAGAACCGAATAATTACTTTGCCTTTGTACATAATTGAAGCAATTTTGAGACATACTGGACACAGAATACGTTTCCAGCTGCCTGGGAAACTCTTCCAGCTCTACAGAACATTTTATCAAAAAATTCTGTGTTAGTCAATCAACTTAGATTCGCTGGTGACCACGAGGTAAAGTAAACTACAGAGTAACATGCAAGTTGAGCCTCGTTATCTTCCCAGTTCAATACCTGCAGAGGGCTGGTGTCATGTACTAAACCACACTTATTGGTGTTTTACCTTTCATCAACAAATAAAAGATAACATGAAATTCAGTTAGCTCTTAGCACACTCTGCTTAACAGTTTGTTGACCAACCAAAAATACTCGAAAGCTGAGTCAAAGTGGCCAGAATTTCCTTCAGGAGACAGAAAGATTTAGCTTTAACATTTAGATCAAACTAGATGGATGTTTATACACTTAACCAACTTTTGGTGTGGCCAGTAAAAGGCACTCCTGAGTCCCAGTTTAATCATCTTTCTTTCCACTGCCACCAGACAAGCAGCTCCAGCCACAGACCTGCTCTTCTAAATTTTCTCATCATGAGTTTCATATCAGTCCCATTTTTCCCTTGAAACTTTGGAAAACATAAATCAACTTCTCCAAGGGGTCCTCCTAAAGCCCCTTTCACTTGGTATTAGGTGAGGAGGAAGCCCATCCTTCACCATTAGAAGAGAGGCATGCCTCTGCACTTAAACAACTTTCTCCAAAGACATTTCTTCCTAATTTCCCAGACCATCTCAACCTCAACTTATTATTGTTGAGCAAAAGATCATAAAACCGACTTTCCCTCCATAGGGAAATGTGATGCTTGACAACCTTCTTCATAGGTGGTCTAGCATTGCCTTTTTCAGTGTAGGGTGGTAAAGACCTAATGTCTTGGGATCACAGATAAAACAGAGACAGAAAGGCTATGATCTTAATACTCAACTAAATAAGAGTGTGTGCATGTGTGTGCATGTGTGTGCACGTGTGTGTGTGAGTGTGTCTGTGTGTGTTGACAGTAAAGAGGCCAACCTGGATGGAGTCAGGGAAGGGCTAAAGGTCAGAGCTGGTAAGATGAAGCCAGCTGGTAGCACATCTGGAAACCAGTCTGAAGAGCTTGGGATTGACTTGACAGAGAACAAGAGGCTATTATACACTCTTAACAAGAAGAGGTGATACTCAACCTATCCATTCCATTAGGAAGCCTTTATTAAGCACAGATTTAGTACTATGACAGTAATTCTGGGACATTTATGACCTGTTTTTTGTCTTTAAGGAGTTTACAACCTAGTTGAAGAGAAAAGACACAAATAATTTCAAAGAGTTAGAGAGCAATATGAGTCAGTAAGTAATAAAAGACTAACTTAAAGATCATCAAGTGCTCCTTGAGCACCATCAGCAATGCACAGAGAAGACCAGTGCATCAAGGGCAGAGAGTGGAGGGGAGGCTGACGGGAAGTACACCAACCGGCTCCTAGGCTGGCGTCAGCGCTAGTGTTGGGAAGGAAGGGTGGCTGAAGCTGGGAGAAGGAACAAGTCTAGGGCTTAATACTAATCAGATAGGAGGAGGAAAGAATACAACTTGGAAGCCAGAGATAGAGGACAAACAGAGTTGCCACTGATTGACAGAAATGAGGAACATACTAATCTGGGATGGACAGATAATGAGGAGGAGGATAGTTCTTTTTTTTTTTTTTGAGACAGAATTTTACTCTTTTAGCCCAGGGTGGAGTGCAATGGCACAATCTTGGCTCACTGCAACCTCCACCTCCTGGGTTCAAGCAATTCTCCTTCCTCACCTCCCAAGTAGCTGGAATTATAGATCATGCCACCACTCCCGAGTAATTTTTGCATTTTTAGCAGAGACAAGGTTTCACCATGTTAGTCAGGTTGGTGTTGAACTCCTGACCTCTAGTAATCTGCCCGCCTAGGCATCCCAAAGTGCTGGGATTACAGGTGTGAGCCACCGCACCCAGCCATTCATATCAGCCAAAAATGTACACAATAGAGGCTCCCATGAGAAGTCTAATATATAGTTATTATGTGTCATCAAAGTACGTGCTGGCTAAAGCCATGAAGTTCAGCGACACTCTAAATGGGTATAAATGGAATAGATAGAGGATCATTACCTACAGCTTCAGAAATCCTAGTAGGCACGAGAGAGGAAGAAAGGAAAATAATAGCTACCATTTTTTGAGGACTTACTATGTGCAAGGGACTGTGATAAATCTTCATATACTTTAACTTGCTTAGCCATTGAACAATCCTATGAGATTGGTCCTATAATCATCCCCATTTCAGAAATTGAAGGTCAAAGGCTGAGAAAATTTAACCTCTGGGTCTTTTAGCCAGGAAATGGTAGAGTCAGGATTTAAACTCAAGTCTGCATGACTCCAAAGTCAAAAGAAAACCAGATATGTCGGAGTAAAAGACACCAAATGAAGAAAGCATTCAAAGTGAGGTTATCACAGGGGTCGTGAAAATCAAGAGATGAAGACAGATTAAATACTAGCAGAGTGAATTAGAAGGTCAAGTCACTGGGAGTTGAGTGGACTGAAACAGGTAAGGAACAGATTGTGGGGGATAAATAAAGGATAAACGAAAAGTTGTAGCTAGGGCTGGCCTGTCCTCATCTTTAACACCCTTGGTGTCATAGCATGCAGAGTGTTAGAGGCCCAATAAATAATTTTCCCTTCTTAGTGTAGGACCCATTAAAAAATGAAATGAAGATGACAGAGATCAGAATATCATCTTTATTACTGATAAAATAGATTACATATTTTTAGTTAGGGGCCATACACATATTCTAACACTCTACCCCTAAACTGAATTTATACCCCCAAATTGCAGGCCTGTGCCTGCCAGACAGAGTTTATTATTGGAAGCTTGCCACATGAATGAACAAAGAATTCAAGGATCCTCTAGACCCAAGGTTAAGCAAGCTAACTCAATTCCGCCTCCCAACTCATCAATCTGTTAAGTGAAGTGAGAAGGCTGGGGACAGAGATTAGTGGGGGTTTTATTTTAGTAGCATTTTCCTCGTGAAAACATGAGACAAAGGAAACATGAGACAGCAGACTGGTGTGGACCCCAAAGGGAGAAACCACAGCCTCCTTTTGGCCTTCCCAGTCCAGAAAACAGAAGATGCTCAGTAAGCTTCACCTTCATGAGTCTCTGGCATCTCTATTCTCCCTTCATGGAGGAACAATTAGACAAAAAAGCTATTTCTACTGTGGTGACTACTGGAGAGAGATTTAGATACCTCATCTCACCATCCAACCCCAAAATCATGGATTAATACACAATCTATTGCAAAAGAGATTCAAGGTAAGTCTCCCTGCCTCTCTTCTCATCCAAACATCATCTGTAAGTCACTTCAGCAGAAACATTCTCAAGCCACTTGCACTCTTATATATTGATATATATGTGTTCAGAAAGGTACTTAATGATCAAAGAGAACTGCCTAGCTTCATACACAGCATTGTTCAATGGCAGAAATCATCCTCACCTCCCCCAAACCCTCATGTTACGTTTCCTCCTGTAGAAAAATGTCTTTCTTGCCCTACAAGAAAACCCAATCTTGGCTCCCTGGGGTGTCACTTTCTTCTGAATTATGCTGGGAGAAAAAAAAAATCAAATGTCCTTTTGTACCCTGGAAAGCAATTGCAGACCCTGTAAGTCTTTTTTCCCCCGCTTATGTAATTTACACATTGGCTTTCAGTGAAATACACCCTCTACAAATTTGCTTTGTATTTGGAAGAAAGCATCTTCAGCTCTGACCTTGTTCCTTGTAAATAAGGAAACTGAATTCCCTATCCACACAAGAACGAATCACTTTATCTTCTGGATAAATGAGTCAGTCACTTACTTGTCATAAAGATGACTTTCTCTTTGGAAAGTCAGACTGTGGAGTAGTTGTTCTAAATCACTTTGAAGCATCTGCATAGTAAATTGAATAGTTTTTCTTTGCTTTTCCTTTGGAAGGGGTCCAGCTCTCCTACACAGTCTGTTGAGTAGCAACAAAAATGTTTGTTTGTAATACCAGCCATCTACCAGTAGCCAACTCTTATCTTAGTCTCTTTAGCATACAGCCAAACTAAAGGAACTCAAAGGAACAAAATAACTGAATAAGAAAATGCTAACCATGGACAAAGTTGGTTGGAACACACAATTGTATGCCTACTTTACAGGCTGGTGGAGCCATCAAGAAAAGCCAGCAGGGGAGATGCCTATGCTGGACCAAGAGCACATGTTGAGAGGAGGAGAAAAGGAAACACCAGGGTTGAATGCCACTACTGGAGTCCACAGCAAGTTTCAGAATACAACTCAACATTTAGTCTCTGGGCAGGGACTCACACACATACTGTCTCTCCTGGTTGGGAAGATTGCTATAGTAAACCAGGCCCAGGAGCACCAATTCTCCTGCTCAACACATGTGTAAGAATAATAATAGTTATAGCCATCATTTGTTTAATGGTCACCATGCCCATGGCACCATGCTAACCACTTCTCAAATACTATCTCATTTAATTCTCAAAACAACCTTACAAGAAGGATATTGCTAATCATGGATAAAGTGATAGAGTATGTTTCTCTGCCACCTTCATGCCCTGTGTCCCTGTCCATCCTTTTCCCTGGAAGGAAAGTAGTCTCTGAACAACAATATGCAGAAAATTATGCTTTGTGAAGTGAGCTGTATTACAGAGGTAGATGTTTTTGTCTTTTAGAGGTAACATCATGAAGTATGATCAGCCCTTAGCAAGATGTAAGTAAGAAAAAAAGATGGTAGTAAACAAAGACAGAGATGTTTATAGATGCAGGATAGGACTGAAGGGAGGAACTGGGAAAGAGACTCTGCAAGGACTGAAAGAAGTCCAAGAGAAAGAGGAAAGAAATGTTTGGCACCATCCTCTGGGCTTTGAGCATATTTGTGATGTGCTATGAGTAGGAATAACTTCCTTCTGGGGAAGGACTGAGTCTGCATATTATTGCCAAGGCATAAATTCAGGGTATACTCATTCAACAGGGGAAGAAACTGAGGCCCAGAAACTTTCAGCAGTTTATTTAGTCACACTCTTAGGTAAGTGACAGAAACCAAGTTTGACCCGAAAGTCTGTGCTTCTCACCACCCTCACTATTTCCGCTGTGAGTCTAAGCTACCCTCATCTCTCATCTAAATTATTGCAACTTTGCTGGCCCCCACTCAGAGTTATTCTCTTAAAGGCAGTCAAAAGGATCATTTTAGAATATAAATCAGATTTTTATTTTTCCCAATTCAAAATCTTTCAGTGACTTCCTCTCCCATGCAGAGTAAAACACCAAGAATATTCCCACGGCTTACAAGGCCACATATGTGATCTGCAGACAACCCACATATATACCTCTTGGATTTATCTTCTCCTTGCTCACTCCACTTCAGCCACTGTGGCTTCCTTGCTCTCCCTCAAACATGCTTAGCCCTCTCCTACCTCAGGACCCTCGCACCTGCTTTTCCTTAGGCCTGGAATGCTCTCCCCACCTCCCCATCAGGTGTTTGCATGGCTTGTTCCTCCACATCCTTATTTTTTCTAATCAACTTAAAGTAGCACACATAATCTGGCATTCTCTCTCTTTTTTTTTTAACCCTGATTTTTCTCCATAGTACCTAACATATCAGCGTATATTTATTTGGTTTTGTTTTGTTTGTTTTCTGTCTGCCACTAGAAAGTATCTTTCAGGAAGGCCTTTGGTTCATTGCTCTACCTCCAGCAAATAAAACAGTTCTCGACACTTCGGAGGTGTCTAGTAAATATTTGTTAAATAAACAAATGAGTGAATTTGACACTTACTCTGTGTGACTTGATGAAAATATTTTAAGACTATTAGGTTTAGCTTAATCGCCTTTTAAATGTGAATATGCCAGTGCCTACCTCTGAGTCAATTATAAAAATAAAACGAAATAGTCTGTATAAAACCTATTTAGAGCTCAACACAGGACAGTTATTGTAACATTCTTCTTACTCTGTTCCTCGTCTTAATCATTTGTAGTTCTCTAAGAAAGTTTTGTAAAAATTCATGACATTCTGGGTTTTACATACAATTTTTAAAAAAGAATTAGTTAATCTTCCATTAACATCCTGATAACCAAGAGAAAATTCCTTACTGAGATCACAGGAATTGCTGAACCCATCAAATCTTCATTTGAAAGTTCTCTGGTTTGTCCATCTGGAATTTGCCCTGACTGAATGAACTACCCTTAAATTCTCTAGTAGAACTTTTCTTCTAACTAAGCCTCACACTGCAGGACTTCAGACAAGTCCCTGACATTTTACCCAGGTAAGAGGTAGAACTTAAGCTGTGAATTCAGAAAAACATCTGTTAATTTGCTTTCTGTGGCCTAATTAGTCAGCTGTCATATACTTCAAACTCTTCTTCTTGTTAAATTTTTAGAGTAAGGGAGAATCCTAAGTATAGTACTATGTGATTTATTTTCAGATAAAATGCATTTTGGCCTCCAAATTACCAGCAAGAAAACTATGCAGAATTCACACTCTTCCACATTTCTGTAGCACTCATTATTCTTCTACCTTATCATTTATCACAGCCTATTAAAATTGCCCCTTTATTTATTTGTCTCATCTGCTAGATTCTAAGCTTCTTGAGGATAGGTCCCATGTCTTAGTCATATCAATACTGTTGGCAACTGGTCCCTACGAGTCTGTTTGAGATTACAACTGTTATTAAGAAAAACTGTGCAGTGTGATATCATAAGAATAGATGCTGGAACCAAAGTATCTAAGGTTGAATCCTGGCACTGGCACTGTGGAAGCTCAGGTAATTTACTTAACTGTGCCTCAGTTTCCTCCTCTGTAGAATAGGGGCAATAATAATATATACCTTGTATGATTATTGTAAGAATTAAGAGATACAAAATGCTTATAAGAGTGTGCTTATTTATTATATATAAAAAATATAATTTTTAGTACTTAATAAATGTTAGCTTTCATTAAACTTGAAAATCGGGTGGCCCTTTCATGGCTACAAGCTAATTTCAAAGCAGACTGAGTCATCTTTAGATCAGTCATTCTGTTTAAAAGATGGCAAATGTATGCCTGTCTAACACTATTCACCTTTCTGGCAGACTTACCTCAGTCCCCCAGGAAGCCACCAGTGCATTGGTGTTCACACAAGGTATAAAAAATTATTTGCTACTCTTGTTCTCATTCTAGCTGTCATACCCAATTTCAAGCAAACCTCGACTAGGATGAGATGAGGAGACAGCTAGGATTAGGTATGTAATGGAAGGTCAAAGAGGATCAGAGGTAATTAGCCCCAGGACTCAAGCCTCAAACAAGCTTCAGTTACTTGGAGATTTCAGACAGGGCCGCTATTTGAATCTCCCTCAACCTCCTGACCACTGGGCAGAGCCTCACCTTGTGGAACTGTGGAGGGTATATTCGGGCCGCACCATGGTTCAACAGGAGCTGGTAACAGATTTCAGGCTGGGCAGCAGGGCGCACGGAGGTGACCTTCAGCACGTACTGGATGGCAGCACAGCCGTTGATATCCATGAGATTGGCTTCCGCGCCAGCCTCCAGCATCATGTGCATGAGCACGTGGTCACAGTTCCAGGCTGCTTTGTGGAGGGGAGATTTAAAGTCGTCATCCCGGGCATTGACTTCGGCTTTGTAGTCAAGCAGCATGCGGCAGACGAGGTGGTGCTCTGTGCTGTACTCCTGCTCCTTAAAGCGGAGGGCCCAGTAGGCCGCGATGGCCAGGGGGGTCTCCATGTGGGCATTCACGCTGTCCACTACGGCCCCGTGTTCCACGTAAAAGGCCACCAGCTCTGAAAGGCCGAAGTGGGCAGCCGTGTGCAAGGGCGTCTCCTCATCTTGGTTGTTGGTCTTCATGTTCACATTCGCCCCTACAAAGGGAAATTGAGGAAGACAATTATTTAAATGTGTTTTGTCATTATTCCTAAGGCTCATTAAATAAGACTTTTCTTACTGTTTCTCTTTTAACTTCTGCCATATATTATCCCCTCAACCCCTTTGTCCCCAGGCTCCCTTCCTGGGCCTGGTGGAAGCCATTCCCTTGAAGCAACATTGTCATCTCCTGGACAACCAGCAAAGGTACCCGCGGGAGGAGAAGGAAGGATTTGTGCCAGAATGCTGGAGCCTTGCTGAATTTCGCTTCTTACTCCCAGGTGGATTTGGAAATACCAAGAGATTTCTATAACTAAGTCGTTTTTATCAATATAACAATGATATTTGCTAATATCATTAAATACAAATGTTATATCACAAACTTTGACTCTTTAAAAATCAACTGTTTTGAATATTCCACAAAATAATACTTTTCTTCTCTTTCATAGCAGATGAACCTAAAAGTCTGATGCAAGTAAACTTCAGTGGTATGGAAATTTCCTATCCCTTTGACTGAAATTACAGTATTAGGGTTGCCCAAGTCTGTGAGGCTTTCTTGGAACACAGCACCACCACCAACAAATATGCATGTGCGTGCACACACACACACATACACACACACACACACCACTTTAGTCACCAAACTAGGCTAAAGGTTATATTTTTCATCAAACGGTGTAGAAGCTGGTATACTAGAAATACTCACTGAAAGACAGAGAGAATGATTCAGAGACTGTAATATGTTTGATTTATGGTTGACAAAGGATGTTAGAAATAGGAATTTTTTGTGCTTGGAAAGCTCCTTAGAATTACTTAATCCAACCCACTTATTTAACAGACTAGAAAACTTAAGTGAATTTTGTTTTTCTAATTCGAAATGTTAAGTGTGAGAGTGGTCAACTCAAGAAGCTGAAATTTTCCTTCTCTGCCTAATTTAATGAGGTGAACCAAATGACCCCTAGGGGGCCAACTCTAATTAATCAACTCTACTGGAATTTTTTATAGCTACTTCGAGTCTGTAGAGACATTATTATTATTATTATTACTATTACTATGCTAGTAACTAGTATTTATTAAACTCTTAACCATGTGCAGCATTCTGGGCTAAATGCTTTTCATATACTGCTTCATTGAATCTTCCAAATAATCCTTTGCAGTAGGTGCAGTTTTTATCCTAATTTTACAGATGAAGAAATTTGTACTCAGAGAGGTTAATAATCAGCCAAAAGTACAACCAGCTAGTTGTCACAGGTGCAACTAGCTCGGGTCAGTGTCACAGGTGGTAAAGTAATTTACCAAGACAGTTCTAGGTAAAGAAAGGCAGATTTATTAGAGAAGTATGAAAATATGTTGCAAGGTTGCAACCGGCAGCACAGCAGAGAAGAGGCTGTGTAGCGGCACGGTGCAACTGCAGCAAAGTTTTATAGGCTTGTGCTGGAGGGAGCTGCTGTGCTGAAGGAGATCATTGTGCCCACAGAACAAGGTCATTGTGCCAGGAAGAAGTCATTGTGATTTCCCATGTCTCAGAACAATTGTTCATTGTTCTTCCCCACCTGGGGCTCTCTCCCACCAGGGACCCCTTCCTCGTTGTTGAACCAAGGTTTGAAAACAGATAGCCTGGCTTGGAAATTCCTTATCACTGTTCTATTTTACCTCATATTACTTTTCTGAAGGAAAATTTTTCTGTAGTTTACTCTCTTTTACTATATGAAAACCAGAAAGTAGTAAAAAGATAACATTACATTTTGTTAGCTTTAAAAAAATCCGTTCACCATGTATTGTTGCTTTATGCCCTTATTTATGGCATCTGCTGATCACATGGAACATATTTGAGAAAGCCAAAACTCCTACAAGCATGCTGAATATCCTATACAAAATCAGTCCCCAAGGAAGGTACCTAAGAGTACATTGCTCTGTAAACTCTGAGACTGTATTCGTAACTTGTAGAAGGCAGAACTGTAACCAAAGATGGTGTTTCACGAAGCCATCTGTGTTTATCAGTATTCTGCCCTAGAGAAGTTCTGGGTCAGGTCTTATTTCAGGTCGGCTCATCTTTGCTCTGGAGTGAAATGGAATGAATGAGAATGCCTTCCCAGAAGCCATGTGCAGGGTCACTTCAGACGCTGGAGAATTTCCAGTAAGGAAGAGAATCAAAGGGTCAGGATGAAATTCTTACAGGCCAACTTGGAACAAACCACATCCTTTATTTTTTAAAGCAGTTGGACATTTACAATTGATCTTTGACCTGTTGGTACGACTAGATATGCTACATGGTTTCCTTTTCTGAATAGGAGTTCCTTATTTTTATACTTGAATTGTGTCGCCAGTATAACTTTTCCAGGAAATATATAAAGTACAATGATTTGACTACTTTTTTATTTTAGACTTTGTGATTTATTCAAGAAATTAGAGACCAGAAACATAAATTCCTGGGAGCTTTGAATATATTTTTAATGTGAAAATACAATGTATTAGTTTCCAAGAGCTGCCCTAACAAAATACCACACACTGGGTAGCTTAAAACAACAGAAATTTATTCTCCCACACCTCTGGAGACTGGAAGTCCAAAATTAAAGTATCTAGTGCTGGTTTCTTCCAAAGACTTTGAAGGAGAATCTGCCTCAGACCTCTCTCCTACCTTCTGTTGATGGCTGGCAGTCCTTGGCTTGTAGACCTATCACTCCATTCTCTGCCTTCACCGTCACATGGCATTCTCTCTGTGTCTCTGTGTTGTAGGAAAATCCGGGTTCTTGTCACATGACCAGGTTAATTTGGCATGCAGACACTTTGAAGGATGAGGGGTTACAGAATTTATTCAACAAAAAGGAAAAAGACTCTCAGCAAAGTGAGAGGGGTTCCTGTTAACAGGCCCCATCTCACAGACTGAATGCCAGGTTACCACCAGGAACAGGAGAGGCCCGGCTGCTCCCCACTGCAAACGGCAGGAACTTCCATAGCTCCATCCCATTCTCCCAGTGTGCAGGTTGGTTGGAGGGTCTCTGGGGACCCCATTATACTTGGCTGTCTCATTTGTGTCTCCACATGGTCATCTTCTTATAAGAACACCAGTCATACTGCAATAAGGAACAACCTTACTCTAGTACGATTTTAACATAACTTAATAACATCTGCAGCAACCCTATTTCCAAATAAATTCACGTGCTGAGGTATTGGAGATTAGAACTTGAACGTATCTTTGTGTGTGTGTGTTTTGGGGAGTGGCACACAATTCGACCCGTAACACATGACATACATTACACAGTATATAAAAATAAGTATGCACAGTTTTCTTTAATTATAAGCCATCACCATCTAATTACATCCTTGGTCAAGAAATCAGACACTCTTAGACCCAGAAAATCCTTCCATTTTTCAATTTTTGAACTTTGAATAAATGGAATCATAAACACAAATTCTTTTGACTCGCTTCTTTCACTCAACATTGTATTGGTGAAAATAATGTATCTTGTGAGGTTTAGTTCTCATTTGTTCATTTTATTATATCTGTCTTTTAGCACAATTTATCCATTCAACTGGAGGTGGGCATTACCCGTGTCAGGCTATCCCAAGCACTGATGCCATGGGCATTCTTGCACATTCTTGTACTCTGGTGCTCACGTGCAGGGGTTTCTCTGGGCTCTACATCTATGAGTGGAATTGCTGGGTCACTGCGTATGCATATCTTCAACTTCATTAAGTACTGTCAGATAAGCAGTTGTACCAGCTTACACTCTGATAAGCCATGCATGAGGGTTTCTCATTGTACTACAACCTTATCAACATTGGTATTTTCCGTCTATTTAATTTTAGCCAATTTGTTCGTTGTAGAGTGATATCTCATTGCATCTGAATGGTTTCCCTAATTACCAATGAAGTTAGACATGTTAATATTTTTACTGACCAACAGTGCTTTTATGTTACTCTTATAAGCATTTCCATGTTATCGTATAGGCATTTTAAACATAATTTAAAATAACTACATACTCCTTAGAGTAAGTTTACCCCACTGTGCTGATTTTTTCCAAAATTTTGATCTTAAAATTAATGCTACAATTAATAATTTTGTATGTAAATTTTAGGATTATTTCCTTGGAATAAATTCCCAAAAATAGAATTATTAAGCTGCAACATTTGAACTATGTTAAGGGTCTTTATTAATAACTACCAAAAGTTATATTTTTATCTCTCTCTGTGATGCATAAGACTACTTACTTCACTAACCAGTATATTACACATTTAAAGAGAAATTCTTGCTAGTTTGGTAGCAAAAATAAAGTCTTATTTTTTTGAAATCCGAATTCATTTGACTATTAGAGTTTAGACACTTTATCTGTAATTATTAACTAGTGGTATTTCTTTTTTAGTTAATTGTCCGAATTTAGTTCTCGCATCTTTATTAGGTGAAATTGTCCTGCTTTCATTGCACTTTTATGAGCTCTTCATCAAGATATAAGCTTATGCTCTCACAATTGTTTAAACATTGTAACCAGTTTGATTTTTCCTAAATACAGTGATGTTAACTTTCGATTGTCAAGTTTTCCCTTGCCTTTTCCTTTGTACCAGAATGTCCTACTTCTTTCAGAAGTTGTATAACAATCTCAATTAATTATAATCTAGTTTTTATAAATGTTAAAAAAATGTTTAACGTTTGATTCGTCTGGATTTTATTTTGGTGTACACATCAATTTAGGAAGAATTGACATTCTTACAGTATGGAGTCCTTCCATGCAGACATACTGTCTCTAAAAAGTTTTCTTTACATTTCTGTAAACTATACCCTATAAAATTTGCAGCAGTTTTCATTCTAGATGGGCAGAGTACATTGTTTCTTGGGGAGATAAAGTGACTTTTAATGGGAGAAGTTCCTTCATGAATCTTTTAATTTTTGCAAGAGGGTCTCCAGAACTAGTCTAGAATGATAGCAAATGAGACAGATAAGAATTTAAATTTTCTCTGCATGATAAAGAAGAAGGAATTTTCAGATTTCATCTGTGGGCAAAAGAAACACTGGTTTGTGTGCACTGAGAATGGGATGAAGAGCAGAGACAGGATAAGAATTTCAGCAGAGAAGATGGAGACCTCTTCTGGTCCTGATGGTCTTGATTCCTTGAAGAGCCTTTGTGTGGTACTAAATGGGAGGACCAACTCAGATAAGTGCTTCCCAACCCTTCCAGACACTTCCTATGCTGCAGTGTATGCCATAGAAAGCATCATCTACCTTCACACATAATCTTTTAAAAACAAATATAATTCCCTGGCTAACATGTAGAGGAAAACTTATGATTGTTACAAATAAAATAAATAAACTATAGTGATGTAGTGTGAAATTCAATATGTTAATATTTAGGAAAGATTATCCTAAGTGATATAATGAAATATGATTTGCTTGAACCCATGCATAGAATCCAAACAGCTACATATTCGAACTGATAGAGGTGTTTTATATTGTAATTCAAATACCACGAGCATCATTGCCATCATGAATGGTATTCCAATATAAGAAAAACTATTGGTAAAGTTCTGAATAAATCAAAGTTCAGCCTCACCTTGATTTATACCATAGCTGCATTTCTAGAAACGTCTATAGTTATTTAAAAATTCAAAATTATTTTGTGTTTATATATAAAAAAGAGAAGTCTGATGTGTTACTGCATCTAAATATCTATTATTACATCAGCACCAAATCTAAGTCTTTAATGAATTATGAAATAGTCAAACACAGAGAAAATTCCAGAAAATATTGACACCTGTATACCATACCCATATTTGACTGAATTTAATTATTGCCATATCTGCTTTAGTTCTCTTTTGTCCCGTGAATTTTACAGAAAACCCTAGCCCTTTTCTTTCTTCTCTCCTCCCATGTTTTTTTTCCTCCACAGAGATTACTACTGTTCTAAAATCGATGTTTGTCATTGCTTGGTAAACTTTTGTTCTTTTTACTATTTGTATGTGTATCCATTTAAAAAATATACTATTATTTTGTGTTTTAAAAAACTACATACATTGTGTCTCACTTTTGCAACCAGTTTTTATCCATCACAATATATCTTTGAATAGAGAACTGGTGTTTTTTTTATTTCAACTGCTGAACAGAATTCCTTTGTATAAACCATAGTTTAGCTATTCCTTTACGAAGGATGGTAAAGTTGTTTTAGCTTTTTCCCAATAGTAAGTATCTTTCAAATTGTGCAGTAGTTACTTGAGAGGAAGAAATAGAATTACTGGGAAGTAGTGTATGAGCATTTTCTACCATATTAAAATTAAATTATATTCATCAGTGTATATATCAATGTGTATGTCCATCAGTAGAGTTTAAAGATTCAAAATCATTTCCAACATTTGATACTCTCAAACTTCTTAGTGTTTGCCAATTAAATGGTATTTTGATTTAATTTGCATTCTCCTGATTACTAGTAAAGTGTATTCTCATATGTATACAGGCCACAGAATCTCACTTGTAAGAATTGTCTCTTCATAGCTTCTGCCCATTTTTCATTGGGTTGTGCTTTTCTTATTTATTTTTCATAATAAAAGTCATATTCAAAAAGGAAACATTTCTTTATGTATTGAAAACATAATCAGAATATATAAAGATCTACTATGAAGGAAATGATAAAATTTTTATTGAAGGCAAAAGACTCAATAAATGGAAAGTTTTACTAAGTTCATAAATAGAAAGACTCATTATTGTAAAGATGGCAATTCTTTCAGAATTAGTCTATAAATTCAATGCAATTTGAACATTTTTCCCCACAAAATTTGCAGGGTAAAGAGCAAAAACAACATATCAATTTCGGGAAAGTGAAGTAAAAAGAATGAGAAAGAAAAATTTTTTTTAATTAAAAAAGAATAAGATGGAAAGAAAAGACAGTGAATAAGGGTACTTACCCCACCAATATCAAAGCAAACTAATTAAAATACTGTGATGCTGATGCATAAAGAGAAAACTGGACCAATGAAATAGAATGTAAAGCCTAGAAACAGACCTACCTACAGAAAACATTTGTAATGATAGGTTTGGCAGTGGATAAATAATGGAGTATTAATACAGGTATTGGAATCAAAGACAAACAAAGTTGTAAAAGCTCAGATTTCATCTCTAGTGTATGTGGATGGGAATGGGGGGTGGGGAGTGGGAGTGTGTGTTTAATTTCAGATAAATTAAAAGTAAATGAAAAGCTAAATAATAAGCTTCTAAGATAAAGATATAGAAGTAGGGATTGGAAAAGAATGGGCAATACTCTGTATTCAGTCACTATGTTTCCAGAATACCCTCTCAGCTTATTTACTTTTGATGAGTGCATCTTTAGCCAAGTCTTCTATTAGATCTGAAACAACAGAGCATTATTTTTTTTATTCTTCCATCAGTTGAGCTTGTTTGAATACTTTCCAATAAACCTGAGTTTGTAGAGAGAGTGTTAATTGTTTTCACTTTGTTCAGTCTCTTAGCTGGCTGGAAGAGGTGGAGAGATCAGCCGAACAGCTGTTAATGGTATATTTTGTTTCTGCTCCCTTTGTCCATAACTTCCTTAAAGATCCTGCAGTGCAGTACCCACCACCGTGTCAGAGGCACATGTGCCCCTGTTGGGGGACATTCTCAAAATTCAGAATTCAAATTGTTCCTTAACTCAGGGCTATAGCATGTTATTGAATATAATGCCCCAGCACTGAAATTTAATATTTTATTAAAGGTTTTTCTGGGTTTAGATGTTTTCATTAATTTTACCAAAACTGAACCTACCCATTTCATCTCCAAACAAAGGCATGTTTTTTAGATGAAGATTTTTTTCTTCTACTCTGTTTTGATACATTGTTCATATTCAAAAAGAAAACACTTCTTTATGTATTGAAAACTATAAAACCATTTTTGCTTAAAATATTCACCACCCACCAATTATCAAGTAAGTTATAGTCAATGAAAAAAAATCCCCTCTCACAATTTTTAACTCCAGTCCTCAAATGCATGACTTAAAACATAATAAATCACTAATGGCTGTCTTTTTAACATCACCTTAAAAAACTACACTTTTCTTCGAAAAGGGATTAAGACAAATCAGAAAGACCATGGAGAAAATATTATCATGGTTTATTGGTAAGGATTTGAGAAGGAATTTGGTTCCATTTACTATAACTTCAGGTAGAAGTTCAGAATGCTCGTTAGTTGTTTATTTTATCTGAGATGTTTGGTCCTTGTTGGTTTACACCTGCTCTCATCACCTTGATCTGCACGTGCCTCAGTACAAAACCCTGCTGGGCTGGTATAGGCTTCTGTGCAAATAAAGAACAGCACATTTGTCATGCTTTCTTTTATGAAAATATTAATTGTGTCTGCTATTTTTTGAGCACTCACCAAGAGTTTTACATATATCGTCTCGCTTATTTTTTTCATAGCACGAATTATTTAGAAACATCTATTATTCAAAGGTTAGATCCCTTTCATTCTATTCAGGGCTTTTCATTTTCTGTGTGTTCTGGAATTATTTCTCAAGTCTGCTTCTTTCTCAAGGATGCAATTTTGTACGGTGTCGAGTATGTTATGAACTGTCACCAAAGCATATTTTCAGTTGGCTGCTTTGTTCTAGTTTCAATTTTGCCCTTTCAGTCTACATTCTATGGCAAATATATTCTCTTGTGTCTTCCATAGTCTTGTCTCAAATGAAATCTTAAATGAAATACTATTTCCCTTAAGTTCTCATTTATCTAACACTCACATTCTCTAGAGTCTGGGGTTGAGAACTACCTTCTTCTAGAGCAACAAGAACCATTAATTCCTCATCTGTGCACCTCATTCTTTAAGATTTATGTCATCCAGTGAAATTACTCTTTATTTTTTCTTATCTATAATCTTACTAACTCCCAGTGAGTCTCCCATTTTCCCTGAAGGCATAGGTGTCTGGCTCAAGTCTTCCTTTTGTCTCTGTCCTGACGTCACCCTCAGAAACCTTTATGGATGCCCATTCAACACACTTGCACTCACAATTCTAAACCTTTTGGGGCAAACTGTATGGCAATGATAAAAAATCTCATTGGTCATTCCTGCAGTGGACTCCCTGTTAAAGATTTGTACATCATCTTGTTGGACTCAGTTTGAGTTAGTGGTTCCAGTTGCCCAGTTTCATCTCTATCTTACCCTTATTTAGGCATCTAGGTCATTCGACTCTTTCTTGAGTGCCAGTATAGTTTATTTTTTTTTCCTTAGGTTAGGATTTAAACAGAATAAACTTAATTATGCTATTGTAAAGGCAC
This sequence comes from Rhinopithecus roxellana, assembly GCF_007565055.1. Taxonomy (NCBI): domain Eukaryota; kingdom Metazoa; phylum Chordata; class Mammalia; order Primates; family Cercopithecidae; genus Rhinopithecus; species Rhinopithecus roxellana. The sequence goes on along the minus strand of NC_044554.1, from coordinate 125,380,061 downwards.
TCATATTTCAGTGGCTTAGAGCAACAGAAGTTTATTTCTCACTGTCACATAGTGCACTGCAGTTCCAAGGGGCAATTCAGAATCAAGGCCCTCCATTTGATTTCTCAGGGCTCCGAGCTGCCTCGGTCTTATGGCTTCACCATCTCTACCTGAGGCTTGCCCCACTGTTGCAATACCATGGGGAGAAGAAGGCTTTAAAAATCCCTCATGGACTTTTCATTGTCTAAGCCTGGAAGCCACTCTCATTTCTTTTGTTCACATGTCATTAGCTAGAAGAGACATACGCCTGCTGAACTTCAAGGGGACTAGAAAATGTGGTCTTCCATGAGCCTGGAGTGGAAGATAACTAGATATTGGTGAAAACTAGTTATTTCTACCATAGCTGAATTGAGTTTCTGTGGGTTTTGGTAAAGCAAACAAAAAATACTGACTAATTCAGCATCTTTACCTTCTGTTTATATTTTAGGGTAAGGGAGATCTCTCCTCCAATTTAAGACCAACACCTTCCTCTTTGCAATGGATCATACACCCAGCAGTACAATGCTGCTCTACAAGTTATTTCTCTGCATTATTTACCCAACATCTCCAGTTACATGGACTCTTTGCCCTCATTTTCTAAGCATACTTAAGCTTTTGCAACTCTTTTCTCCCTTTTCGCTAACCTCTATTTTCTTTCTGTTGCTTTTTGTTTGAAATCCTGGAAAGGGCAGTCTCTCTTTTCTGCATCCACTGTCTCACCATCCATACTCTCCTCAGTCCAACAAGCCCTGCTTCTGTCCCCACATTCCACTGGAACTGTTCAGACGAAGATCACTAGTGGCGTGTGGTTGATTATCTATATTTTTCAACCTTCTAGTTACCACACTACTCTGCTACATCTAATGGTATTGATGACTCATTTCTTGAAATTCTTTTCTGGTTTTTTTTTTTTTTTTTTTTTTCAGTTTTCTTGGATGTGCTTTCTTCTCCCTCTCTGAAAACAAAATCCGAGATGATTTTTCTGTTATTTCTTTCTTCCCACTTCCTAAATTTTTGCTTCACTTTGGGTGTCATTTGCTCCTTGCACTTCCTATTACGCACAACTTCCTTGAGCAATCAAAACTACAATTTTCTCTTTATCTGTGAAGATAGCTCCCCAAATTCTATCATCATATATATGATAAAAGACTTGTGTCTAGAATACATAAAGAGCTATTAAAACTAGACCTGGCATGGTGGCTCACGTCTGTAGTCCCAGCATTTGGGGAGTCTGAGGCAGGAGGATCATCTGAGACCAGGAATTTGAGGTTAGAGTGAGCTATGATGGCTCCACTGCACCTCAGCCTGGGCAACAGAGTGAGAACCTGTCTCCAACAATAACAACAAAAAATAGAACTATTACAACTCAATAGAAAAAGCCAAATAACCCAATTTAAAAATGGACAAAGTATATAAACAGACATTTCTACAAGAACAAACCACGCAAATGATCATTAACACAGGGATAGGAAACACTTTCATTCTGGACATGGAAAGCTTGAGAGGATAACTAAACATCCAGTGCAGACAGATTATATATAGTTGGATAGATGAGTCTGGAGTTGTTCAGAGCAGAGGCTCAAGCCAGAGATACCAAGCTGGAAGTGAACACCATTTGATGACATTTGAAGTCACAGGAGCAGATGGGATCACACAGGTTTGAGTTCAGATGGAGAAAAGGGCCTCTTAGACTGAGCCTAGGGCATGCAAACATTTAAACATAGAAAAGAGTAACGGATCCAGCAAATAAGACTGAGCAAACACCAGTGAAGGAATAGGAAAACAGCTCGGCTTTATAAATGCTTTTTAAACCAAACTATTTGACACTTGGTCTGCTCTCATAACGAGTTTCTTCTTCTTTAACAGCTACTTGTATTTTTTAAGCCACATTGAAAACAGGAAGCAAATATCACAAACTATTTCCCCTGTCTCTTGAAGCAAATCTGTTTCATATCAAAGCTTATCTGCCAACTCCGCAGAATATTGCTTCTCATCCTTTGGGAGACACATTTTTTCCATTGAACCCATGTTTATTTATCATTTTGTTTATTTTTAATTTACTCAACCTTAAAGAAAAGATATCTTTCTAGACGTGCTGTTGGAGAATAACCAAGATGCAGACACTGAGCTCAGTCACCCTGCATTTATTTTATTTTTTATCTTTTTAATTCCAAAAAATCTTGATTAAAATTTTGCAAAGTAACCATAGATAAGACTGAATAACTCAGACTTTGGAATATGCACCATTACTATATTATTTTGCACTAATCTGTTGGGCTCATGAAATCAGACCATATATTATCATTGGAGAGATGTTTTCACTGAAGGAAATTAATGCTGCTATTATCATTCAACTGAAAAAGAGGTTAATCCTCAGGAAGATTGATTTTTTTTAGAGGGCACAAGTTTGGATAAAGTGATAAGGACTTCTTCCTCCACTCAAGGACAAAATTATGTCTGTTCTGGACTCAAAGGCAAGAGGAGGCCTGGACCAGCCCTAGGGGTAGAGGTGAATGGCCCTGGCTCATGGAGGTGGACTGGAGTGAAACAGGGAGATGACATGCCATGAAGGAGAGTGGTACCAATGGGGCATTGGGTTATCAGAAGCCAATTGTATGAGAAGGAATTCGTCAAGCAACAGTGAGCCTACTTTTTTGAGTGGCAGCAACAGCAGCAAAAGCAAGGGTGATGATGCCCATCTCTGGAGCAGACAGCATCTTTGATAACAAGAAAGGAGTCCTTTAGTCCAGGGGGAATACCAGGGTTTATTCTACAACCAGTGCCTTACAGAAAGAGCAACTGCAGCCGGGCACAGTGGCTCATGCCTCTAGTCCCAGCACTTTGGTAGGCCAAGGTGGGGTGGATCACAAGGTCAAGAGATTGATATCATCCTGTCCAACATGGTGAAACCCCATCTCTATGAAAAATACAAAAATTAGCTGGGCTTGGTGGCACATGTCTATAGTCCCAGCTACTCAGAAGGCTGAGGTAGAAGAATTGCCTGAACACAGGATGCAGAGGTTGCAGTGAGCCGAGATCACACCACTGCACTCCAACCTGGCGACAGAATGAGACTCTGTCAAAAGAAAGAAAGAAAGAGAGAGAGAGAGAGAGAGAGAGAGAGAGAGAGAGAGAGAGAGAGAGAGAAAGGAAGGAAGGAAGGAAGGAAGGAAGGGAGGAAGGGAGGAAGGGAGGAAGGGAGGGAGGGAGGGAGGGAGGGAGGAAGGAAGGAAGGAAGGGGAAAAAGAAAGAAAGAACAATTACTTGGACAGTGGTCGTCTCTGCTGGGAATTCATATCAGGAAGGAATACCTTGAAGAAACAAGATTCCCTGCTAACACAGTATGTGGAGGTCCACAGCTGTTAAACACAGGGGTACCTACGTGTGATACCGTCTACTTCACCAGCTGGTGAAACTAGGGCTATGGCTATATAAAGGTTTAAGAACAGCCCCTTAGGTGAATGGAAGAGGGAAGTTTTTTTCTCCAGCTCCCTTTGTATTTCTGCCTTTATCTCAGTCCATCGTCTCCTTAGGTCTCATAGAGGCCAAGTCCCCTTCACACTTTGGATGGAATTAAGCAAAAGCCTTCACAATTTTTATCTGTTTCTTGCAGAAAGGCCATTTCAGAATTATCTTTCCCTGTGTAGTCAGGGTAAGGCTCCCTCTTTGCTGGGCCAGAATATTTTCAAGGACTCCAGGTTGTGCTTCTTTGTACCATCTTCATCACTGAGAAATGGGTAAGACAGGCAGTGACTAATTATCTGAGAGTGTCTCTTCGAATACCTGACAGGTTGCATGCCTGTCAGAATGATGAATTTAAGGGGAGGGAGAATTTGTGTACCCTGAAGCCAGACACTGAACATGTCAGTCAACCTCTTCCTCTAACTCTTGGGGGCGTTGTCTGTCTATTTTGTTTAAAAGGGACATCCAAATTAATTCCCTTTTATGATGTAATTAATAGAAATTTCACCATTCTTTGGTTTATAGTTTGTTCATATATTTAGTTTACATAGCTATTGCTAAAGGGCTTTGTTTGGTTTTTCTGTATTTTTGTAGATGATTTAATAGTAGGCAAGGAGCGGTGTATTCGAGGTGTATATGGTCTGTACTAATCTAGAAGGATTGTACTCTGGCAAACTGATAGTATCGGTGAGACAGTAAATCAAGTAATCAACAAGGAAGCCCAGACTGAGTGGAGAAAGAAATGAAATTAAGAGAGGGTGAGAGACCTGTATACAAAAAGGGGCAAGGAACTGGAGTCATGAAGACATTACAGAATTGGCGCAGTGTAACTGAGAGAGAATGATGGAAAGATAAGAAGAGAAAATACTGGAGCGACATAAAAGGGCCAAGGATGAGATCATGTGAGTGGACAGCTGACCTAGAGTGAAATGCAGGTTGTTAGAATTGTGGAGGTCCAGGAGTTGTGAGAGTGATTTTGGATTGGTAATTTATGTCAGCATCAAAATCCTTTGTGGATGATGGCAGAATTAAAGAAATGAACCACAACTGAGAGACAGATGACCAAGTCCTCAAAAAGAAATCACTTACATTATAGCAGATAGTAATGCCTAGGATGCCTAGGATGGGTAGGTGAGAGTCCTAGCTTCTTATTTCTTCTGTCACAAGTTACCACAAACTGGGCAGCTGAAAACAACACAAATTGATTATTTATAGTTATGCAGGTCAGAAGTCTGACACAAGTCTCAGTGGATGTAATGGTTAATTTTATGTATCAACTTGACTGGGCCATGCTGCTTAGCTATTTGGTCAAACAATATTCTGGATGTTTCTGTGATGCTGCTTTTCTGGATGAGATTCACATGTAAATCAGCAAACTTCAAGTTAAAAACAGATTGTTCTCCTTAATGTGGGTGGGCCTCATCCACTCAGTTGAAAGTCTTAGTAGAACAAAGACTGACCTCCCATAAGCAAGGAAGGGCTCTGGCAACAGACTGTATCTCTTCCCTAGTTCTCCAGCCTACTGGCCTTCTCTCCAGATTTCAGACTTGTACCTTCACACTGCATGAGCCAATTCCTTAAAATAAATCATTCCCTCTCTGAACATACACACACACACACATACACACACACACACACACATTCTATTGGCTCGATTTCTAAAAAAAAAAAAAAAAAAAAAAAAAAAAAAAAAAAAAAAAAAACCCTGACAGTGGGCTAAGATCGAGGTCAAACAGAATATATAGAGGAGTCCATTTCCTCACCTTTTCCAGCTTCTAGAGGCTTCCCACATTTCGTGACCATGATCTCCTTCCTCTTTCTTCAAAGCTAACAATGGTGGGTAGAATCCCTTACACATTCTATCTCTCTGACCCTCCTTCTACAGTCACATTTCCTCTAACTATAGCCAAAAAAGGTCCTCTGATTTTAAAGAGACAGGACAAACATGGATAATCCAAGATAATCTCCCCATCTCAAAGTTATTTATTTAATCACATCTGCAAAGTGCTTTTTTGCCATATAAAGTAACATATAATCACAGGCCCCAGGGATACAGACTTAGACATCTTTGGAGGGTAATTTTTTCTGCCTAACACAGTGATAGAATCTGCCCTCAGAAGAGAAGCTGGAAAGAAGACTGATGCACACAGGGCTAAATGGAGTTCTTGCTGCACCAAATATGAGTTCCCCTTCTAGCTACAGGCCCTAATTTCATTCTTCTAAGCCAGCATTACCCAAAGTGTGCTTTGTGGCATATTAGTATTGCAAGATGCATTAAAAATAAAAGCGCTGTGGTTAAATAAATGTGTAGATTCTATGTACCTTTGTATCTTTACAATTCACATTAGCATATGAAGGTTTCTGAGAAGTTTATGATGAGGAAGTCTGTCCAGTTTAACATGGGTTTTCCAGGACTTATTTTTCCAGGGAATTCTCTTTTTGCAACACCTATTAACAGCTCCAGAATCATTGTTTAATACAGTGGACTTTGGGAAATGCATTTCTAGACAACACAAAGATACTTTCACTGGTCCAGGGATGGGGGGAAAGAGCCTTACATAATCCATAAAGCCTTGCTGGAGTTCCCTAGTCTCAACTTGAATTATCCATAGCCCCATTTAGTAGGTGAGGGATAAGATTCAAAGAAGTTAAATTTTGCCCTCATGAATGGAAGAGTCAAGGTCTGAACCCAGTCTGTCTTACTCCAGAACCTTCACTTTTAAGCACTGTACTTGAGTTCCTTTTTTCATATTAAGCCATGTCCAAGCCTCCTGACCAGCCCTTGGTTGAACACCACCCCTGGTCTAATAGGCTACAGCATGGAAGGATCAAGTGTTACAGAAGATAGCACCTGTGCTTCCCCTTTATCAGGGGCTGTGAGCAAGGCAGATATAGAAGAAGCTGAGGGAGTGGCAGGTTTGCTGACTGACATATACAGTCTGCAGTGGAGATGAGATTCACAGAATAAGGCAACAACAGCAAAGTCCCCCAAGGCAGTCCCAAGACTAAGTTACATTACCGGCAGGACTCTAAGTAGCAAAGGGAAGGCAGCACCACCTAGTGGACAAAACGAGAGCTCTGCAGTGAGGTCACTGCGGTCAAAACCTGATTTCACTATTAAGCAATTTGTCTCGAGCTCAGTGTTTTAATCTGCAAATTAGGATAACAGTCTTAACATCATAGGATAGTTGTGAGGATTAATGAAAGCATAGACAAAGTGCCACGCGTGCAAAATAAATGCCATATCCAGGTGCTGTTATTATTTTATTTTATTTTATTTTATTTTATTTTATTTTATTTTATTTTATTTTTTTGAGACGGAGTTTTGCTCTTGTTGCCCAGGCTGGAGCTCAATGGCGCAATCTCGGTTCACAGCAACCTCGGCCTCCCAAGTTCAAGCGATTCTCCTGCCTCAGCCTCCCTAGTAGCTGTGATTACAGGGTTATTATTAATTATTAATTATTAAGTCCAAGACGATCTTTCTTCATGGCTCTTCCTCCTGGCCCCACCCAGGTTAATTCAACTATGTTTGCAAGAAGTGCGTGTACTTCCTACTCTTACCACCCAGGTCTTTGGTTGGTGTGGCCCTCTTAATTGAAGAGTGTTGCTGAGGGCTGCCAGAATTCTGAGGCCGCAAGAAAACAAAGCAAAACGGGCTGGAGTGATTTGCTTTCAGCGGACTCCCTAACTGGGCCTTCCCTGCAGCGTTCACTTCTTTGTAGCTCTTGGTGGGGGCTGGCTGCCAGCAAAATGTTTTGTCTTGAAAAAGAGAGGGGTCCACCGTTATTCTGTCTCCATTAGCTTTCTAATTAGTAAAAACTTCAAGAAGCTGGCATGTGCTTGATTATTAGCATCCAATTCTGAGCTTTCATCATTTCCCCTATTTGTATGTTTTCTTGGTTAGCTTAATGGAAAAACCTTCTAAAATTGTTTAGATTATCTTCCATAAGTTATTACTTACAGAGATGACAAAGAAAACACTTGCATTTCTGTTTGTAAGTCTGATATCTTTTGCTAAATGGGTATTTAAATGTTCAGAAGATAATAAGATCCAGGCTCCCCTAAGTAAGAAACAAATTAAAGAAAAAGTGCTGATAGAAAATAAATAAAGAAGTACAGGCCCAAGGAAACTTCATCCTTTAATTTCCGGTTTCAGATGCTTCCAGTTATAAAACAAAGATAATACACCCAGACTGAAAACTCAGAACAGAAGACACAGATGGTTTTTGATTGTAGAATTTAAAGAGACTCGGTCAGAGAAGGAAACTTATAATTTTAACAGGTGGGAAAGAAGGCTGTGATTACTACTTCTCCTCTGAAAATGCACTTGGGAATCACCTGGCTGCAGTAAGCAACCCAAACTTGAAAAAATTGACCTAAAATTGTCGTATAGGTGAGACCAAAACAATTATTGTTTGGAGAAAAAAAGAAAAATGCTAACATCTAAGGTTAGTGACAGGGATATTTAACATATGCCTAGTTATTTCTATTATTTTAAACCTTGCTATATTACATTGTTGGAGGTAGAAATTAGAAATTGATCGAAGTGTTGCTTTTAATTAAAAAGTTTAACTTTAAGGAAAATGAATTAATGGATTTTCAATATATCTTTTTCAACCACTTATCTACACCTTTGTTGGAGCAAGTCCAGAAACCAAAAAATAAAGGCATGATACTTAAAAGGAAAGGATCAGTTTCTGTGTTGAGAGTGTGCTTTGCAACTCCAATTCTTCATGTGAGAAAACGATAGAATGGGGATAAACAATTGCCTTGGTGGGACTCATTTCAGAAGAAATATTGACAGGTTTTCATGTCTTCAATTAAACACACTTCGAATATACCCAGCTGCCTTTTTTTTTTTTTTTTTTTTTTTAGAAAAGCCTTTTAAAAATCTTAGGATAGTTAATTATTTTAAGCTAATAGAATTCTGATATAGCATTTAAGTTTCTCTTTTAGATAGTAAGTGTCACCTTAGCACAGTCTTTTCTCCTAATTTTTTAATTAGCCAAATGTCCCAGAAGGATAAGCATTATACAATTTCCAGCAAGACACAGTGGGAGCATCACAGACCCAAAACAAATAAAATTTGATCTGCTCAAATCTGACAAGCTTTGTGAACTGAGGCCTGATTCAACTTATCTGAGTCTGTGATTCCTCATTTTTCAAATAAGGAGAACAATATGCAACCTCACATGGTTGTTGCAAGGATTAAATGAAACATTTTATTTTCAAGTACCTGACATAGCCACATCATAGATGCTTAATACACGTTATTTTCCTTTCAGTTTTCCCCTTCATATGCATATATGCCGGCAACATCAATTTCCTTTATATGTAGCCCCGATGCTGTTAACTTTATTAAGCTAGATTTTCCATTAAGCATTTATCCTTATTCATTAGCTAGGAGGACTGACGCACAAAGATATTAAATTATTTACTCAAGTTTAATGAATGAAATTGAAAACCCTTTTCCTCTGCTTAACATGAATGTGCCCTTTTCAGTATGCAGAGCTTTGTTGCATTTATTCAGAAGCTATTGCTAAGTGCTTAGTTTGGAACATAGGATTAATGAGCCCGGAGACATGGCGTTGGTCACCATGGCAACCAAACTAGCTTTGCTGTGTTCCAAGCTCAAACAACGGATGTGGGATGCTTAACTCTGGCCTGCGGTATACAGCTGGGTGTTCTTTTTCATATATCTCACTCCCCATTGCTCCTTCCAATTACTCCCTAATTCTCGTGGAAAGATAAATAAAAGGAACACCCCTACTTCTTTAGGGCTTTGCTTTTTCAGCTATACCACCTAATCTCTTTCCTTAATATAATTATCTTTCCATCTGTTTCTTAAGATTTTGGCACCTACCTCACATTACTCCTCTCCTCAAAAATTCCTGCCGTTATTCTGGGGGTCTTTAATACCGCATGAATGACCCACCCAATCTCCTGGTCTCCCTGTTTCTGAATCTCATTCCCTTCAGTGACTTTCTCCTACTCTGACTTGATGACTCCAACCCACAGTCATACCTGGACTGAGTCATTACCTGAAATTTATCTGTCTCCAGAAATCACTGATTCACATATCCAATTCTCTGCCCACAATCTTCTATCTATGCATCTTACTTGTTCAGTGTCCACTATAACCATTCTTGGACTCCATCAGATCCTTCTCTGTGTTCTCTTTGTCCATTAGATGTTCCTTTCTTCTCTCCTTCTCTATCCAGCTTAGTTCCATATTTTATCATTTTAATAACTCTTTTGGTGGAACTTTAAATTCCCTTCATCTCTTCATAGCATCTACCTGGGGCCATTATGAGTGACCCTAACCCTGCGTGAGCCCAATTATCTGCTGTCTTAGTGTCTGCACCCAAGCAGCTGAATGCTGTGTGGCAAAAAACACCTGTGCCACCTGTGCAAGACCAGTACCATCATAAAGTCAAACATCAGAACTCAGCTGGACCCTCCAGACTGCTCAGAAACCCAATGTGTCTCTGTTTTACTTAGTTTCCCATTCTTTGTAATTCCCTATAATAATTATTCTCTATAATTACAGAAAATATAATATATTCTCTGTAACAATTATTTCAAACCTCTTTTTGCCTTGAATCTTTTATGCTTCTTCTCTTTTTTCACTCTCAGCTCTCTTCACTTCTTACTTTACATAAAAAATGCCCTTCAAAGGGAAGCTTCCTTAAAGCCTTCCCACCACACATATCAACTCTCATTCCCTCTTTTTCTGCTTCTGGCTATGATAGAACAAAGCTTTTCCTCTCCAAAGTCAATCCCTTTACCTGCTCTGGATCTCATTTCCCAAACTTCTCAGAGTCCTCACACAAAAAATTATCCCTCCTCTCTTCTTTTTCTTCAATCTATGCCCTACTGGTGGATTTTTCCATCAGTTTTTTAAATGCTCAGGTTTCTACCATCTAAAATAAAAAATAAATAAATAAATAAAAGTTCAAACCCATTTTCCTCTTCATCTACTTCTCGTCTCCTCTTCACAAATACTCCTTAAAAGGCTTGTTCACACTTTCAGACACCCTCCTTTTTAGTTCTCAATCGCCCCCGCTCTGATTTCTGCATCCATCGCTCAACTGATTGGTATAATCTTCAGTTCCATCCATGTCACTAAATCCAATAGCAGCTGTTTAACTCTCAACTTACTGGAGCTCTCTGTAGTATATAACATTTCTGACTTCTCCCTCCTTCCTGACGTACTCTCTTCATATGGGAAAGAAGCAATGTGTACAACTGAGCATGATTTTACCAGTAAGGATCATGAAATTGCTCTGGTTCAATTGCACTCTTTTCCCTAGTGCTAGAACTTGTTATCGATTGAATATTCAATAAATTTTTAACAATCAACACCCAGTATGTACTATGCACTGGGCTCTGCCAAGCAAAAACAGTTTCTGCTTTCATTAAATTTATGGTTTAGTGAAGGAGGCAGATACTAATCAAAGAATTCAACAAATAAAATATAAGTACCACAAAGGAAAGCTACAATGAGATATGAGAATACAGAACATAGCATAGTGTCCTAATTGAGTTTAAAGGAATGAAGGAAGATTGATCCTCAGAAGTGAAGTCTGAACTAACACCTTGCATAGGAGTTGAAGTTTGCTCAGCAAAGAAGAAGGACAGAGCATCCTAGATAGTAGATATGCTATATTTGCATCCCCAGCCTTTTCCCCTAACTTAGCACCTGGAATAATGGCAATTAGGTCTTGATTCTCTAGAAAAAAAAAAAAAAAAAACAGTTAGATTTTTCTTCAGAGAATCTAATTCCTAAGAGACTATGTCAAAGATTCCTCAGATGAAAGGTCCAGCCAGATGATATACAGCAAAAACAAAAAACAAAAAACAAAAAACAAACAAAACAACAATAACAACAACAACAATAAAAAAAACCACTCTTCCTAGATATTTAGATTCTGAATCAGCTTTTAGTGACTTCATCTTAAATTTAGGCAGACAGCCAAGGATAATAAGACATCTAAGGAAAACCTCTAATATACTTGACAGAGGCAATAAAAACAGAGAAAAGCAACCTAGAAAAGATCTCCCAGAAAGTAGAGAATAAAGGAATGTAAAATAGGAGAGACGATACAAGACAATTTAGAGAAACAGTCCAGGGAGGTTCAATATCCAAATAATAGTAATTCAAGAAAGATAGCATATAGAAAGCAGAAGAAAAGAACTCATGCAGGAAACAATTCAGGAACATTTCTCAGAACTGATAGACAAGCATTGTGGAATTGAATGGATTCAGTACAAAGGATGAAGATAAACCTACCAAGGCAGTTCACTGTGAAATTTTAGAACATCAAAGACCAAAAAAAAAAAAAAAAAAAAAATCTAAATTCCCCAGAGAGGAAGATAATAAGTCCCATTAAAAAAACGAAGAAGTAAATGGCTTTCAATTTTCCAGCTGCAGTACTGGAAACTAGAAGGCAATGGGGCAATGCCTTCACTATGCTAAAAGAAAATATTTATGAATCTAGAACTCTACACTAAGTTGGGGGTAGAATTCATGCACCCTTTCTCAGAAAGCTACCAGAGGATGTATCTAACCCAAACAGGCAAGACACCAAGATTTAGGAAGACTTGTGGTCCAGGAAACAGGGGAGAGGAAAAGGGTGTTCCTGGGATGACAGGGAATGGGGATCCCAGGATGACAGTGGTTCACCAGATGCACATCAACCTGAACCTAGTTGGAGCAGGGCTGAAGACTCCAGAAGGAACTTCTTCAAGAAAATAAAATTGATAAAATACCCACTAAGTTTAAATGTTTCAGAAAAGATTAAAACTATTGTCTGACCAGGCACAATGCCTCACCCCTATAATTCCAGCACTTTGTAGACATAAGCAGGAGGATCACTTGAGGCCAGGAGTTGGAGACTAGCCTCATCAAAATAGCAAGACTTTGTCTCTACTAAAAATAATCTTTTAAAAATTAGCCAGGCACGGCCCATGCGCCTGTAGTCTCAGCTACTTGGGAGGCTGAGGTGGGGGGATTGCTTGAGCCTGGGAAGTCAAACCTGCAGTGAGCCATGGTCATGCTATTGCATTCTAGCTTGGGTGACAGAGTGAAACCCTGTCTCTAAAAATAAATAAAATAAAATAAAACTATTGGCAAAAGCTTTGAGGTTAAATAGCAATGAGTATGTAGAAAATTAAGCCAAAGAATGAAATAAGACAATTTTCTACAGAGATAACAAACATTGCACAAAAAAAGAAGCTATCATAGTTGGCCACAAGCCTCATAGTTATAATGTAACTCCATCATAAGGGACAGGGAATGAAAAAGTACTTGGGGAGAGGGACACGGATAGCGGAAAAGGAGCCAGATCCTCATTTTCCATTAGAATCAATCAATATATTCTCATAAAGCTGCTTCTATTGCTACTTATTCTTTTCCACTTTTATGGATAAATAAGTGGTATTTATTTAGTAATTTGGAGCTAAATATCAAACTAATCAGCTCAAGGAAGTAAAAGTGGTTGCCTCTGAAGAAAGAATAATCCAGTACTACATATTTCATAATAAACCTTGAATACGGTATCTTCTTAATGTCTTTTAAACAATGTTCATATTTCTTCCACCTCTTTTGCTAAATACATTTTCTAGGCCCCTTAAATTTCTGGTGATATTATAAATATATCCTTTCTTACATTACAATTTCTAGCTGCTTATTTCTGGTATACAGAAATGTAATTGATTTTTGTGTATTGATCTTAAATGTACTACCTCTGCAATTCAATTACTAGTTGTAACCATTTAATTGTAGATTTTCTTGGATTTTCTATGTAGACAAACATCCTGTTTTAAATAATGGCCATTTTGCTTCCTTCTTTTCAATTGTCATACATTATTTATTTTTCTCTTCTCTTTGTGCCAGTTAGGACCTCCAGGACAGGGCTGAAGAGACTGTGATGAGAGCAGAAAAGTTGTTTCATTCCTGATTCTAAAGAGATGCTTCTACAATCTCAGCACTAAATAGACTATCAACTTGAAAGCACTGCTTAAGGTTGTGTTCCCCGAAGTGTGGTATGATTTTTCGTGGAACATTCTTTACGGGACTGGAGTAACTGCTGACTGACCAGGTGTGAGATAGGGACTGCAAACTCGTTTCAAGTTAACTCACTCAGAGCAGAATGATTGGAGGCAAGCCTTCTGGAAAAAGCAGTGACCAGAAGACGCAGCTTTTTAGAGTCATTTTCTGCCATCTGAGAACAGAGGGTCTCTGAGCAGATAGAGGTCAAGAATTTAATTGCCTTTTATTTACTGTTACTGTTACCCTCAATGTATGTCAAGGGATTTGGGGTTTCGATTTTTTATAGTAATATCAGGTTTCCTTTAAAATTGAATTTAATAAGTAATATCAATTTGATGAGAACATTAAATTCATATTGTACAGGTGGTACTCACAATACAGCAGATGTGGCAAAAATCCTCTGGGTGGTTTGCAAATGACTGATCAGATTTATGCTATTACAATGTATAACATAGAAGATGAAAAGATGGAAGGCGATGAGGTGGTAAGAGCAGTGTCTGTCCAGCAGGCATATCTATTTCGGATTAAAATGAAGGCCAGTGACATCTTGCCTTACCATGTTACACTTCATTGACCAGGGAATTTCCTAACATGTGGGTGACTTGTGTCACTGTCACATAAAGTAGCAGGGAACAGTCTTTTAAAAGGCATGGTCCCCTTTACATTGCCCCCATGCTACATTCTGCTAAGGAACATTTGAATTTTTATGGCTTTCCTGCAGTAACAAATTTTCCTCCTACTGTCAGGATTTGCTTCACGCAGAGTAAAGCGGGCAGCTTTCATTTTCCTCTTACGAATGGAATAAGTAGAAATAATATGCTGCTTGGCAGCCACCTAAACCTGCCTTGACTCTCTTTATTCATAAGGAAATGCAGGATTCAAGGAGAGGACGTTTTTCACCAAGGTAAATAAGCCTTCTCAACTGATGAACACTATTATACTAATACCAAAGGAAGCAAAGGCCAGGAGATGGGGGCATTAAGTAGAAAGGCAAACAGAAAAACAGCAGACAAAATCCAGCATGGGGACAAAGCAGGCTCTGCAACACTGAAAAAACAGGGAAAAATCCTTTAAGAGAAAATTGGATGCAATTTTTTGGCCTCAATTAGCCTTTTCCACAAAGAGCACTTTTCCACAAACAGCCCATTAAACAGCAAATGAAATTACATCGGTTTTCAGTTGCCATGGCATTGGTTCTTCCTCTAATGGACTTCTCTGGTCCTGAGCTTAATGTTAGCCTGACTTATTTTCCTTGTCTGTATGTTGTCTCAGTTCCCTCTGTCCTGCTACAAAATGATGTATTTGAGTTCTCCCCCAGAGTACCTATGATACAATCTAAGAGAGAGAAAATTTAGCCTTTGGCTATATCTCTAGAGACTGAGAGGGTAAAACTGATGAAGAGCAGCATTTCATTAACCATGAACCACACAGTTTTCATTTATTAGGTGGCAGTGGGTCCCCATCCATGCACTCAGGGCTTCTGGAGCCATTCCCAGATCTGTCAGTAACTTCAGTAACTATTTATTGAGCACGTTCTATGTGCCAAGCACTGTCCAAGAAGCTGAGGCATAAAAATGCAAAGGAAAGAAGACAAGATGCTCACAGTCTTTTAGTTTCCAGGTTAGAAGATCCACCTGCAAAACACTTTCTCCTTCTATTTCCTCATCCATAAGATGGGTTGAAATTTTCCCCAATGATCTGATTCACAGGTTTGCTTTCTTATTTATATATCTGCCAGCTGCCACACTTTAAAAAAGTATTCTAGCAGCAAGGATCTGAAATAATACATTAGCCTTTTTGAAATTGCTTAGCTACAGCTAAGCATTAGCTATGATATCAAGTTTGACTCTGACATTTTAAATATCATTTTGATATGCATAGTCACATACAATGTTTTAAAAAATACATCTGTAAAGTCCATACTGTCCTATAAGCTGCTTTTTACAAACTTCCCATGTGAACGGACATTCTTTTAAACGTCGTTTTAAATATCTGCACGGCATGGCAGCAACAACATGAAATTTTCTATTAGATATGTAAGTGTTTTTCAGTTTTTCAGTAATATAAATGACTCTCTGAGGGCAAATAGGACTCAAGCAATTTTTTGAGACTCTAAATACATTTAAAAATTAAAAGTGCCTATCTAAATATTTTCAATTGTGGTACATTTTAAATGTTTTTCTTAACCAATCAAAACTTCTAAGACAAAAATATAAGGTAAAATAAGTAAAATATACTCTAACTGCATTATTCTGAAAACTTACAGAAGTAGGAGAAAGTCTCTAATTTCTAGTGTACTGTAGGTCATGTGACCACGCACAATTCTAAGTTACATGATCACTGTGTCTTTTTCTTTCTCCCCAGTTACCTCTTTGACTTTAGGTATAACCTAGTTCAGAGATAACATCTAAAGTCTGAATTTGAGGCCCTAAGTAAATGATAGCCCTGGGTAAAAAGGTCCCCTGCGTAGAATTGGTCCCTAATCCTAGAGGTGAAATTTCTAAGTTAAAAGAAAGTTTTCAGCTTTTGATATGTGTTATCAATTTGCCACCCAGGCTTATACCTATTTCCTTTCTATTAAGAGTGTGTGAGAGCACTTCCCTATGTGTTTGTCACATATATATTATCTTTCGTATGCTTATTAATGTAATAAACAACAACAAAATATCTAGTTGTTATTTTAATTGACGTTACTGATTACCAATAAATGCTCTCATTATGTCATATATTTATTTGCTATTTATATGATTATTCCTTTTTTCCCTTAAATATTCCTGTTCTTGGTCTTTTTGTTCTTTTTCTTTTTTTTACCTCTTTCTCTCTTCTTTTATTTTTTAGTTGTTAGCCTCATTACTTTAATTGAAAAACTTCTGTATATAGTAAGCCTTTTGTCATATAGTCTCAAATATTTTTCCCACTTTTATGATTGCCTTTTAATTTTATGATGTTTGCCCTACTAAAGTTGAACATTTTTGCTTTCTCTAATTTATCTTTATTTTCTTTGTGAATTCAGCCTTTGATGACATGGCTTGAAAGAGTAAGTGGATCTTTAATGGACTTCCATTCTCTCTCCTTGACTGTTGTAAGCCTAATTCATTAGTGTCAGCCTACAAGCATTGCCCAAGCTTCCCCCTACCTCTTTCTTCCTTCTCATCTCTAGGTAGTCTCCCTCTGTTGACAGGAACAAAAGAGATGGGGAATGACTGTACCAGCTGGGAAAGGTGACGCCACTAGGGAGTGAAAGGTTTGGCCACTCTGTCAGTTTGTGGTTGATGAAGTCACATGAAAAGGTGACAATATAAAAAGTTAACAACACATGAAAAAATGCTCATCATCACTGGCCATCAGAGAAATGCAAATCAAAACCACAATGAGATACCATCTCACACCAGTTAGAATGGCAATCATTAAGAAGTCAGGAAACAACAGGTGTTGGAGAGGATGTGGAGAAATAGGAACACTTTTACACTGTTGGTGGGATTGTAAACTAGTTCAACCATTATGGAAAAGAGTATGGCAATTCCTCAAGGATCTAGAACTAGATGTACCATATGACCCAGCCATCCCACTACTGGGTATATACCCAAAGGATTATAAATTAGTCTACTACAAAGACACATGTACACGTATGTTTATTGCGGCACTATTCACAATAGCAAAGACTTGGAATCAACCCAAATGTCCATCTGTGACAGACTGGATTAAGAAAATGTGGCACATATACACCATGGAATACTATGCAGCCATAAAAAAGGATGAGTTTGCGTCCTTTGTAGGGACATGGATGCAGCTGGAAACCATCATTCTTAGCAAACTATCACAAGAACAGAAAACCAAACACCGCATGTTCTCACTCATAGGTGGGAACTGAACAATGAGATCACTTGGACTCGGGAAGGGGAACATCACTAACAAAGTTTCAGTTATGTGGAATGAATAAGTTCTAAAGATCTAATGTACAGCAGGATGACTATAGTTAATAACACTGCATCATTTACTGGAAATCTATTGAAAGTAGACATTAAATGTGATTATTGCAAAGTAAGACAAAAAATGTTTTAATTAAAAAGTTAATAAATTAATACATAATTTCCAAAATTCCTAAAACTCTTAAAAATAAAAAGCTTGCAGGTTTAAACTAATTAAGTTTAAAAATCAATAAAGATAAAAACTAAATATAAACATAAATGAATGAGTAAATGTGAAGAGCAGTGATGGCCACACATAGAAAATGTGGGTAAGCTTCAAATGATGCCTAACCTTGTCCCTGTAGCTTCCTTCCTAAGGGGGAGGTTGCAAAAGCAAACATAAGAAGAGCATGATTGCTGGAGGGAGGTCACAGACCAGTATTATCTACAGTTGGAGATCAGAGAAAAACCTTGTGTGCCAAAGGAAATGACTCATAGGAAGAAAACAGTTGAAGATGCATGAGACAGGATAACTGAAAGGTTCCAGTCTTTCAGAAGTTGAGATGAGATGAAATCCAGAGAATATGGGATACACCCTCATTTTTAACAGGTGAACCAAAGAAGTAGGAGAATAAGCTGGGCTGAATTTTTTCTTCCCCTTCATTTCCACAGGTTGAAAAGATCATGGTTTTGTTTCTTTTTTTTTTTTTTTTGAGACAGATCTTGCTCTGTCACACAGGCTGGTATGCAGTGGTCCAATGATAGCTCACAGCAGCCACCCTCAAACTCCTGATCTCAAGCAATTCTCCTGCCTCAGTCTCCTGAGTAGCTAGAACTACAGATGCACCACCATGCCTGGTTAATTTATTTTTCCTTTAGTAAAGATGTGGTCTCATTATGTTGCCAAGTCTGATCTCAAACTCCTGGCCTCAACAGGTCCTCCTGCCTCAGCCTTCCCAAAGTTCTGGGATTACAAACATAGGCCACGGCTCCTAGCCACACGGCATCTTTTATAAGTCCAGTAATCCTACTACATTTCTTTAGTAAGATTCTTCTCCCATTTTTTTTTTCTCCTGAACTTCCCATTCCTTCTCCATTCTTGTGAAAATGTCCACGCTTCCTGCTCTCCTCTCATTTTTTGGCTGACGACTGCCCGACACATTGAGGGGAAAAACCATCAGAACTCCCTCATCTTAGCACTATCAAATCTACAAACATTCTGGCATTTAAAACCATCTTTTACTTTGTCCCACTTCTTAAAAATGAGGATGTTCACAGCTACTCGGGAGGCTGAGGCAGGAGAATGGCGTGAACTCGGGAGGAAGAGCTTGCAGTGAGCTGAGATTGTGCCACTGCACTCCAGCCTGGGTGACAAAGCGAGACCATGTCTCAAAAAAAAAAAAAAAAGAAAAGAAAAGGAGGATGCATCCCATAGTCTCTGGATTTAATCTCATCTCAGCTTCTGAAAGACTTTCAGTTATCTTGTCTTGTGCATCTTCAACTGTTTTCTTTCTATGAATCATTTCCTTTGGCACACAAGCTTTTTCTTTGATCTCCAACTGTAGGTAATACTTTCCTGTGACCTCCCTCCAGCCCCTCCAGCAATCATGCTCTTTTTATGTTCACTTCTGCAGCCTCACTTCTTTACAACAACTGTTTACCTGTGACATCTCTGGTTTCTAACCACCCATTTGCACTTTATACCATTCAAATCTGACTTTTAACACTGTTTCACCGAAACTATTTTTGTCAGTGATAACTCTGTCACCTAATCTAATGAACATCTAATTAACCCTGTGTAGCTATCACTATAGCTGGCCACTCTCTGCTTCTGGAACCTACTACCTCTTTCTTAGTCCTTGTGTTGCCAAAATACTCTTGGTTTTCTCCAACTTTACTTATCAGTATATCTTACTCTCCTTTATTGGCTTCTCCCTGTCCTTCTAACACTGAAATGTTAGAATTCATTGGGGCTTATTCATAGATTCACTTTTCTCTGTATATACTCTTTATCCAGGTGATTCCATTGATTTCCTTGGCTTCAAATTCAATCAATAGGCTGACAATTCTGAAATTATAGCTTTAGTCCAGGGCTCTGTTCTGAAATCTATACTTTTATATAAAGTGCATCTTTGATATTTTCACTGAAGTCTCAAAGAGATATGAAAACTCTCATACTTAAAACTGATTTAGGAGGACTTACTCTATCTGATTTCAAGACTTGATACAAACCTATGGCAACCAAGTCAGTGGAGCATTAGAAAAATGAAAAGATATATAAGTCAATGGAATAGGCTGGAGTCCAGAAAGAAGCCCAAACATATATTGCCAATTGATTTTTGACAGAAATACTAAGGCAATTCAATGGTGAAAGAATATTCTTTTCAACAAACAGTGCTGAAACAATTGGGCATCCATATCAAAAAGACAAACCTAACCCATAACTTACACTATATTAAAAAAATTAACTCAAAATGAATCCTAGACCTAAAAGTAAAATCTGAAATGACAAAACCTCTAGAAATAAACATAGGAAATAAATTTTGTTGCTAGAAGGAAAAAAATTTATAAATTGAATTTATCAGAATTAAATACTTCTCTTTGAAAGATACTGTTAGGAAAATGAAAAGCCACAGAATGAAGAAAAGTATGTGCAAACCATGTATCTGATAAAGCACTAGTATTCAGAATATATATACAGAACTCTCTCAAATCAATAAGAATACAGGCAACCCATTTTTTTTAAAGGAGCAAAATTTACAGACATTTCACCAAAGTAAATCATATACAGATGGTAAATCAATACATGAAAACATGTTCAACATCCTTAGGCATCAGGGAAATTCAAATTAAAACAATGAGATACCATTACAAACATATTAGAAGAGCTAACATTCTAATGATCTACCCCCAGTAGAGGGACATTTAGAATGTTAGCTAATATGTTAGCCATTCTAATACGTTTGTAATTATTGCAAACTGATGTTGCCCACGCGGACCTCAAACTCAGAGACTCAAGCAGATCTCCCACCTTGGCCTCCCAAAACACTGACACTATAGGTGTGAGCCACCATGCCCAGCCAAATTTGTTTTTTATCTCACACTATCAAGGTCTGCCAAGCAACTGGAATTCTCATACATTGCTGACAGAAATACAAAATGATAGAACTACTTTGGAAAACAGTGTTGCAGTTTCTTGTAAATTAACCACATAGCCATCATCCCACTCCTAGGTATTTACATAAGAGAAATAAAAACATCCACATAAAAACCTGTATGCAAATGTTTATATCAGCTTTTCTTTCAAAATTGACAAAAACTAAGGACCTTCCAAATGTCCCTCTACTGGGGGTAGATCAATTTTTTTATGTGTATACAATGGAATACTACTCAGCAATAAAAAGGTCTAATTTATTGGTCCATGCAACCACATGGATGGATCTCAAATGCATTATGCTAAGTGGGAGAAACCAGATTCAAAAGCCTACATATTTTATAATTTAATGTATATGACATTCTGAAAACAGGCAAAATTATAGGGATGGAAAACATCAGTGGTTGTCAGTAGATGTAGAAGGGGAGAGGACTAACTACAAAGGGTGTCAGGAAACTTTTTAAGATGATTGGCATGATGGTTTCACAAAAATAGTATTTCTCAAAATGTTAAATTGTACTGTTAATTTTGCTGCATGACAATTATACCTCCATAAACTGACTTTTTAAAAAATGGATTTAATTATTATCCCTACATAGGTGCTTCTTCCTCAAGTTTCTTTATCTCAAAAAATGGCATCACTCTCTGCTTATTTTCTAAAACCTGCAACCTGGCAATGATACTTGGGACTTCCTTTTTCCCTCACACCCCACCCACATCCAATCCATCTCCAAATCCCAACAATTCTACTTCCGAAATGTATTGCAAACCCATCTCCTAAACTCCCTATCTGAACTTGCCCCTAGAGCAAGCCACCATCTTCTCTCACCTAGACTACTAAAATAGCTTCCCTACTGGTCTCCCTGCTTCCATTCTTGTCCACCTCCAATCTATTTTCTGCATAACTCCAGAATAACGACTTTAAAGGAAAATTAAGTCATGTCACTGTCTTACTGAAAACTTTCTTATGGCTCTATTTCAGAGCCTACACTTTCACCTTCGAAGGCCCTGCAGGATCTAACACATCCAATGTCATCTTGTGACTCTCTCCTCTACCCTCTCGTCCTTCCCACCCTACCCCACACCCATGATACTCTGGTCATAGTAGCCCTCTTCTATCTGTTTAATATTCCAAGTTTTATTGCTCTCTTAGCAACTTTGCTCAAGTTGTTTCCTACAGCTAGACCCCTTTTCCTCTCGGCTTTCTTTTTTAATGGCTGTCTCCTTCCCATTTGTTTTTTGTTTGTTTGTTTTTGCCTTTTGTTTTTTTGTTTTGAGACAGGGTTTCACTCTGTCAGTCAGGCTGGAGTGCAGTGGCATCATCACAAGTCACTGCAGCCTTGACCTCTTGGGATCGAGTGACCCTCCTGCCTCAGTCTCCTGAGTAGCTGGGACCATAGTTGCATGCCACCATGCCCGGCTAATTTTTTTTACTTTTTGTAGAGATGAGGTCTCCCTATGTTGCCCAGACAGGTCTCGAACTCCTGGGCTCAAGTGATCCTCCCACCTTAGCCTCCAAAGATTCTGGTACCACAAGCATGAGCCACTGCACCTGGCCCTCCTTTTCATTCTTAAAGTTTCAGCCTACCTAGCATAATATCCCTAGAGAAGCCTTTGCACATTTTAGAGTAATTCACTTCTGACATTCTCATTCGTAGCTCCTGTTTTCTCCTTCACAACACTTTCCCAATTTATAATTATATATTTATGAATTTATTTTGTTAATATTTATCTCCCCTGTTAGAATATACTTTCTTTGAGGGCAGGTGTCTTTTCTCTTTTTCATTTACTTAGTGCATTACCTGATGCATAATGGGAGCTAAATAAATATTTGTTAAGTAAATGAACGAACTTCCTGCTATTAAATAATAATAATAAGATTCCAATGTGATCATCACTGAATTACCTGGATCAACAGAACTATGTATTTTTAGGGCCCTCTGTACTAGGTGTAATTGCATCTTTAGGCTTACTACATCACATGGTCACAAAGTCTTGAAACCATGAGTGTACAAGCAGACAACCATGTTGGCCACCCAGAAAGGCTTACCTTTCCAAACCAATTGCTTGGCACAGAGAATGGAACTTGGAGTTGTACAAAAGTGCAAAGCTGTATGTCCACTTAAGGAGTAGCAATTCAGCTTTGCCCCACGATCACAGAGGATCTTAACACAATCTGCATTGGCCATTTCACAAGCCACGTGAAGAGGGGTTTTCCCATTGGGTCTACAGTTGATTGTAGCATTGTGGTCCAGTAGCACCAGAAGGCATTCCACATGACCAAACAAGACAGAGAGATGCAGGCCTGTGGCCCAGGAAGACTTCAATTTATAGCTAGGCAACCAATAACCTAAAGAAAAAAAAAAAAAGAGAAAAGGAAAGGAAAGAAAGTTTAACTTCTTGACCTAGGCTTTCTCCCTGTTTTATGAGGATTTTTACAAGGTATTTTATTTTGGTCACATTTACAAAAGTGGAGTGGAGAGGGGATGACAGAGGTTTTAAATTAACAGTAGTGGGTCTGCAGGCATTTTGTTTAATAGGGTATTCTGATGTTCATCAGGGAAACAGGCTTTCTCAAGCTCTCACTGTCTCTACTATTTCTTATTACTATGTCTTGTTCCTTTATTTACTTTACCTTTCTAGGTCTTACAAGCATTTAATTTTGGGATCTTCATTTAGGTAATTGTATTTTATTTTGCATGGTGAGTTACTTGAGATGCTTTAAGGATATATTTTTTTTAAAGCTGTCAATCATTGAGAGTTTGTCTTGAATGATTCCAAGGCTGTTAGTTACAAGATTATAATTTTTATTCTATCCAAAATCTTTTTTCCTATAGTTGTTGCCAATCCAACATATGAATGTGTTTAACCTTTTTTTAAAAAATTAACACTCCAAAATTTTATTTGCCTGCCTGTTGATTTATGCAATATCTCTTTCCAAAGACAAATTTAAGGCAACTCTCAACTTTCACACAACTTAAGATTTTTAAAACGATTTAGAAAATAAGGGCAAAATAAAAAAGTAGGAAAATTAAAATGTCAAAAGTAAGATAAATACATACACAAAATATAAACTCTATCCTGTACACTAGAATGGCATTGCAAATTTGCCTTTGAATTTCCTAGCAGCTAAAATAAACAGGAAAATAAGATATGTTGCATAATTAACGATGTCTACAGCCATACATAAATGAATTAGGCAGGAGAAGTGTAGATGCACCTAGAACTGAGATCTTCGATAATTTTTCCCATTGGTTTTTGGAAATGTGCATTCTCTCTCTCTGCCTCTCTCTCTCTTCTCCCGCTGATCTCTGACTTCTATATGCTGAGCTGGTCTTTTTTCTATAAGTCTCCAACTTTTGCCACATTTGACAAGCTATAACTATGATGACTTTATAAACTTTCTTTCTATGTCAATGCCAATAGCCATAGCATTTAAGCTTTTATGAGTGGAGAATGGAAAATAGGTACAGAAAGAAGAAATATTGAGGGGAAGAAGATGAAGAGATAGTTCTTCAACAGCCACAGCATAGAAGTTACTTTAGGTCTGAAACAACAAAATAAATTTTAACATGAGTAAATCAAAAGTTTACTTATAGGTTATAAAAATTCCACTTACAAGTACAAGGTAAGCAGAATATGATTTAATGGTCATTTATTTGAGAAACAACCTAGGGATTTGAGCTGTAATCTCAAAATAAGCCAACAGTGGGATGGTGCTGCCAAAAAACTAATACAATCTGAAACTACATTAATAAAAGTGTAGTGCCCAGAACAAGAGAAGCAAACATTGTATTCTTCACTGATTAGATAAGGCCAGAAGAAATCTAGAATATTACGATTACTTCTGGGCATTGCCCCTTACAAGAAATGATGAACTACTAGAGGGTGCTCTGAAGATGATGACCACATTAAAAGTGGGCTTGGTGATCAGGTATTAAATTTCTCTCATTTAAGTGAAAAACACTAGAAACATGCCACTCCTGTGTATTTGTCCTATAAGTATAAACACCCATGTGAAACGTCCTAAAGGACCACTGTATTGCACAACTCCACAAAGAACACCATTTGTATTGTACTCTGCGGAACATGCTCCCAGACTTAGGAATCTTGACAACCTGGTCTACATATAAGAACATGCACTACACTGCAGCATTCTTTGAATGGTTAAACAACCTCCATGTCAATTGATAGGAGACTTCTTAAATAAATTATGATACATTCATCCAATCAAATATTACACAAGCATTTAAAAAAATGGGGCAGTTCTGTATAGACTGAAATAGAAAGATCTCAAGATATATTACTGAGTGAGATAAGCAGGGAGCCAAACAGTATACAGACTATGCTATCATATGCAATTATATTTGTAAACACTGAGAACAAGAAACTGGTTATAGTGGTGGCCTCCAAGAAGAACTGGAGGGTTGGTGGATCAGGACAGATATGCACTTGTTCTTGAATACCCCCTTGGTAACTTTTAAATGTAGTATCCTGTGCATGTATTGCTCTTTAACAAAAATAAAATTAAAATAAGCTATTGTCTCTCTGTCTTGAGGGGAAAGAATAATTTAATTTGAATAAGCTATTTACAAGGTGGTGCACAGTGATTAATCCCACAGGAATGAATGAACTCAACTGGAAGTCTGTCTTTCTGCAATGTATCCTCCAACATAGCTTCACACACACACACACACACACACACACACACACACAACTTTAATCCCTTTTTTACTCCATTCAGAATTCTAGAGCCATCTTGCTTTCTCTCCCTCCCACCTTTCCCTTTATCCAAATCTACTCTTTAAAAAGAAATCCAGTTATTTCACATTAAAGTCTAATGGACTGAGGATTGTTTAAAGTGTGATCACTCTCAGGATTATCTGAATTTATGGAAAAATCTATATTCAGCTAATAGAATTAAATTCTAAGATGTTAATTTGAGATTCCAGACACTGGGAAGAGATGGTGTTGGATTATACGGACTTTCCGTGGCAGAACTAAGTAGTATCATAGATGGTCTGAGCTGGGGAGTATCAGTTCCACGCCTCGTGTGTATGTGTGTGCAAACTGATATGCACACACAATGTATGTGCATATAGATTCATTTACACATTTCTATTGAGTTACGTGCGTTGAATCTCTGTTCCAAGCAGAGTTCTTAAGCTGTATGTTATGCAGCTTGCTTTTGATGATGAATGAATCATATTAACATCAATACTTAATCAGTCATTTTAATACTCAAATTTCCTCAAAAAGCAATTGGCAAAAACAGTCTTTTCTAACTGCCTAAGAAGTTGGTTCCAGGTCTGAAAACCAGGGTGTGTTTTGCCTGCTGATTAACAGCAAAAATTAGGCAGCTCTCTGTGACAACTGATTGGAAACTTGCTCCTGCTTCTGCAATGGGAAGAAAAATGATCCCAGAAAGGAAGCAGCAGAGAGCTGATTAAGAAAACACCATTTTGATGTAAAATCAAAGAAACACAGAATGTCAGCACTGGAGGGAAGATTATCCAGTCCAAGCCTTTCATTTTCCAGATGAGAAAACTGCCACTTTTTCATCCTGCTAGAGCCATGAGTTGCCTGCCTCAATCCAAACTCATAGACTCAGAACACCCGCAATGCAGAATTTCTATCTGTCTTTGTCTTTGTCTTTGTGGAAGCAGAATAGAATTACCTCCAAGCCTGCTTCGCAAATCACAAGGAAAGGAAGAAGATCCACAATTCATCTATAATATTTCACATCTCTGATGTGGAAATGCATTTGCTAGTTGAATTTTTTTCCTCCTCCTAACTTGCCAGTAGCACCTAAAGAATCTATCCTGCCCATGTATTACGTGAATCAGTCATTCTTGGCCTCTCAGTCAGTTTTTTCTGCATCTCCTGTAATCATAAACATTAACTGGTCAATCAGGCTCACAGACTACCAAGTCCTGGAAATCAGCCAACTCCCAGAATGGAGTTGTGGCTACAACTCACCTCTCCTAAGATAGGAGTGTGTGTAGGTAGGTGGCAACAAGACACCTTAGTGGCTGCCCCTGGGGAGCTGAAGTGGAGAAATGGGAAGAGGACAGATTGCAGGCTGTGGTTTAGGGTGTACTGAAGTGTATCTGGAGGCTGTGTTGCAAAACTTTGGTGGTAATGTGGGGGAAGGGATTGTTGAATAATTCAGCCCCGAGCATATCAGGAAAGCCTGCTGCTTTGAGCAGAGAAAAGAGCAGCCCCTGGCAAAAGGGACATGAACGTACAATCATAACTTTAAAATGAGGTGGGGCCTACAGGTCATTGTGTAGTAAGTGTGGAAGTAAACACACTTACTGTCATGGAGGACCAAACCACAAGTAAAACTATCTTCAGAAACCACAGATGAGGCTGTGCCTGTTCACAATCTTGTGCTGATGCTGATATGTCAAGAGATCAGAATTTGTCCCCCAAAATATAACCACCAATGATCACAGCATGCTAGAAACACAATTAACTGATCAGGCAGATTCACTTTTTACACACTCCCTTCTTCCCACAGCAAAATTTTGCCAGGACTTCGAAACCTAGAATGTGATTTATTCCTAGTATTTGTCTTTCAAAGTCCCCCTCTGTTCACCTCTGCAGATTTCAGGCTGCCCTTTTACTATGCGTTTAGACTGCACAAAGGACAGAGGTGAGGCAGAACCAGGAAACCAAGCCCATGGGAGCTGGGGGTGGGAGGTGAAGCAGCGGCTGCCTCCCTCTAATGTAAACCACTCACACACTACCCCATGTCTACAGTCTGTGTGCAGTGACAGCTCCTTGCAGAAGAGTTCTGTTTGAGTAAGAAGCTCACTACAAAGAAAAGAAAAATACATATTATTTCCCCTATGTACAAAACCCACAGGAACTCCCAAATACAGGCTATGCTCATGTGGCTTTGACCATGATACACAATCTGTTTACAGTTTCACCTGCATAATATGATTAATTATCTGCATGCAGGAATCTGAACTTAGAGAGGGTCTTGTCAAAGCTTCCATTTTACAAATGAAGATAATCAGTCTGGAAGAGGTTAAGTAGTATAAAGTGTCCATGTTCATATAACAAGTACTGACAGAACCAACTCTAACTCTCAAACTCCATTGCCCCCAAATCTTTAAATAGCCATCTATGATCCGAAGGCTACATGCAGTTTACCTCCAAATTGATATCACTTGTAGCTAAAAGTTCTAAAGGAATTTTAGAAGTTTCATCCCTGGAAAAAAAAATACGCAGACTAATCCTGTGTGTGTGTATGTGTGTGTGTGTGCACGCATGCGTGTGTGTGTGCTTAATTTAAATCTGAAACCAAAGAGATATGGCCCCTTGTGCACGCATGCATGTGTGTGTGCTTAATTTAAATCTGAAACCAAAGAGATATGGCCCCAATAGCTGGGTAGAAAGCTGCCTAGAAATATAACAAGGAGCAAAGTGTTTGGACCTTCTTTTGGAAGAAGGGCTTGGTTCTGCTCCAGCATTTGGAGAGGATGTACACATTTCTGGTAAACCTTCAGCTAAGCCTGGGCTCTGCAACAGTTATCAGCTATAATGTTATCTGAGTCAAAAGAACCCCACGCACGAGAAGCCTCTGTTATTACAGCCAAAGGTTATACACACTGCTCGTGGCTGGATTAGCAGACATTTGCTCTGCCTGTGTCCATGTATTTACACAGTCCTGAAGGATTACAGACTGAAGCACAATTCTTGGCTATTTTTTAATAGCTAATATTTTCCAGATAACTCAAAGTTCACCTGGGAAGCAGGGGGAAAAAGCAAGTTTGAGGTGTAAAATGTAAAAGAAAAAAGTTTGAACATCCAAGAAAGGAAAAGAACCCTAGGATGGAAATGGGAAAGCAGAAGAGTGAATTTCTGGCAAAGAGGAAAATTAGGTGATAAAGAAATTATTCATTCGGAGAGTGGAAATAAGAGCTTTCATGATATTTGGATATAAGTTACTACTTAGTAAAGTAGATAGAGTACCTGCCAGAAAGTTTTCAAGTGAAATCATTCATTGGTTATTTTAATTAAAAATATGACCACCAACCAAGGAATCAGTGGCTATGGGCCATAAACGAAGTACTTAAAGTGCATTACCCTGATTAATAAAAGGACTCCGATGAACCTTGCTGACTAGGGGGTTTCCTATCAAAGAGATAAGTATGAAAATCTGCCCATATCATTTATGAGCCAAAGCTCATACATCTGAAGGAAGATCAAGCTGTGTAGTTGGTAAAGCCTTTGACAACAGTTTTATGGACAGTCCTTCATGTTTCCAGTATGGAGTTCACCAGTGAAAACCAATAGAAGGGACCTTTGTGTTTTCTTTAAAGATTTATTTTATGCTCGGCTCATAATAAATTTTATATCACTGACATCCCTTGACTTTCCATGACTTATTGCATTTGGCAGTTAGAAAGTTGTTCTTTATGTTTTCTTTGTATCATTTTTATTTTAAAGTGATCACCTGGTAAACGCAATTTTTGCTTACTTGTTTTTGCTTTTAAGACCCATTCTCTCTGCCATTCCCAGGGAGGTCTCTCAAATGCCAACCAGCACATTTTAAATGTTTACTTTACAAAATGTGAGGAAAATTTCTTTAAATTAATAAAACATGATTTCATCTGAAGATTTTATTATGAAGCTTAAAATAACTTAGAAAAGTAAAGTGAGAACTCTCTAACTTTAAGAATCGTGATTAGGTGCTGGAGAAAGATAGGATCCACAGTTTGAACATGAACTCTGTTTTCTGTCAAACTGGAAAGAGAAGATACTCAATGAGATGGCCCCAGTGCTACAGAGGAAAGCAGAAATGAGCTTCCAGACTTATTTGTAATCCAATAGCTTTATTCTGTCTTCCTCACAAAATCCACATTTCATATTTGCTTATGAGCTCAACTTTTGATTACTGGTGTGCCAACTAGATTGTAAATTTGGGGAGCACTATTTAGATTTTACGTGATTTATTTGCCAGCAGAGTTCTGAGTTCCCTTTTCAAAAATTATACACTGACTTTCATATAGGCTTAGATGGACTATATTTCAGGACAAAATGTAGTTAATTTTTAAATCGTATAAAAATGCTGTATGTTCTAAATAAATAAGAATGGTTTAGAATTGATTGTAGTACTTTTCATTTTCTATAGGACTATCAAATGTTGAATATAGAATTTTAGTATTGATTACACAAGGAAATTTAAGAGTAGCATGAGATTTGTTATAGGTTTTGCACATTGTCTTTCTTATTAAGCCAAAAATAACTGAAACCTGAAGATTCCCACACTTTAAAAGTAAACAGGAATATTCTGTATCCTCATCTGGATGTTGGCTACATAGGTTTGTTATTCTGTGAAAAGTAATCAAGTTGCACACTTATTCATGCACTTCTGTGTAGAGCTTTTCAAAAGTGCTTTAAAAAAAATCAAAGAGCAGTATGTAGCGGTTCAACAGCGTCCAATGTCCAAAACTTCTCCTTTGATTTAATAAAGTCTCACAAACTTTAATCCAGCCACATACCCTTTACGACCACATAGAAATGGGTCCTATTCCTTTGAAATATTTAGAAAAGAACTAACTAACCACTATAGACTGCTCAGCTCCACGCTG